>NW_026577907.1:1800000-2162549 GCF_029407905.1 Bubalus kerabau
TCAGGCTATGTCTTTTCTGAGGAATGGAACTCCGCTTGCCTCGCGAGTTGTTCATGGGGTTTCAGGCCCCTTGTCAAACTGTGTGTGGAATCTGCAGGTTTTTCCAGACGATGCATGGGGGTGTCAGTGACCCTTCGTTTTGTGTCTTCATCCACAGGGTTGCCTCGGAAGAGGTGTCCGGGCATCGTGTTCTTATGAAGAGCGGACTGGGAAATCGGGGTCGTTCAGCATTTGGCACCACCCACGTGGCTAATCTCGAATTTCCTCATGAAACCGGCCTCATCCTGAGGTGTGCCGCGAAGGTCATGAAACCCTTCCAGACAAAGCAGAGGAATCGACCCTCCTGTGGCGATCAGGAGGGGAGAAGTGGCTCAGATGACGTGCTGCTGGGAACCTCGGTGTTTCCCTCAAGTGAGACAGGTATGTCGGGTAACTTTTGGGGTCGCATAACGCGTTCCAAGTACCGTTTCGCTCTTCAAATTGGAACGTGGGACTTCTCTTGGGGTGCTCCAGCGGGCAAGGGCCTCATCTTGGAATGACTGGGGAACCACTTGGTTTTTCTCTAGTTGCGGTGGGATATTTGAGTTACCACAGGGAATTCATGCTTCCTCTTGTGTTGGCCCACAAAAGTTTTATCTTCCATTTGAGATTCGAGGAAGAGCTGGAGGTGCGCTCTAGTCACTGAAGGCAAAAGAGACCCCACCAAGGCTTGTGTGCAGGACCTAATGTTCATGTCAAGGGGCGACAGGAATCTCGGGGTTGCATTCCAGACTCACCCTGGAGTCAGGCCTTGTCTCGAGGGGAAGCAAAGGACTCTGCTCTCCTCTCGAGTCGGACGGGTATGTCTTGGAGCCCACTGAGTGGCTTAAAGGGAGTCAAACCTCCTCTGGTGTTTGGAGGGAGGACACGGGATTGCTCTCCAGGCAATGCAGGAAATGAAGGCCCTCGTCTCCCGATGACTGGGGCGTCTCGTAGGTTTTCTCGAGCTGTGGCGCTAGTGTGGGGTTTCTCACGAAGTAAGACTGGGAGCTCAGTGAGCCTCTCATGTGGTGCCAGGGCAGTCAGGTCTCTATGCACGTGGTGAGAGGGAGCCCGTCATTGTTCTCGAGTCATGGTAGGGGAATTGGGCCTGAAAACGTGTTAAAGAAGGACTCTCGAGGTCTTTCTTGGGTTGCAGCAGGAAACCCTGGGTTCCATCGACTTGTGCCAGTGACCTCAGGAAGCTTCTCAGCGTGCCTCTGAGAAGTCAGGGTCACTGTGGAGTTGGGAGGGGCCTCTCGGAACTCCACTGGGTTTGGTGCAATGGAAGAGGGCCTCATGACAAGTTGAGGCAGGAACCACAGGGTTCCTCTCCTGGCTTCGAATGCGCCGGATCTGACTCGGATCCCAGAGTCCCTGCAGAGTTGGGACAGGAGAGTCAGGCCTCGTCTTGTGTGGAGGAATGGAACTCCGCTTGACTCTCGCGTTGTTCATGGGGTGACAGGCCACTTGTCGATTTGTATGTGGAACTTGCGGGTTTTTCTGGACGATGCACTGGGGTGTCACTGCCCCTTCGTGTTGTGCCTTGTTCCACAGGATTGCCTTCGAGTTGGGTTCTGCCATCGGGTTCTTATCAAGAGCGGACCAGGGAATCGGGGTCTTTTGGCATGCCGCACCACCCACGAGGCTATGTCTCGAATTTCCTCGTGAGACTGGCCTCATCTTGATGTGCGCCAGGAAGGTCGGGAACGCCTTCCAGACAAAGCAGGGGAATCGAACCTCCTGTCGCGATCAAGAGGGGAGAAGAGTCTCAGATGAAGTGGTGCCGGGAACCTCGGTGTTCTCCTCAAGTGAGACTGGTATGTCGGGGAACTTTTGGGGTCGCATCAAGGGTTCCAAGTAACTTTTCGCTCTTCAATACGGAACGTGGGACTTCTCTTGAGACGCTGTAGCGGGCAAGGGCCTCATCTTTCGATGACGGGGGAACCACGTGGTTTTTCTTGAGTTGGGGCGGGATTCTCGAGTTACAACCGGGAATTCAGGCTTCCTCTTCAACTGGCCCAGGGAAGTCCAGTTTTCATTCGAATTGTGAGTTAGAACTGGGGATTGCTCTCGAGACACTGCAGGGCCAAATAGACCTCATCTAGGCTTGTGTGCAGGACCTAATGTTCTCTGCTGGGGCGAAAGCGATCTCAGCATTGCATTCTCGACTCACCCGGGGAGTCAGGCCTCGTCTCGAGGGGAAGCCAAGGACACCGCTCTCCTGTCAAGTCGCGACGGGTATATCTTGGAGCTCACTGTGTGGCCTAAAATGAGTCAAGCCTCCTGTGGAGTTTGGAGAGAGGACTCAGGATTGCTCTCCAGGCCATACAGCAACAGAAGGCCCTCATCTCGTGAGGACTGGGGCGTCTCATGGGTATTCTCGAGCTGCGGCTCCAGTGTGGTGTTGCTCACGAGGTATAATGGGGAGCTCAGGGAGCCTCTCCTGTGGCGCCAGGGAAGTCAGGTTTCTATGCGCGTGGCTAGGGGGAGCGCGTCATTGCTCTCGAGTCATGGTAGGGGAATCGCACCTCAAGACGCATTGAAGAAGGACTCTCGAGGTCTTTTACGGGTTGGGGCAGGAAACCCTTGGTTCCCTCGACTTGTGCCGGTGATCTCAGGAAGGTCTAAGGGTGCCTCTGAGAAGTCAGGGATACTGTGCAGTTGGGAGGGGCCTCTCGGGACTCCACTGGGTTCGGTGCAATGGAAGAGGGCCTCATCTCGAGTGGAGGCAGGAAACTCATGTTTCCTCTCCTGACTTCCCCTGGGCCAGATCTGACTCGGATCGCAGTTTCGCTGCAGAGTTCGAACAGGAGAGTCAGGCCTCGTCTTGTGTGGAGGAATGGAACTCTGCTTGCCTCTCCAGTTGTTCACGGGGTGACAGGTCACTTCTCGAGCTGTGTGTGGTACCTGCGGGTTTCTCCGGACGATACCCAGGGGTGTCAGTGCCCCTAAGTGTTGTGCCTTCATCAAAAGGGTTATCTTCAAAGAGGTGTCCGGGCATCAGGATCTTATCAAGAGCGGACCGGGAAATCGGGGTCTTTCGGCATGTTTCACCATCCACGTGGCTATGTCTCGAATATCCTCGTGAGACCGGCCTCATCCTGAGATGCACCGGGAAAGGTGGGAACCCCTTCAAGACAAAACAGGGGAATCGACCCTCCTGTCGCGATCAGGAGGGGAGAAGGGGCCCAGATGTAGTGGTGCCGGGAACCTCGGTGTTCTCCTCGAGTCAGACTGGTGTGTCGAGGAACTTTTGAGGGCGCATCAAGGGTGCCAATACCGTTTCGCACTTCAAGACGGAACGTGGGACTTCTCTTGAGACGCTGTAGGGGGCAAGGGCCTCATCTTGGGATGACGGGGGAACCACGTGGCATTTCTCGAGTTGTGGCGGGATTCTCGAGTTTCGACGGGGAATACAGTCTTCCTCATGTGTTGGGCCAGGGAAGTCCTATCTTCCATTCGAGTTTAAAGGGAGAGCTGGGGATTGCTCTCGAGTCACTGCAGGGCAAAATAGATCTCATCTAGGCTTGTGTCCAGGACTTAATGCTCGTCCCTAGGGGCGACAGGGATCTTGGGGTTGCATACCAGACTCACCCGGGGAATCAGGCCTCGTCTCGAGGGGAAGCAAAGAACTCCGCTGTCCTTTTGAGTCGCGATGGGTATTTCTTGGAACCCACTGTGTGCCCTAAAGGGAGTCAAGCCTCCTGTGGTGTTTGGATAGAGGACTCGGGATTCCTCTCCAGGCCATGCAGGAAAAGAAGGCCCTCATCTCGCGATGATGGCGGCGTCTCGTGGGTTTTCTAGACTGCTGCGCTAGTGCCGGGTTTCTGACGAGGTACGAGAGGGAGCTCAGGGAGCCTCTCGTGTGGCACCAGGGAAGTCAGGTCCCCATGAGATGGCTAGGGGGAGCTCGTCATTGCTCTCAAGTCATGGTAGGGTAATCGGGCCTCAAGACAGGTTGAAGAAGGACTCTCGAGGTCTTTCTCGGGTCACTGCATAAAACCCAGGGTTCCCTTGACTTGTGCCTGCGACCTCAGGGAGCTTCTCAGAGTGCCTCTGAGAAGTCAGGGATACTGTGCAGTTTGGAGGGGCCTCTCGAGACTCCTCTGCATTTGGTGGAATGTAAGAGGGACTCATCTCGAGTTGAAGCAGGAACCTCAGTGTTCCTCTCCATTTCTGACTCAGATCGCAAGGTCCCTGCATGTTGGTACAGGAGAGTCAGGCCTCGTCTTTTCTGGAGGATGGGACTCCTCTTGCCTCTCGAGTTGTTCTCGAGGTGACAGGCCACTTGTCGAGCTGTGTGTGTAACCTGCCCGTTTTTCCGGATGATGCACAGGTGTGTTAGTGCCCCTTCGTGTTGTACCTTCATACTCAAGGCTGCCTTCCAAGAGGTGTCCGAGCATCGGATTCTTATCAAGAGCGGACAGGGAAATTGGAGTCTTTCAGCAAGTGGCACCACCCACAAAGCTATGTATCGAATTTCCCCATGAGACCGGCCTCATCCTGAGTTGTGCAGGGAAGGTCAGGCCCCCTTGCAGACAAAGCAGGGGAATCGACCCACCGGTCACGATCAGGAGGGGAGAAGGGGCTTAAATGAAGTGGTGCCGGGAACCTCGGTGTTCCCCTTGAGTGAGACCGGCGTGTTGGGGGACTTTTGGGGTCGCATCAAGGGTGCCAAGTACCGTTTCGCATTTCAAGACGGAACCTGGGACATCTTTTGAAACGCTGTAGCGGGCAAGGGCCTCATCTTGCGATGACGGGAGAACCACGTGGTTTTGCTCGAGTTGCGGCGGGATTCTCGAGTTATGACCGGGAATTTAGGCTTCCTCTTGTTGGCCTTGAAATCCAATCTTCCATTCGGGTTGCGAGGGGGAGCTGGGGATTGCGCTAGAGTCACTGCAGGGCAAAAGAGACCTAATCTAGGCTTGTGTCCAGGATCTAACGTTGCTCTCCAGGGGCGACAGGGATCTCGGGTTTGCATTCCAGACTCATCCGGGGAGTCAGTTCTCACCTCGAGGGTAAGCAAAGAATTCCGCTCTCGTCTCGAGTCGCGATGGGTGTCTCTTGGAGCCCACTGTGTGTACTAAAGGGAGCCAAGCCTCCTGTGGAGTTTGGAGAGAGGACTCGGGATTGGACTCCAGGCCATGCAGGAAAAGAAGGCCCTCATCTCGAGATGACGGTGGCGTCTCGTGGGTTTTCTCGAGCTGCGGCGCCAGTGTGGGGTGTCTCATGAAGTACCACGGGGATCTCAGGGAGCCTCTTGTGTGGCGCCAGGAAAATCCAGTATTCCATTCGAGTTGCAAGTTAGAACTGGGGATTGCTCTCCAGTCACTGCAGGGCAAAATAGACCTCATCTACGCTTGTGTCCAGGACCTAGTGTTCCACTACTGGGCCAACAGGGATCTCAGGGTTGCATTCTCGACTCACCCGGAGAGTCAGGCCTCGTCTTGAGGGGAAAAAAAGGACTCCGCTCTCCTGTCGAGTCGCGACGGGTATCTCTTGGAGCCCACTGCGTGGCGTAAAGGGAGTGAAGCCTCCTATGGAGTTTGGAGATGACTCAGGATTGTTTTCCTGGCCATACAGGAAAAAAGGCCCTCATCTCACGATGACGGGGGCATCTCGTGGGTTTTCTCCAGCTGCGGCGCCAGTATCAGATTTCTCACGAGGTACAACAGGGAGCTCAGAGACCCTCTCGTGTGGTGCTAGGGACGTCAGGTCTCCGTGCTGTGGTGAAGGGGAGTGCGTGATTGCTCTCGAGTCATAGTAGGCGAATCGGGCCTCAAGACGCATTGAAGAAGGACTCTTGAGGTCTTTCTCGGGTTGCGGCAGGGAACCCTGGGTTCCCTTGATTTGTGTCGGTGACCTCAGGCAACTTCTAAGGGTGCCTCTGAGAAGTCAGGGACACTGTGGATTTGGGAGGGGCCTTTCGTTACTCAACTGGGTTTGGTGCAATCGAAGAGGGCCTCATCTCGAATGGAGGCAGGAACCTCAGGGGTCCTCTCCATATCTGACTCGGGTCGCAGGGTACCTGCAGAGTATGGACAAGAGAGTCACGCCTCGTCTTCTGTGGAGGAATGGACTTCCCCTTGCCTTTCGAGTTGTTCACGGAGTGACAGGCCACTTGTTGAGCTGAGTGTGGAACCTTCGGGTTTTTCCGGACGATGCACGGGGGTGTCAGTGCCCCTTCGTGTTGTGCCTTCATCCACAGGGTTGCCTTCAAAGAGGTGTCTGGGCATCGGGTTCTTTTCAAGAGCGTACCGGAAAATTGGGGTCTTTCAGCATGTGGTACCACCCACGAGGCTACGTCTCGAATTTCCTCGGGAGACCGGCCTCATCCTGAGGTGCGCCGGGAAGCTCGGGAACCCCTTGCAGACAAAGCAGGGGAATCGACCCACCGGTCACGATCAGAAGGGGAGAAGGTGCTCAGATGAAGTGGTCCCGGGAACCTCGGTGGTCCCCTCGAGTGAGACCGGTATGTCACGGCACTTTTGAGGTCGCATCAAGGGTGCCAAGTACAGTTTCACACTTCAAGACGGAACGTGGGAATTCTCTGGAGATGCTGTAGCGGGCAAAGGCCTCATATTGCGATGACGAGGGAAACACGTGGTTTTTCTCGAGTTGAGGCGGGATTCTCGAGTTACAACGGGGAATTCAGGCTTCCTCTTGTGTTGGCCCAGGAAGTCCAGTCTTCCATTCAACTTGTCAGAGAGAGCTGGGGGTTGCTCTCGAGTCACTTCAGGGCAAAGAGTCCTCATCTAGGCTTGGGTCCAGGATGTAATGTTCCTCTCCAGGGCCGACAGGGATATCAGGGTCGCATTCCAGTCTCACCCGGTGGGTCACGCCTCGTCTCGAGTGGAAGCAAAGGACTCCACTATCCTCTCGAGTCGGGACGCGTAACTCTTGGGGCCCAATGAGTGGCCTAAAGGGAGTCAAGCGTCCTGTGTAGCTTGGACAGAAGGTTCACGCTTGATCTGCATACCATGCAGTTAAAGATGGCCCTCCTCTCATGATGACGGGAGCGTCTCATGGGTTTTCTCGAGCTGCGGCGCCAGTGTGGGGTTTCTCACGAGATATGATGGGGAGTTCAGGGAGCCTCTCGTGCGGCGCCAGAGAAGCCTGACTCCATGCGTGTGGCCAGGCAGATCGCGTCATTGCTCTCGAGTCATGGGAGGGACTAGGGCCTCAAGAGGCATTTAAGAAGGACTCTCAAGGTCTTTCTTGGGTTGGGGCGGGAAACACTCGTTTCCCTCGACCTCTACAGGGGACCTTAGGGAACTTCCCAGGTGCCTCTGAGAGGTGAGGGATACTGAGGAGTTAGAGGGGCCTCTCGGGACACCGCTGGGTCTGGCGCAACGGAAGAGGGCCTCACCTCGAGGGGAGGCAGGAACCTCAGGCTTCCTCTCCGTTTCGGACTCCGACCGCAGGGTCCCTGCAGAGTTGGGACAGGAGAGTCAGGCCTCGTCTTGTCTGAGGAAGGGAACCCCGCTGGCCTCTCGAGTTGCTCAGGGGGTCTCAGGCCCCTCGTCGAGCTGTGTGTGGAACCCGCGGGCCTTTGCGGACGATGCACGGGAGTGGCAGTGCCCCTTCGTGTTGTGCCTTCACCCACAGGGTTGCCTTAGAAGAGGGGTCAGAGCCTCGGGTCCTTCTCAAGGGCGGACCGGGGAATCGGGGGCGTTTGGCATGTGGCCCCACCCACGTGGCTCGTCTCGAATTTCCTCGTGAGACCGGCCTCATCCTGAGGTGTGCCGGGAAGGCCGGGAACCCCTTCCAGACCACGCAGGGGAATCGCCTCTCCTGTCGCGATCAGGAGGGGAGAAGGGGCTCAGAGGAAGCGGTGCCGGGACCCTCGGTGTTCCCCTCGAGGGAACCCGGCGTGTCGGGGGACTTTTGGGGGTTACAGGAAGGCTTTCAGGGAACGTTTCCCTCTTCAGGGCGGAACAGGGGACTTCCCTTGAGACGCCGTAGCGGGCAAGGGCCTCATCTTGCCAAGAGGTGGGAACCACGTGGGTTTTTTCGAGTTGCGGCGGGATTCTCGAGTTACGAAGGGGATCTCAGCCTTCCCCTTGGGTTGGCCCTGGGAAGCCCAAACTTCCCCTCGGGTTGCGAGGGAAAGCTGGGGGTTGCGCTCGAGTCACTGCAGGGCCGAAGAGACCTCACCTAGGCGTGTGTCCGGGACCTAATATTCCTCTCCAGGGAAGGCAGGGATCTCGGGGTTGCATTCCAGGCTCCCCCGGGGAGTCAGGCCTCGTCTCGAGGGGAAGCCAAGGACTGCGCTCTCCTCTCGAGTCGCGACGCGGGTCTCTTGGAGCCACCTGAGCGGCCTCAGGGGAGTCCAGCCTCCTCTTCCGTTTGGAGAGCGGACCCGGGATTGCTCTCCAGGCCATGCAGGAAAGAAGGCCCTCGGCTCGCGAGGACGGGGGCGTCTCAGGGGTTTCCTCGAGCTGCGGCGCCCGTGGGGGTTTTCTCCCGAGGCACGACGAGGATCTCAGGGAGCCTCTCGTGCGGCGCCAGGGAAGTCAGGTCTCCATGCGCGTGGCGAGGGGGAGCGCGTCCGGGCTCTCGAGTCACGGGAGGGGACTAGGGCCTCGAGACGCGTTGAAGAAGGACTCTCGAGGTCTTTGTCGGGGGGCGGCGGGAAACCCTCGTTTCCCTCGCCTTCTGCCGGGGACCTTAGGGAACTTCCCAGGGTGCCTCTGAGAGGCGAGGGATCCTGTGGAGGTGGCGGGGCCCCTCGGGACTCCGCTGGGTCTGGCGCAACGGAAGAGGGCCTCACCTCGCGGGGAGGCAGGAACCTCAGGCTTCCTCTCCGTTTCGGACTCCGACCGCAGGGTCCCTGCAGAGTTGGGACAGGAGAGTCAGGCCTCGTCTTGTCTGAGGAAGGGAACCCCGCTGGCCTCTCGAGTTGCTCAGGGGGTCTCAGGCCCCTCGTCGAGCTGTGTGTGGAACCCGCGGGTCTTTGCGGACGATGCCTGGGGGTGGCAGTGCCCTTTCGTGTTGTGCCTTCACCCACAGGGTTGCCTTCGAAGAGGGGTCCGGGCCTCGGGTCCTTCTCAAGAGCGGACCGGGGAATCGGGGGCGTTCGGCATGTGGCCCCACCCACGTGGCTCGTCTCGAATTTCCTCGTGAGACCGGCCTCATCCTGAGGTGCCCCGGGAAGTCCGGGAACCCCTTCCAGACCACGCAGGGGAATCGCCTCTCCTGTCGCGATCAGGAGGGGAGAAGGGGCTCAGAGGAAGCGGTGCCGGGACCCTCGGTGTTGCCCTCGGGGGACCCCGGCGTGTCGGGGGACTTTTGGGGGTCGCAGGAAGGCTGTCAGGGACCGTCTCGCCCTTCAGGGCGGAACAGGGGACTTCCCTTGAGACGCCGTCGCGGGCAAGGGCCTCATCTTGCCAAGCGGTGGGAACCACGTGGTTTTTCTCGAGTTGCGGCGGCATTCTCGAGTTACGACGGGGATCTCAGCCTTCCCCTTGGGTTGGCCCTGGGAAGCCCAATCTTCCCCCCGGGTTGCGAGGGAAAGCTGGGGGTTGCGCTCGAGTCACTGCAGGGCCGAAGAGACCTCACCTAAGCGTGTGTCTGGGACCTAATATTCCTCTCCAGGGAAGGCAGGGATCTCGGGGTTGCATTCCAGGCTCCCCCGGGGAGTCAGGCCTCGTCTCGAGGGGAAGCCAAGGACTCCGCTCTCCTCTCGAGTCGCGACGCGGGTCTCTTGGAGCCCCCTGAGCGGCCTCAAGGGAGTCCAGCCTCCGTTTCCGTTTGGAGAGAGGACCCGGGATTGCTCTCCAGGCCATGCAGGAAAAGAAGGCC
The DNA here is from genome assembly GCF_029407905.1 of Bubalus kerabau. Taxonomy (NCBI): domain Eukaryota; kingdom Metazoa; phylum Chordata; class Mammalia; order Artiodactyla; family Bovidae; genus Bubalus; species Bubalus kerabau. Next base: position 1,809,826 of record NW_026577907.1, read on the forward strand.
CTCAGCTCGCGAGGACGGGGGCGTCTCAGGGGTTTCCTCGAGCTGCGGCGCCCGTGGGGGTTTTCTCCCGAGGCACGACGAGGATCTCAGGGAGCCTCTCGTGCGGCGCCAGGGAAGTCAGGTCTCCATGCGCGTGGCGAGGGGGAGCGCATCCTGGCTCTCGAGTCACGGGATGCGACTAGGGCCTCGAGATGCGTTGAAGAAGGACTCTCGAGGTCTTTGTCGGGGGGCGGCGGGAAACCCTCGTTTCCCTCGCCTTCTGCCGGGGACCTTAGGGAACTTCCCAGGGTGCCTCTGCGAGGCGAGGGATCCTGTGGAGGTGGCGGGGCCCCTCGGGACTCCGCTGGGTCTGGCGCAACGGAAGAGGGCCTCACCTCGAGGGGAGGCAGGAACCTCAGGCTTCCTCTCCGTTTCGGACTCCGACCGCAGGGTCCCTGCAGAGTTGGGACAGGAGAGTCAGGCCTCGTCTTGTCTGAGGAAGGGAACCCCGCTGGCCTCTCGAGTTGCTCAGGGGGTCTAAGGCCCCTCGTCGAGCTGTGTGTGGAACCCGCGGGTCTTTGCGGACGATGCCCGGGGCGGCAGTGCCCCTTCGTGTTGTGCCTTCACCCACAGGGTTGCCTTCGAAGAGGGGTCCGGGCCTCGGGTCCTTCTCAAGAGCAGACCGGGGAATCGGGGGCGTTCGGCATGTGGCCCCACCCACGTGGCTCGTCTCGAATTTCCTCGTGAGACCGGCCTCATCCTGAGGTGCGCCGGGAAGGCCGGAAACCCCTTCCAGACCACGCAGGGGAATCGCCTCTCCTGTCGCGATCAGGAGGGGAGAAGGGGCTCAGAGGAAGCGGTGCCGGGACCCTCGGTGTTCCCCTCGGGGGACCCCGGCGTGTCGGGGGACTTTTGGGGGTCGCAGGAAGGCTGTCAGGGACCGTCTCGCCCTTCAGGGCGGAATAGGGGACTTCCCTTGAGACGCCGTCGCGGGCAAGGGCCTCATCTTGCCAAGCGGTGGGAACCACGTGGTTTTTCTCGAGTTGCGGCGGCATTCTCGAGTTCCGACGGGGATTTCAGCCTTCCCCTTGGGTTGGCCCTGGGAAGCCCAATCTTCCCCTCGGGTTGCGAGGGAAAGCTGGGGGTTGCGCTCGAGTCACTGCAGGGCCGAAGAGACCTCACCTAAGCGTGTGTCCGGGACCTAATGTTCCTCTCCAGGGAAGGCAGGGATCTCGGGGTTGCATTCCAGGCTCCCCCGGGGAGTCAGGCCTCGTCTCGAGGGGAAGCCAAGGACTCCGCTCTCCTCTCGAGTCGCGACGCGGTTCTCTTGGAGCCCCCTGAGCGGCCTCAAGGGAGTCCAGCCTCCTCTTCCGTTTGGAGAGAGGACCCGGGATTGCTCTCCAGGCCATGCAGGAAAAGAAGGCCCTCAGCTCGCGAGGACGGGGGCGTCTCAGGGGTTTCCTCGAGCTGCGGCGCCCGTGGGGGTTTTCTCCCGAGGCACGACGAGGATCTCAGGGAGCCTCTCGTGCGGCGCCAGGGAAGTCAGGTCTCCATGCGCGTGGCGAGGGGGAGCGCGTCCGGGCTCTCGAGTCACGGGAGGGGACTAGGGCCTCGAGACGCGTTGAAGAAGGACTCTCGAGGTCTTTCTCGGGGGGCGGCGGGAAACCCTCGTTTCCCTCGCCTTCTGCCGGGGACCTTAGGGAACTTGCCAGGGTGCCTCTGAGAGGCGAGGGATCCTGTGGAGGTGGTGGGGCCCCTCGGGACTCCGCTGGGTCTGGCGCAACGGAAGAGGGCCTCACCTCGAGGGGAGGCAGGAACCTCAGGCTTCCTCTGCGTTTCGGACTCCGACCGCAGGGTCCCTGCAGAGTTGGGACAGGAGAGTCAGGCCTCGTCTTGTCTGAGGAAGGGAACCCCGCTGGCCTCTCGAGTTGCTCAGGGGGTCTCAGGCCCCTCGTCGAGCTGTGTGTGGAACCCGCGGGTCTTTGCAGACGATGCACGGGGGTGGCAGTGCCCCTTCGTGTTGTGCCTTCACCCACAGGGTTGCCTTCGAAGAGGGGTCCGGGCCTCGGGTCCTTCTCAAGAGCGGACCGGGGAATCGGGGGCGTTCGGCCTGTGGCCCCACCCACGTGGCTCGTCTCGAATTTCCTCGTGAGACCGGCCTCATCCTGAGGTGCGCCGGGAAGGCCGGGAACCCCTTCCAGACCACGCAGGGGAATCGCCTCTCCTGTCGCGGTCATGAGGGGAGAAGGGGCTCAGAGGAAGCGGTGCCGGGACCCTCGGTGTTCCCCTCGGGGGACCCCGGCGTGTCGGGGGACTTTTGGGGGTCGCAGGAAGGCTGTCAGGGACCGTCTCGCCCTTCAGGGCGGAACAGGGGACTTCCCTTGAGACGCCGTCGCGGGCAAGGGCCTCATCTTGCCAAGCGGTGGGAACCTCGTGGTTTTTCTCGAGTTGCGGCGGCATTCTCGAGTTCCGACGGGGATCTCAGCCTTCCCCTTGGGTTGGCCCTGGGAAGCCCAATCTTCCCCTCGGGTTGCGAGGGAAAGCTGGGGGTTGCGCTCGAGTCACTGCAGGGCCGAAGAGACCTCACCTAAGCGTGTGTCCGGGACCTAATGTTCCTCTCCAGGGAAGGCAGGGATCTCGGGGTTGCATTCCAGGCTCCCCCGGGGAGTCAGGCCTCGTCTCGAGGGGAAGCCAAGGACTCCGCTCTCCTCTCGAGTCGCGACGCGGGTCTCTTGGAGCCCCCTGAGCGGCCTCAAGGGAGTCCAGCCTCCTCTTCCGTTTGGAGAGAGGACCCGGGATTGCTCTCCAGGCCATGCAGGAAAAGAAGGCCCTCAGCTCGCGAGGACGGGGGCGTCTCAGGTGTTTCCTCGAGCTGCGGCGCCCGTGGGGGTTTTCTCCCGAGGCACGACGAGGATCTCAGGGAGCCTCTCGTGCGGCGCCAGGGAAGTCAGGTCTCCATGCGCGTGGCGAGGGGGAGCGCGTCCTGGCTCTCGAGTCACGGGAGGGGACTAGGGCCTCGAGACGCGTTGAAGAAGGACTCTCGAGGTCTTTGTCGGGGGGCGGCGGGAAACCCTCGTTTCCCTCGCCTTCTGCCGGGGACCTTAGGGAACTTCCCAGGGTGCCTCTGAGAGGCGAGGGATCCTGTGGAGGTGGCGGGGCCCCTCGGGACTCCGCTGGGTCTGGCGCAACGGAAGAGGGCCTCACCTCGAGGGGAGGCAGGAACCTCAGGCTTCCTCTCCGTTTCGGACTCCGACCGCAGGGTCCCTGCAGAGTTGGGACAGGAGAGTCAGGCCTCGTCTTGTCTGAGGAAGGGAACCCCGCTGGCCTCTCGAGTTGCTCAGGGGGTCTCAGGCCCCTCGTCGAGCTGTGTGTGGAACCCGCGGGTCTTTGCGGACGATGCACGGGGGTGGCAGTGCCCCTTCGTGTTGTGCCTTCACCCACAGGGTTGCCTTCGAAGAGGGGTCCGGGCCTCCGGTCCTTCTCAAGAGCGGACCGGGGAATCGGGGGCGTTCGGCATGTGGCCCCACCCACGTGGCTCGTCTCGAATTTCCTCGTGAGACCGGCCTCATCCTGAGGTGCGCCGGGAAGGCCGGGAACCCCTTCCAGACCACGCAGGGGAATCGCCTCTCCTGTCGCGGTCAGGAGGGGAGAAGGGGCTCAGAGGAAGCGGTGCCGGGACCCTCGGTGTTCCCCTCTGGGGACCCCGGCGTGTCGGGGGACTTTTGGGGGTCGCAGGAAGGCTGTCAGGGACCATCTCGCCCTTCAGGGCGGAACAGGGGACTTCCCTTGAGACGCCGTCGCGGGCAAGGGCCTCTTCTTGCCAAGCGGTGGGAACCACGTGGTTTTTCTCGAGTTGCGGCGGCATTCTCGAGTTCCGACGGGGATCTCAGCCTTCCCCTTGGGTTGGCCCTGGGAAGCCCAATCTTCCCCTCGGGTTGCGAGGGAAAGCTGGGGGTTGCGCTCGAGTCACTGCAGGGCCGAAGAGACCTCACCTAAGCGTGTGTCCGGGACCTAGTGTTCCTCTCCAGGGAAGGCAGGGATCTCGGGGTTGCATTCCAGGCTCCCCCGGGGAGTCAGGCCTCGTCTCGAGGGGAAGCCAAGGACTCCGCTCTCCTCTCGAGTCGCGACGCGTGTCTCTTGGAGCCCCCTGAGCGGCCTCAAGGGAGTCCAGCCTCCTCTTCCGTTTGGAGAGAGGACCCGGGATTGCTCTCCAGGCCATGCAGGAAAAGAAGGCCCTCAGCTCGCGAGGACGGGGGCGTCTCAGGGGTTTCCTCGAGCTGCGGCGCCCGTGGGGGTTTTCTCCCGAGGCACGACGAGGATCTCAGGGAGCCACTCGTGCGGCGCCAGGGAAGTCAGGTCTCCATGCACGTGGCGAGGGGGAGCGCGTCCTGGCTCTCGAGTCACGGGAGGGGACTAGGGCCTCGAGACGCGTTGAAGAAGGACTCTCGAGGTCTTTGTCGGGGGGCGGCGGGAAACCCTCGTGTCCCTCGCCTTCTGCCGGGGACCTTAGGGAACTTCCCAGGGTGCCTCTGAGAGGCGAGGGATCCTGTGGAGGTGGCGGGGCCCCTCGGGACTCCGCTGGGTCTGCCGCAATGGAAGAGGGCCTCACCTCGAGGGGAGGCAGGAACCTCAGGCTTCCTCTCCGTTTCGGACTCCGACCGCAGGGTCCCTGCAGAGTTGGGACAGGAGAGTCAGGCCTCGTCTTGTCTGAGGAAGGGAAACCCGCTGGCCTCTCGAGTTGCTCAGGGGGTCTCAGGCCCCTCGTCGAGCTGTGTGTGGAACCCGCGGGTCTTTGCGGACGATGCACGGGGGTGGCAGCGCCCCTTCGTGTTGTGCCTTCACCCACAGGGTTGCCTTCGAAGAGGGGTCCGGGCCTCGGGTCCTTCTCAAGGGCGGACCGGGGAATCGGGGGCGTTCGGCATGTGGCCCCACCCACGTGGCTCGTCTCGAATTTCCTCGTGAGACCGGCCTCATCCTGAGGTGCGCCGGGAAGGCCGAGAACCCCTTCCAGACCACGCAGGGGAATCGCCTCTCCTGTCGCGATCAGGAGGGGAGAAGGGGCTCAGAGGAAGCGATGCCGGGACCCTCGGTGTTCCCCTCGAGGGAACCCGGCGTGTCGGGGGACTTTTGGGGGTCGCAGGAAGGCTGTCAGGGACCGTTTCGCCCTTCAGGGCGGAACAGGGGACTTCCCTTGAGACACCGTCGCGGGCAAGGGCCTCATCTTGCCAAGAGGTGGGAACCACGTGGTTTTTCTCGAGTTGCGGCGGGATTCTCGAGTTACGACGGGGATCTCAGCCTTCCCCTTGGGTTGGCCCTGGGAAGCCCAATCTTCCCCTTGGGTTGCGAGGGAAAGCTGGGGGTTGCGCTCGAGTTACTGCAGGGCCGAAGAGACCTCACCTAGGCGTGTGTCCGGTACCTGATATTCCTCTCCAGGGAAGGCAGGGATCTCGGGGTTGCATTCCAGGCTCCCCCGGGGAGTCAGGCCTCGTCTCGAGGGGAAGCCAAGGACTCCGCTCTCCTCTCGAGTCGCGACGCGGGGCTCTTGGAGCCCCCTGAGCGGCCTCAAGGGAGTCCAGCCTCCTCTTCCGTTTGGAGAGAGGACCCGGGATTGCTCTCCAGGCCATGCAGGAAAAGAAGGCCCTCAGCTCGCGAGGACGGGGGCGTCTCAGGGGTTTCCTCGAGCTGCGGCGCCCGTGGGGGTTTTCTCCCGAGGCACGACGAGGATCTCAGGGAGCCTCTCGTGCGGCGCCAGGGAAGTCAGGTCTCCATGCGCGTGGCGAGGGGGAGCGCGTCCTGGCTCTCGAGTCACGGGAGGGGACTAGGGCCTCGAGACGCGTTGAAGAAGGACTCTCGAGGTCTTTCTCGGGGGGCGGCGGGAAACCCTCGTGTCCCTCGCCTTCTGCCGGGGACCTTAGGGAACTTCCCAGGGTGCCTCTGAGAGGCGAGGGATCCTGTGGAGGTGGCGGGGCCCCTCGGGACTCCGCTGGGTCTGGCGCAACGGAAGAGGGCCTCACCTCGAGGGGAGGCAGGAACCTCAGGCTTCCTCTCCGTTTCGGACTCCGACCGCAGGGTCCCTGCAGAGTTGGGACAGGAGAGTCAGGCCTCGTCTTGTCTGAGGAAGGGAACCCCGCTGGCCTCTCGAGTTGCTCAGGGGGTCTCAGGCCCCTCGTCGGGCTGTGTGTGGAACCCGCGGGTCTTTGCGGACGATGCACGGGGGTGGCAGCGCCCCTTCGTGTTGTGCCTTCACCCACAGGGTTGCCTTCGAAGAGGGGTCCGGGCCTCGGGTCCTTCTCAAGGGCGGACCGGGGAATCGGGGGCGTTCGGCATGTGGCCCCACCCACGTGGCTCGTCTCGAATTTCCTCGTGAGACCGGCCTCATCCTGAGGTGCGCCGGGAAGGCCGGGAACCCCTTCCAGACCACGCAGGGGAATCGCCTCTCCTGTCCCGATCAGGAGGGGAGAAGGGGCTCAGAGGAAGCGGTGCCGGGACCCTCGGTGTTCCCCTCGAGGGAACCCGGCGTGTCGGGGGACTTTTGGGGGTCGCAGGAAGGCTGTCAGGGACCGTTTCGCCCTTCAGGGCGGAACAGGGGACTTCCCTTGAGACGCCGTGGCGGGCAAGGGCCTCATCTTGCCAAGAGGTGGGAACCACGTGGTTTTTCTCGAGTTGCGGCGGGATTCTCGAGTTACGACGGGGATCTCAGCCTTCCCCTTGGGTTGGCCCTGGGAAGCCCAATCTTCCCCTCGGGTTGCGAGGGAAAGCTGGGGGTTGCGCTCGAGTCACCGCAGGGCCGAACAGACCTCACCTAGGTGTGTGTCCGGGACCTAATATTCCTCTCCAGGGAAGGCAGGGATCTCGGGGTTGCATTCCAGGCTCCCCCGGGGAGTCAGGCCTCTTCTCGAGGGGAAGCCAAGGACTCCGCTCTCCTCTCGAGTCGCAACGCGGGTCTCTTGGAGCCCCCTGAGCGGCCTCCAGGTAGTCCAGCCTCCTCTTCCGTTTGGAGAGAGGACCCGGGATTGCTCTCCAGGCCATGCAGGAAAAGAAGGCCCTCAGCTCGCGAGGACGGGGGCGTCTCAGGGGTTTCCTCGAGCTGCGGCGCCCGTGGGGGTTTTCTCCCGAGGCACGACGAGGATCTCAGGGAGCCTCTCGTGCGGCGCCAGGGAAGTCAGGTCTCCATGCGCGTGGCGAGGGGGAGCGCATCCTGGCTCTCGAGTCACGGGAGGGGACTAGGGCCTCGAGACGCGTTGAAGAAGGACTCTCGGGGGGCGGCGGGAAACCCTCGTGTCCCTCGCCTTCTGCCGGGGACCTTAGGGAACTTCCCAGGGTGCCTCTGAGAGGCGAGGGATCCTGTGGAGGTGGCGGGGCCCCTCGGGACTCCGCTGGGTCTGGCGCAACGGAAGAGGGCCTCACCTCGAGGGGAGGCAGGAACCTCAGGCTTCCTCTCCGTTTCGGACTCCGACCGCAGGGTCCCTGCAGAGTTGGGACAGGAGAGTCAGGCCTCGTCTTGTCTGAGGAAGGGAACCCCGCTGGCCTCTCGAGTTGCTCAGGGGGTCTCAGGCCCCTCGTCGAGCTGTGTGTGGAACCCGCGGGTCTTTGCGGACGATGCACGGGAGTGGCAGCGCCCCTTCGTGTTGAGCCTTCACCCACAGGGTTGCCTTCGAAGAGGGGTCCGGGCCTCGGGTCCTTCTCAAGGGCGGACCGGGGAAACGGGGGCGTTCGGCATGTGGCCCCACCCACGTGGCTCGTCTCGAATTTCCTCGTGAGACCGGCCTCATCCTGAGGTGCGCCGGGAAGGCCGGGAACCCCTTCCAGACCACGCAGGGTTATCGCCTCTCCTGTCGCGATCACGAGGGGAGAAGGGGCTCAGAGGAAGCGGTGCCGGGACCCTCGGTGTTCCCCTCGAGGGAACCCGGCGTGTCGGGGGACTTTTGGGGGTCGCAGGAAGGCTGTCAGGGACCGTTTCGCCCTTCAGGGCGGAACAGGGGACTTCCCTTGAGACGCCGTGGCGGGCAAGGGCCTCATCTTGCCAAGAGGTGGGAACCACGTGGTTTTTCTCGAGTTGCGGCGGGATTCTCGAGTTACGACGGGGATCTCAGCCTTCCCCTTGGGTTGGCCCTGGGAAGCCCAATCTTCCCCTCGGGTTGCGAGGGAAAGCTGGGGGTTGTGCTCGAGTCACTGCAAGGCCGAAGAGACCTCACCTAGGCGTGTGTCCGGGACTTAATATTCCTCTCCAGGGAAGGCAGGGATCTCGGGGTTGCATTCCAGGCTCACCCGGGGAGTCAGGCCTCGTCTCGAGGGGAAGCCAAGGACTCCGCTCTCCTCTCGAGTCGCGACGCGGGTCTCTTGGAGCCCCCTGAGCGGCCTCAAGGGAGTCCAGCCTCCTCTTCCGTTTGGAGAGAGGACCCGGGATTGCTCTCCAGGCCATGCAGGAAAAGAAGGCCCTCAGCTCGCGAGGACGGGGGCGTCTCAGGGGTTTCCTCGAGCTGCGGCGCCCGTGGGGGTTTTCTCCCGAGGCACGACGAGGATCTCAGGGAGCCTCTCGTGCGGCGCCAGGGAAGTCAGGTCTCCATGCGCGTGGCGAGGGGGAGCGCGTCCTGGCTCTCGAGTCACGGGAGGGGACTAGGGCCTCGAGACGCGTTGAAGAAGGACTCTCGGGGGGCGGCGGGAAACCCTCGTGTCCCTCGCCTTCTGCCGGGGACCTTAGGGAACTTGCCAGGGTGCCTCTGAGAGGCGAGGGATCCTGTGGAGGTGGCGGGGCCCCTCGGGACTCCGCTGGGTCTGGCGCAACGGAAGAGGGCCTCACCTCGAGGGGAGGCAGGAACCTCAGGCTTCCTCTCCGTTTCGGACTCCGACCGCAGGGTCCCTGCAGAGTTGGGACAGGAGAGTCAGGCCTCGTCTTGTCTGAGGAAGGGAACCCCGCTGGCCTCTCGAGTTGCTCAGGGGGTCTCAGGCCCCTCGTCGGGCTGTGTGTGGAACCCGCGGGTCTTTGCGGACGATGCACGGGAGTGGCAGCGCCCCTTCGTGTTGTGCCTTCACCCACAGGGTTGCCTTCGAAGAGGGGTCCGGGCCTCGGGTCCTTCTCAAGGGCGGACCGGGGAAACGGGGGCGTTCGGCATGTGGCCCCACCCACGTGGCTCGTCTCGAATTTCCTCGTGAGACCGGCCTCATCCTGAGGTGCGCCGGGAAGGCCGGGAACCCCTTCCAGACCACGCAGGGTTATCGCCTCTCCTGTCGCGATCAGGAGGGGAGAAGGGGCTCAGAGGAAGCGGTGCCGGGACCCTCGGTGTTCCCCTCGAGGGAACCCGGCGTGTCGGGGGACTTTTGGGGGTCGCAGGAAGGCTGTCAGGGACCGTTTCGCCCTTCAGGGCGGAACAGGGGACTTCCCTTGAGACGCCGTGGCGGGCAAGGGCCTCATCTTGCCAAGAGGTGGGAACCACGTGGTTTTTCTCGAGTTGCGGCGGGATTCTCGAGTTACGACGGGGATATCAGCCTTCCCCTTGGGTTGGCCCTGGGAAGGCCAAACTTCCCCTCGGGTTGCGAGGGAAAGCTGGGGGTTGCGCTCGAGTCACTGCAAGGCCGAAGAGACCTCACCTAGGCGTGTGTCCGGGACTTAATATTCCTCTCCAGGGAAGGCAGGGATCTCGGGGTTGCATTCCAGGCTCACCCGGGGAGTCAGGCCTCGTCTCGAGGGGAAGCCAAGGACTCCGCTCTCCTCTCGAGTCGCGACGCGGGTCTCTTGGAGCCCCCTGAGCGGCCTCAAGGGAGTCCAGCCTCCTCTTCCGTTTGGAGAGAGGACCCGGGATTGCTCTCCAGGCCATGCAGGAAAAGAAGGCCCTCAGCTCGCGAGGACGGGGGCGTCTCAGGGGTTTCCTCGAGCTGCGGCGCCCGTGGGGGTTTTCTCCCGAGGCACGACGAGGATCTCAGGGAGCCTCTCGTGCGGCGCCAGGGAAGTCAGGTCTCCATGCGCGTGGCGAGGGGGAGCGCGTCCTGGCTCTCGAGTCACGGGAGGGGACTAGGGCCTCGAGACGCGTTGAAGAAGGACTCTCGAGGTCTTTCTCGGGGGGCGGCGGGAAACCCTCGTGTCGCTCGCCTTCTGCCGGCGACCTTAGGGAACTTCCCAGGGTGCCTCTGAGAGGCGAGGGATCCTGTGGAGGTGGCGGGGCCCCTCGGGACTCCGCTGGGTCTGGCGCAACGGAAGAGGGCCTCACCTCGAGGGGAGGCAGCAACCTCAGGCTTCCTCTCCGTTTCGGACTCCGACCGCAGGGTCCCTGCAGAGTTGGGACAGGAGAGTCAGGCCTCGTCTTGTCTGAGGAAGGGAACCCCGCTGGCCTCTCGAGTTGCTCAGGGGGTCTCAGGCCCCTCGTCGAGCTGTGTGTGGAACCCGCGGGTCTTTGCGGACGATGCACGGGGGTGGCAGTGCCCCTTCGTGTTGTGCCTTCACCCACAGGGTTGCCTTCGAAGAGGGGTCCGGGCCTCGGGTCCTTCTCAAGGGCGGACCGGGGAATCGGGGGCGTTCGGCATGTGGCCCCACCCACGTGGCTCGTCTCGAATTTCCTCGTGAGACCGGCCTCATCCTGAGGTGCGCCAGGAAGGCCGGGAACCCATTCCAGACCACGCAGGGGAATCGCCTCTCCTGTCGCGATCAGGAGGGGAGAAGGGGCTCAGAGGAAGCGGTGCCGGGACCCTCGGTGTTCCCCTCGAGGGAACCCGGCGTGTCGGGGGACTTTTGGGGGTCGCAGGAAGGCTGTCAGGGACCGTTTCGCCCTTCAGGGCGGAACAGGGGACTTCCCTTGAGACGCCGTCGCGGGCAAGGGCCTCATCTTGCCAAGAGGTGGGAACCACGTGGATTTTCTCGAGTTGCGGCGGCATTCTCGAGTTACGACGGGGATCTCAGCCTTCCCCTTGGGTTGGCCCTGGGAAGCCCAATCTTCCCCTCCGGTTGCGGGGGAAAGCTGGGGGTTGCGCTCGAGTCACCGCAGGGCCGAAGAGACCTCACCTAGGCGTGTGTCCGGGACCTAATATTCCTCTCCAGGGAAGGCAGGGTTCTCGGGGTTGCATCCCATGCTCCCCCGGGGAGTCAGGCCTCGCCTCGAGAGGAAGCAAGGACTCCGCTCTCCTCCCGAGTCGCGACGCTGATATCTTGCTGCCCCCTGAGTGGCCTCAAGGGCGTCCAGCCTCCTCTTCACTTTTGAGAGAGGACTCCTGATTGCTCTCCAGGCCAGGCAGGAAAAGACGGCCCTCACCTCGCGAGGACGGTGGCATCTCAGGGGTTTCCTCGAGCTGCGGCACCCGTGGGGGTTTTCTCCCGAGGCACGACGAGGATCTCAGGGAGCCTCTCGTGCGGCGCCAGGGAAGTCATGTCTCCATGCACGTGGCGAGAAGGAGCGCGTCATTGTTCTCGAGTCATGGGAGGGGACTAGGGCCTCAAGTCGCGTTGAAGAAGGACTCTCGATGTCTTTCTCGGGTTGCAGCGGGAAACCCTCGTTTCCCCCGACTTTTGTCGGGGACCTGAGGGAACTTCCCAGGGTGCCTATGAGAGGTGAGTGTCGCTGTGGTGTTGGTGGGGCCTCTCGGGACTCCACTGGGTTTGTCGCAATGGAAGAGGGCCTCATCTCGAGTGGAGTCAGGAACCTCAGTCTTCCTCTCCAATTCTGACTCTGATCGTAGTGTCCCTGCAGAGTTGGGACAGGAGAGTCAGGCTATGTCTTTTCTGAGGAATGGAACTCCGCTTGCCTCTTGAGTTGTTCATGGGGTTTCAGGCCCCTTGTCAAACTGTGTGTGAAATCTGCAGGTTTTTCCAGACGATGCATGGGGGTGTCAGTGACCCTTCCTTTTGTGTCTTCATCCACAGGGTTGCCTTCGAAGAGGTGTCCGGGCATCGTGTTCTTATGAAGAGCGGACTGGGAAATCGGGGTCGTTCAGCATTTGGCACCACCCACGTGGCTAATCTCGAATTTCCTCATGAAACCGGCCTCATCCTGAGGTGTGCCGCGAAGGTCATGAAACCCTTCCAGACAAAGCAGAGGATTCGACCCTCCTGTGGCGATCAGGAGGAGAGAAGTGGCTCAGATGAAGTGCTGCTGGGAACCTCGGTGTTTCCCTCAAGTGAGACAGGTATGTCGGGTAACTTTTGGGGTCGCATAACGCGTTCCAAGTACCGTTTCTCTCTTCAAATTGGAACGTGGGACTTCTCTTGGGGTGCTCCAGCGGGCAAGGACCTCATCTTGGAATGACTGGGGAACCACTTGGTTTTTCTCTAGTTGCGGTGGGATATTTGAGTTACCATAGGGAATTCATGCTTCCTCTTGTGTTGGCCCACAAAAGTCTTATCTTCCATTCGAGATTCGAGGAAGAGCTGGAGGTGCGCTCTAGTCACTGAAGGCAAAAGAGACCCGACCAAGGCTTGTGTGCAGGACCTAATGTTCATGTCAAGGGGCGACAGGAATCTCGGGGTTGCATTCCAGACTCACCCTGGAGTCAGGCCTCGTCTCGAGGGGAAGCAAAGGACTCTGCTCTCCTCTCGAGTCGGACGGGTATGTCTTGGAGCCCACTGAGTGGCTTAAAGGGAGTCAAACCTCCTCTGGTGTTTGGAGGGAGGACACGGGATTGCTCTCCAGGCAATGCAGGAAATGAAGGCCCTCGTCTCCCGATGACTGGGGCGTCTCGTAGGTTTTCTCGAGCTGTGGCGCTAGTGTGGGGTTTCTCACGAAGTAAGACTGGGAGCTCAGTGAGCCTCTCATGTGGTGCCAGGGCAGTCAGGTCTCTATGCACGTGGTGAGAGGGAGCCCGTCATTGTTCTCGAGTCATGGTAGGGGAATTGGGCCTGAAAACGTGTTAAAGAAGGACTCTCGAGGTCTTTCTTGGGTTGAAGCAGGAAACCCTGGGTTCCATCGACTTGTGCCAGTGACCTCAGGAAGCTTCTCAGCGTGCCTCTGAGAAGTCAGGGTCACTGTGGAGTTGGGAGGGGCCTCTCGGAACTCCACTGGGTTTGGTGCAATGGAAGAGGGCCTCATGACAAGTTGAGGCAGGAACCACAGGGTTCCTCTCCTGGCTTCGAATGCGCCGGATCTGACTCGGATCGCAGAGTCCCTGCAGAGTTGGGACAGGAGAGTCAGGCCTCGTCTTGTGTGGAGGAATGGAACTCCGCTTGAATCTCCCGTTGTTCATGGGGTGACAGGCCACTTGCGGGAACTTGTATGTGGAGCTGTGGCTCCAGTGTGGTGTTTCTCACGAGGTATAATGGGGAGCTCAGGGAGCCTCTCCTGTGGCGCCAGGGAAGTCAGGTTTCTATGCGCGTGGCTAGGGGGAGCGCGTCATTGCTCTCGAGTCATGGTAGGGGAATCGCACCTCAAGACGCGTTGAAGAAGGACTCTCGAGGTCTTTTACGGGTTGGGGCAGGAAACCCTTGGTTCCCTCGACTTGTGCCGGTGATCTCAGGAAGGTCTAAGGGTGCCTCTGAGAAGTCAGGGATACTGTGCAGTTGGGAGGGGTCTCTCGGGACTCCACTGGGTTCGGTGCAATGGAAGAGGGCCTCATCTCGAGTGGAGGCAGGAAACTCATGTTTCCTCTCCTGACTTCCCCTGGGCCAGATCTGACTCGGATCGCAGTTTCGCTGCAGAGTTCGAACAGGAGAGTCAGGCCTCGTCTTGTGTGGAGGAATGGAACTCTGCTTGCCTCTCCAGTTGTTCACGGGGTGACAGGTCACTTCTCGAGCTGTGTGTGGTACCTGCGGGTTTCTCCGGACGATACCCAGGGGTGTCAGTGCCCCTAAGTGTTGTGCCTTCATCAAAAGGGTTATCTTCAAAGAGGTGTCCGGGCATCAGGATCTTATCAAGAGCGGACCGGGAAATCGGGGTCTTTCGGCATGTGTCACCATCCACGTGGCTATGTCTCGAATATCCTCGTGAGACCGGCCTCATCCTGAGATGCACCGGGAAAGGCGGGAACCCCTTCAAGACAAAACAGGGGAATCGACCCTCCTGTCGCGATCAGGAGGGGAGAAGGGGCCCAGATGTAGTGGTGCCAGGAACCTCGGTGTTCTCCTCGAGTCAGACTGGTGTGTCGAGGAACTTTTGAGGTCGCATCAAGGGTGCCAATACCGTTTCGCACTTCAAGACGGAACGTGGGACTTCTCTTGAGACGCTGTAGGGGGCAAGGGCCTCATCTTGGGATGACGGGGGAACCACGTGGCGTTTCTCGAGTTGTGGCGGGATTCTCGAGTTTCGATGGGGAATACAGTCTTCCTCATGTGTTGGGCCAGGGAAGTCCTATCTTCCATTCGAGTTTAAAGGGAGAGCTGGGGATTGCTCTCGAGTCACTGCAGGGCAAAATAGACCTCATCTAGGCTTGTGTCCAGGACTTAATGTTCGTCCCTAGGGGCGACAGGGATCTTGGGGTTGCATACCAGACTCACCCGGGGAATCAGGCCTCGTCTCGAGGGGAAGCAAAGAACTCCGCTGTCCTTTTGAGTCGCGATGGGTATCTCTTGGAGCCCACTGTGTGCCCTAAAGGGAGTCAAGCCTCCTGTGCTGTTTGGATAGGGGACTCGGGATTCCTCTCCAGGCCATGCAGGAAAAGAAGGCCCTCATCTCGCGATGATGGCGGCGTCTCGTGGGTTTTCTAGACTGCTGCGCTAGTGCCGGGTTTCTGACGAGGTACGAGAGGGAGCTCAGGGAGCCTCTCGTGTGGCGCCAGGGAAGTCAGGTCCCCATGAGATGGCTAGGGGGAGCTCGTCATTGCTCTCAAGTCATGGTAGGGTAATCGGGCCTCAAGACGGGTTGAAGAAGGACTCTCGAGGTCTTTCTCGGGTCACTGCATAAAACCCAGGGTTCCCTTGACTTGTGCCTGCGACCTCAGGGAGCTTCTCAGAGTGCCTCTGAGAAGTCAGGGATACTGTGCAGTTTGGAGGGGCCTCTCGAGACTCCTCTGCATTTGGTGGAATGTAAGAGGGACTCATCTCGAGTTGAAGCAGGAACCTCAGTGTTCCTCTCCATTTCTGACTCAGATCGCAAGGTCCCTGCATGTTGGTACAGGAGAGTCAGGCCTCGTCTTTTCTGGAGGATGGGACTCCTCTTGCCTCTCGAGTTGTTCTCGAGGTGACAGGCCACTTGTCGAGCTGTGTGTGTAACCTGCCCGTTTTTCCGGATGATGCACAGGTGTGTTAGTGCCCCTTCGTGTTGTACCTTCATACTCAAGGCTGCCTTCCAAGAGGTGTCCGAGCATCGGATTCTTATCAAGAGCGGACCGGGAAATTGGAGTCTTTCAGCAAGTGGCACCACCCACAAAGCTACGTATCGAATTTCCCCATGAGACCGGCCTCATCCTGAGTTGTGCAGGGAAGGTCGGGCCCCCTTGCAGACAAAGCAGGGGAATCGACCCACCGGTCACGATCAGGAGGGGAGAAGGGGCTTAAATGAAGTGGTGCCGGGAACCTCGGTGTTCCCCTTGAGTGAGACCGGCGTGTTGGGGGACTTTTGGGGTCGCATCAAGGGTGCCAAGTACCGTTTCGCATTTCAAGACGGAACCTGGGACATCTTTTGAAACGCTGTAGCGGGCAAGGGCCTCATCTTGCGATGACGGGAGAACCACGTGGTTTTGCTCGAGTTGCGGCGGGATTCTCGAGTCATGACCGGGAATTTAGGCTTCCTCTTGTTGGCCTTGAAATCCAATCTTCCATTCGGGTTGCGAGGGGGAGCTGGGGATTGCGCTAGAGTCACTGCAGGGCAAAAGAGACCTAATCTAGGCTTGTGTCCAGGATCTAACGTTGCTCTCCAGGGGCGACAGGGATCTCGGGTTTGCATTCCAGACTCATCCGGGGAGTCAGTTCTCACCTCGAGGGTAAGCAAAGAATTCCGCTCTCGTCTCGAGTCGCGATGGGTATCTCTTGGAGCCCACTGTGTGTACTAAAGGGAGTCAAGCCTCCTGTGGAGTTTGGAGAGAGGACTCGGGATTGGACTCCAGGCCATGCAGGAAAAGAAGGCCCTCATCTCGAGATGACGGTGGCGTCTCGTGGGTTTTCTCGAGCTGCGGCGCCAGTGTGGGGTGTCTCATGAAGTACCACGGGGATCTCAGGGAGCCTCTTGTGTGGCGCCAGGAAAATCCAGTATTCCATTCGAGTTGCAAGTTAGAAGTGGGGATTGCTCTCCAGTCACTGCAGGGCAAAATAGACCTCATCTACGCTTGTGTCCAGGACCTAGTGTTCCACTACTGGGCCAACAGAGATCTCAGGGTTGCATTCTCGACTCACCCGGAGAGTCAGGCCTCGTCTTGAGGGGAAAAAAAGGACTCCGCTCTCCTGTCGAGTCGCGACGGGTATCTCTTGGAGCCCACTGCGTGGCGTAAAGGGAGTGAAGCCTCCTATGGAGTTTGGAGAGATGACTCGGGATTGTTTTCCTGGCCATGCAGGAAAAAAGGCCCTCATCTCGCGATGACGGGGGCATCTCGTGGGTTTTCTCCAGCTGCGGCGCCAGTATCAGATTTCTCACGAGGTACAACAGGGAGCTCAGAGAGCCTCTCGTGTGGTGCTAGGGACGTCAGGTCTCCGTGCGTGTGGTGAAGGGGAGTGCGTGATTGCTCTCGAGTCATAGTAGGCGAATCGGGCCTCAAGACGCATTGAAGAAAGACTCTTGAGGTCTTTCTCGGGTTGCGGCAGGGAACCCTGGGTTCCCTCGATTTGTGTCGGTGACCTCAGGCAACTTCTAAGGGTGCCTCTGAGAAGTCAGGGACACTGTGGATTTGGGAGGGGCCCTTCGTTACTCAACTGGGTTTGGTGCAATCGAAGAGGGCCTCATCTCGAATGGAGGCAGGAACGTCAGGGGTCCTCTCCATTTCTGACTAGGGTCGCAGGGTACCTGCAGAGTATGGACAAGAGAGTCACGCCTCGTCTTCTGTGGAGGAATGGATTTCCCCTTGCCTTTAGAGTTGTTCACGGAGTGACAGGCCACTTGTTGAGCTGAGTGTGGAACCTGCGGGGTTTTCCGGACGATGCACGGGGGTGTCAGTGCCCCTTCGTGTTGTGCCTTTATCCACAGGGTTGCCTTCAAAGAGGTTTCCGGGCATCGGGTTCTTTTCAAGAGCGTACCGGAAAATTGGGGTCTTTCAGCATGTGGTACCACCCACGAGGCTACGTCTCGAATTTCCTCGGGATACCGGCCTCATCCTGAGGTGCGCCGGGAAGGTCGGGAACCCCTTGCAGACAAAGCAGGGGAATCGACCCACCGCTCGCGATCAGAAGGGGAGAAGGGGCTCAGATGAAGTGGTGCCGGGAACCTCGGTGGTCCCCTCGAGTGAGACCGGTATGTCACGGCACTTTTGAGGTCGCATCAAGGCTGCCAAGTACAGTTTCGCACTTCAAGACGGAACGTGGGAATTCTCTGGAGATGCTCTAGCGGGCAAGGGCCTCATATTGCGATGACGAGGGAAACACGTGGTTTTTCTCGAGTTGAGGCGGGATTCTCGAGTTACAACGGGGAATTCAGGCTTCCTCTTGTGTTGGCCCAGGAAGTCCAATCTTCCATTCAACTTGTCAGAGAGAGCTGAGGGTTGCTCTCGAGTCACTTCAGGGCAAAGAGTCCTCATCTAGGCTTGGGTCCAGGACATAATGTTCCTCTCCAGGGGCGACAGGGATATCAGGGTCGCATTCCAGTCTCACCCGGTGGGTCACGCCTCGTCTCGAGTGGAAGCAAAGGACTCCACTATCCTCTCGAGTCGCGACACGTAACTCTTGGAGCCCAATGAGTGGCCTAAAGGGAGTCAAGAGTCCTGTGTAGCTTGGACAGAAGGTTCACGCTTGATCTGCATACCATGCAGTTAAAGATGGCCCTCCTCTCGAGATGATGGGGGCGTCTCATGGGTTTTCTCGAGCTGCGGCGCCAGTGTGGGGTTTCTCACGAGATATGATGGGGAGTTCAGGGAGCCTCTTGTGCAGCGCCAGAGAAGCCTGACTCCATGCGTGTGGCCAGGCAGATCGCGTCATTGCTCTCGAGTCATGGGAGGGACTAGGGCCTCAGGAGGCATTTAAGAAGGACTCTCAAGGTCTTTCTTGGGTTGGGGCGGGAAACACTCGTTTCCCTCGACCTCTACAGGGGACCTTAGGGAACTTCCCAGGTGCCTCTGAGAGGTGAGGGATACTGAGGAGTTAGAGGGGCCTCTCGGGACTCCACTAGGTTTGACGAAATGAAAGAGGGCCTCATCTCGATTGGAGGCAGGAACCTCAGGCTTCCTCTCCATTTCTGACTCCGACCGCAGGGTCCCTGCAGAGTTGGGACAGGAGAGTCAGGCCTCGTCTTGTCTGAGTAACGGAACTCTGCTTGCCTCTCGAGTCGTTCAGGGGGTCTCAGGGCTCTTGACAAGCTGTGTGTGGAACCTGCGGGTGTTTCCAGAAGATGCATGGGGGTGTCAGTGCCCCTTCGTTTTGTGCCTTCCCCCACAGGGTTGCCTTCAAAGAGGTGTCCGGGCATCGGGTTCATTTCAAGAGCGGACCGGGAAATCGGGGTCATTCGGCATGTGGCACCAACCACGTGGCTCATCTCGAATTTCCTCATGAGACCAGCATCATCCTGAGGTGCGCCAGGAAGGCCGGGAACCCCTTCCACACAAAGTAGGGGAATCGATTCTCCTGTCGCGATCAGGAGGGGAGATGGGGCTCAGATGAAGTGGTGCCGGGACCCTCGGTGTTCCACTCGAGGGAACCCGGCGTTTCAGGGAACTTTAGGTGTCGCATCAAGGGAGCCAAGTACCGTTTCCCACTTCAGGACGGAACATGGGACTTCCCTGGAGACGCTGTAGCGGGCAAGGGCCTCATCCTGTGAAGACGTTGGAACCACGTCGTTTTTCTTGAGTTGCATCGGGATTCTCGAAAACGACAGGAATTTCAGGTCTCTCTTGGGTTGGCCCTGGGAAGCCCAATCTTCAATTCGAGTTGCGATGGAAAGCTGGGGGTTCTGCTCGAGTCACTACAGGGCCAAAGAGACCTCATCGAGGCGTGTGTCCAGGACCTAATATTCCTCTCAAGGGAAGACAGGGATCCAGGGTTTCCATTCCAGACTCCCCCGGGGAGTCAGGACTCGCCTGGAAGGGAAGCAAAGGACTCCGCTTTCCTCTCAAGTCGCGACACGGATCTCTTGGAGCCCACTGAGTGGACTCAAGGGTGTCGAACCTCCTCTTCAGTTTGGAGAGAGGACTCGGGATTGCTCTCCAGGCCAGGCAGGAAAAGAAGGCCCTCATCTCGCGATGACGGGGGCGTCTCATGGGTTTCCTCAGGCTGCTGCGCCCATGGGGGTTTTCTCACGAGGCACGACGAGGACCTCAGGGAGCCTCTCGTGCGGCGCCAGGGAAGTCAGGTCTCCATGCGCATGGCGAGGGGGAGCTGGTCATCACTCTCGAGTCATGGGAAGCGGCTAGGTCCTCAAGAGGCGTTGAAGAAGGACTCTCGAGGTCTTTCTTGGGTTGCGGCGGGAAACCCTCGTTTCCCTCGACTTCTGCAGCGGACCTTAGGGAACTTCCCACGGTGCCTCTGAGAGGTGAGGGATGCTGTGTAGTTGGCAGGGCCTCTCGGGACTCTGCTGGGTTCGGCGCAATGGAAGAGGGCCTCATCTCGAGGGGAGGCAGGAACCTCAGGCTTCCTCTCGGTTTCGGACTCTGACTGCACGGTCCCTGCAGTGTTGGGACAGGAGAGTCATGCCTCGTCTTGTCTGAGGAATGGAATTCTGGTTACCTCTCGAGTTGTTCCGGGAGTCTCAGGCCCCTTGTTGAGCTGTGTGTAGACCCTGCGGGTTTTTCCGGATGATGCACGGGGGTGTCAGTGACCCTTCGTGTTGTGCCTTCACCCACAGGGTTGCCTTCGAAGAGGTGTCCGGGCATCGGGTTCTTATCAAGAGCGGACCGGAAAATCGGGGTCGTTCGGCACGTGGCACCTCACACGTGGCTAGTCTCGAATTTCCTCCTGAGACCGGCCTCATCCTGAGGTGCGCCAGGAAGGCCGGGAACCCCTTCCAGACCACGCAGGGGAATCGCCTCTCCTGTCGCGATCAGGAGGGGAGAAGGGGCTCAGATGAAGTGGTGCCGGGACCCTCGGTGTTCCCCTCGAGGGAACCCAGCGTGTCGGGGAACTTTTGCGGTCGCATCAAGGGTGTCAAGTACCGTTTCGCACTTAAGGACGGAATATGGGACTTCCCTGGAGACACCAGGAACTTCGGTGTTCCCTTGGAGTGAGACCGGTATGTTGGGGAACTTTGGGGTCGCATCAAGGGTGCCAAGTAGCATTTCGAACTTTAAGATGGAACGTGGGACTTCTCTTGAGACTCTAGCTGGCAAGGGCCTCATATTGGGATGAAGGGGGAACCACATGGTTTTTAAGACTTGAGGCTGAATTCTCGAATTACGATGGGAAATTCAGACTTCCTCTTGTGTTGACCGTGGGAAGACCAATCTTCCATTCAAATTGTGAGGGAGAGATGGAGGTTGCTCTCGAGTCACTGTAGGGCAAAATAGACCTCATCTAGGCTTGTGTCTAGGACAAAATGTTCCACTCCAGGGGCGACAGGGATCTCGGGGTTGCATTCCAAACTCACCCGGGGAGTCAGGCCTCGTCTCCAGGGAAGCAAAGGACTCCGCTCTCCTCTCGAGTCGCACCGGGTATTTCTTGGACCCAACTGAGTGGCCTAAATGGAGTCAATACTCCTGTGAAGTTTGGAGAGAGGACCAGGAATTGCTCTCCAGGTCAGGCAGGAAAAGAAGGCCCCCATCTCTCCTTGACGGGGGCATCTTGTGGTTTTTCTCAAACTGCGGCGCCAGTGTGGGTTTTCTCACGAGGTACGATGGGGTACTCAGGGAGCCTCTTGTGTGGTACTAGGGAAGTCAGTTTTCCTGCTTGTGGCGAGGGGAGCGCGTCCTTGCTCTGGAGTCATGGTAGGGGAATCGGGCATCAAGAGACGTTGAAAAAGGACTCTCCAAGTCTTTCTCGGGTTACTTCAGGAAACTCTGGGTTCCCTCGACTTGTGCCAGTGACCTCAGGTAGCTTCTCACGGAGCCTCTGAGAATTCAGGGATACTGTGGTGTTGGGAGGGGCCTCTCGGGACACCACTGAGTTTGGTTCAATGGAAGAGGGCCTCTTCTCTAGTTGAGGCAGGAACCTCAGGGTTCCTCTCCATTTCTGACTCCAATTGCAGGGTCCCTGAAGAGTTGGGACAGGAGAGTAAGGCCTCGTCTTGTGTGAAGGAATGCAACTTCACTTGCCTCTCGAGTTGTTCACGAGGTGACAGTCCACATTTGGAGCTGTGAGTGGAATCTGCGGGTTTTTCCAGACGATGCATGGGGATGTCAGTGTCCCTTCGTGTTGTGCCTTCATCCACAGGGTTGCCTTCGAAGAGATGTCCGGGCATCAGGTTCTTATCTAGAGTGGACCGGGAATTCGGGATCTTTCAGCATATGGCACCAACCATGAGGCTACTTTTCGAATTTCCTCATGAGACCGGCCTCATCCGGAGGTTCGCGGGGAACGTCGGGAACCCCTTGCAGACAAAACATGGGAATCGACCCTTCTGTCGCGATCAGGAGGGGTGAAGGGGCTCACAGGAAGTGGTGCCGTGAACTTTGGTGTTTCCCTCGAGTGAGACCGGTATGTCAGGGAACTTTGGGGGTCGCATCAAGGGTGCCAAGTACCGTTTTGTACTTCAGGATGGAACGTGGGACTTCTCTTGATACGCTGTAGCGGCCAAGGGCCTCATCTTGCGATGACGGGGGAGCCACGTGGTTTTTCTCGAGTTGCGGCGGGATTCTCGAGTTACGACGGGGATTTCAGGCTTCCTCTTGTGTTGGGCCAGGGAAGTCCAATCATCCATTTGAGTTGCGAGGGAGAGCTGGGGGTTGCGCTCGAGTCACTGCAGGGCAAAGGAGACCTCATCTAGGCTTGTGTCCAGGACCTAATGTTCCTCTCCAAGGGCCACAGGGATCTCAGGTTTGCATTCCAGGCTCACCCAGGGAGTCAGGCCTCATGTCGAAGGGAAGCAAAGGACTCCGCTCTCCTTTCGAGTCGCGACGGGCACCTCTTGGAGCCCACTTTGTGGCCTAAAGGGAGTCAAGCCTCCTGTGAAGTTTGGAGAGAGGACTTGGGACTGCTCTCCAGGCCATGCAGGAAAAGATGGCCCTCATCTCGCGATGACGGAGGGGTCTTGTGGGTTTTCTCGAGCTGCGGCGCCAGTGTGGGGTTTCACACGAGGTAGGACGGGGAGCTCAGGGAGCCTCTCGTGTGGTGCCAGGGAAGTCAGGTCTCCATGTGCGTGGCGAGGGGGAGCGCATTATTGCTCTCGAGCTATGGTAGGGGAATCTGACCTCAAGACGCATTGAAGAAGGACTCTCGAGGTCTTTCTTCGGTTGTGGCAGGAAACTCTTATTTCCCTCGACTTTTGCCGGTGGCCTCAAGGAGCCTCTCAGAATGCCTATGAGAAGTCAGGGATACTGTGGAGATGGGAGGGGCCTCTCGGGACTCCGCTGGGGTTGTTGCAATGGAAGAGGGCCTTATCTCGAGGGGAGGCAGGAACCTCAGGCTTCCTCTCTGTTTCTGACTCCGACCCTCCGACCTCAGGGTCCCTGCAGAGTTGGGAGCGGAGAGTTAGGCCTCGTCTTGTCTGAGGAAGGGAACTCCGCTTGCCTCTCGAGTTGCTCATGGGGTCTCAAGCCCCTCTTCGAGCTGTGTGTGGAACCCACGGGTGTTTCTGGACGAGGCACGGGAGTGTCAGTGCCCCTTCGTGTTGTGCCATCACCCACAGGGTTGCCTTCGAAGAGGTGTCCGTGCAACGGGTTCTTCTCAAGAGTGGACCGGGAAATCGAGGTCGATCGGCATGTGGCACCACCCCCGTGGCTCATCTCGAATTTCCTTGTGCGGACGGCCTCATCCTGAGATGCGCCAGGAAGGCCGGGAATCCCTTCCAGACCACGCAGGGGAATCGCCTCTCCTGTCGCGATCAGGAGGGGAGAAGGGGCTCAGAGGAAGCAGTGCCGGGACCCTCGGTGTTCCCCTCGAGGGAACCCGGCGTGTCGGGGGACTTTTGGGGGTCGCAGGAAGGCTGTCAGGGACCGTTTCGCCCTTCAGGGCCGAACAGGGGCTTCCCTTGAAACGCCGTGGCGGGCAAGGGCCTCATCTTGCCAAGAGGTGGGAACCACGTGGTTTTTCTCGAGTTGCGGCGGGATTCTCGAGTTACGACGGGGATCTCAGCCTTCCACTTGGGTTGGCCCTGGGAAGACCAATCTTCCCATCGGGTTGCGAGGGAAAGCTGGGGGTTGGGCTCGAGTCACTGCAGGGCCGAAGAGACCTCACCTAGGCGTGTGTCCGGGACCTAATATTCCTCTCCAGGGAAGGCAGGGATCTCGGGGTTGCATTCCAGGCTCCCCCGGGGAGTCAGGCCTCGTCTCGAGGGGAAGCCAAG
This sequence comes from Bubalus kerabau, assembly GCF_029407905.1. Classification (NCBI taxonomy): domain Eukaryota; kingdom Metazoa; phylum Chordata; class Mammalia; order Artiodactyla; family Bovidae; genus Bubalus; species Bubalus kerabau. The sequence goes on from NW_026577907.1 coordinate 1,833,225, forward strand.
GACTCCGCTGTCCTCTCGAGTCGCGACGCGGGGCTCTTGGAGCCCCCTGAGCGGCCTCAAGGGAGTCCAGCCTCCTCTTCCGTTTGGAGAGAGGACCGGGATTGCTCTCCAGGCCATGCAGGAAAAGAAGGCCCTCAGCTCGCGAGGACGGGGGCGTCTCAGGGGTTTCCTCGAGCTGCGGCGCCCGTGGGGGTTTTCTCCCGAGGCACGACGAGGATCTCAGGGAGCCTCTCGTGCGGCGCCAGGGAAGTCAGGTCTCAATGCGCGTGGCAAGGGGGAGCGCGTCCTGGCTCTCGAGTCACGGGAGGGGACTAGGGCCTCGAGACGCGTTGAAGAAGGACTCTCGAGGTCTTTCTCGGGGGGCGGCGGGAAACCCTCGTGTCCCTCGCCTTCTGCCGGGGACCTTAGGGAACTTGCCAGGGTGCCTCTGAGAGGCGAGGGATCCTGTGGAGGTGGCGGGGCCCCTCGGGACTCCGCTGGGTCTGGCGCAACGGAAGAGGGCCTCACCTCGAGGCGAGGCAGGAACCTCAGGCTTCCTCTCCGTTTCGGACTCCGACCGCAGGGTCCCTGCAGAGTTGGGACAGGAGAGTCAGGCCTCGTCTTGTCTGAGGAAGTGAACCCCGCTGGCCTCTCGAGTTGCTCAGGGGGTCTCAGGACACTCGTCGAGCTGTGTGTGGAATCCGCGGGCCTTTACGGACGATGCACGGGGGTGGCAGTGCCCCTTCGTGTTGTGCCTTCACCCACAGGGTTGCCTTCGAAGATGGGTCCGGGCCTCGGGTCCTTCTCAAGGGCGGACCGTGGAACCGGGGGCGTTCGGCATGTGGCACCACCCACGTGGCTCGTCTCGAATCTCCTCGTGAGACCGGCCTCATCCTGAGGTGCGCCGGGAAGGCCGGGAACCCCTTCCAGACCACGCAGGGGAATCACCTCTCCTGTCGCGATCAGGAGGGGAGAAGGGGCTCAGAGGAAGCGGTGCCGGGACCCTCGGTGTTCCCCTCGGGGGAACCCGGCGTGTCGGGGGACTTTTGGGGGTCGCAGGAAGGCTGTCAGGGACCGTCTCGCCCTTCAGGGCCGAACAGGGGACTTCCCTTGAGACGCCATCGCGGGCAAGGGCCTCATCTTGCCAAGAGGTGGGAACCACGTGGTTTTTCTCGAGTTGCGGCGGGATTCTCGAGTTACGACGGGGATCTCAGCCTTCCCCTTGGGTTGGCCCTGTGAAGCCCAATCTTCCCCTCGGGTTGCGAGGGAAAGCTGGGTGTTGCGCTCGAGTCACTGCAGGGCCGAAGAGACCTCACCTAGGCGTGTGTCCGGGACCTAATATTCCTCTCCAGGGAAGGCAGGGATCTCGGGGTTGCATTCCAGGCTCCCCCGGGGAGTCAGGCCTCGTCTCGAGGGGAAGCCAAGGACTCCACTGTCCTCTCGAGTCTCGACGCGGGTCTCTTGGAGCCCCCTGAGCGGCCTCAAGGGAGTCCAGCCTCCTCTTCCGTTTGGAGAGAGGACCCGGGATTGCTCTCCAGGCCATGCAGGAAAAGAAGGCCCTCAGCTCGCGAGGACGGGGGCGTCTCAGGGGTTTCCTCGAGCTGCGGCGCCCGTGGGGGTTTTCTCCCGAGGCACGACGAGGATCTCAGGGAGCCTCTCGTGCGGCGCCAGGGAAGTCAGGTCTCCATGCGCGTGGCGAGGGGGAGCGCGTCCTGGCTCTCGAGTCACGGGAGGGGACTAGGGCCTCGAGACGTGTTGAAGAAGGACTCTCGAAGTCTTTCTCGGGGGGCGGCGAGAAACCCTCGTGTCCCTCGCCTTCTGCCGGGGACCTTAGGGAACTTCCCAGGGTGCCTCTGAGAGGCGAGGGATCCTGTAGAGTTGGCGGGGCCCATCGGGACTCCGCTGGGTCTGGCGCAACGGAAGAGGGCCTCACCTCGAGGGGAGGCAGCAACCTCAGGCTTCCTCTCCGTTTCGGACTCCGACCGCAGGGTCCCTGCAGAGTTGGGACAGGAGAGTCAGGCCTCGTCTTGTCTGAGGAAGGGAACCCCGCTGGCCTCTCGAGTTGCTCAGGGGGTCTCAGGCCCCTCGTCGAGCTGTGTGTGGAACCCGCGGGTCTGTGCGGACGATGCACGGGGGTGGCAGCGCCCCTTCGTGTTGTGCCTTCCCCCCCAGGGTTGCCTTCGAAGAGGGGTCCGGGCCTCGGGTCCTTCTCAAGGGCGGACCGGGGAACCGGGGGCGTTCGGCATATGGCCCCACCCACGTGGCTCGTCTCGAATTTCCTCGTGAGACCGGCCTCATCCTGAGGTGCGCCGGGAAGGCCAGGAACCCCTTCCAGACCACGCAGGGGAATCGCCTCTCCTGTCGCGATCAGGAGGGGAGAAGGGGCTCAGAGGAAGCGGTGCCAGGACCCTCGGTGTTCCCCTCGGGGGAACCCGGCGTGTCGGGGGACTTTTGGGGGTCGCAGGAAGGCTGTCAGGGACCGTTTTGCCTTTCAGGGCGGAACAGGGGACTTCCCTTGAGACGCCGTGGCGGGCAAGGGCCTCATCTTGCCAAGAGGTGGGAACCACGTGGTTTTTCTCGAGTTGCGGCGGGATTCTCGAGTTACGACGGGGATCTCAGCCTTCCCCTTGGGTTGGCCCTGGGAAGCCCAATCTTCCCCTCGGGTTGCGAGGGAAAGCTGGGGGTTGCGCTCGAGTCACTGCAGGGCCGAAGAGACCTCACCTAGGCGTGTGTCCGGGACCTAATATTCCTCTCCAGGGAAGGCAGGGATCTCGGGGTTGCATTCCAGGCTCCCCCGGGGAGTCAGGCCTCGTCTCGAGGGGAAGCCAAGGACTCTGCTCTCCTCTCGAGTCGCGACGGGGGTCTCTTGGAGCCCCCTGAGCGGCCTCAAGGGAGTCCAGCCTCCTCTTCCGTTTGGAGAGAGGACCCGGGATTGCTCTCCAGGCCATGCAGGAAAAGAAGGCCCTCAGCTCGCGAGGACGGGGGCGTCTCAGGGGTTTCCTCGAGCTGCGGCGCCCGTGGGTGCCGGGGTCCAGCCCCGGCTGATCCAGGGTCTTCGAAGGAGAGACGGCTAGGCGACCTATTCAAATGTTAATTAGATATAATAAAGAGGAATAGAATGAGGATAGCTCAGTAGGAAAATTCAGTGGAGAAAAGAAGCTGAGTGGCTTGGTTTACGCGGAAAATCAATATAACCCGTGACACCAGGTTAGCTCTGACCACGGAGGCCGCAGGCGCCCTCTCGAATAGCGGAAGGTGCCCCACCTTAGACACCTTCTCGAGTGGGTCTTAGAAGCCCAGCCAAATAAATGGTCGCAGAGGACATCCACGCTCCAGATGGACACTCAGCTAGAAGTTAAAGGGAAGAATGACATGGGGAGACCAAGCGTTGGTGAGCAAGGCCCATAGCTTTATTTTCAACAGGGGCTTTTATACCCTAAGTTACACATAGAGGACAATAGGGGATGCAAAATCAGCAGTCTTTGATGCTTATCAAAAACCAGGGTTTCTTTCCTGCAGATTTATCGTATACAAATGGTTTAGGTGATTTACATCATCTTCTGGCCAGAGGCCTATTAACATTTTATGACTCTTGACAAGGACTTATCAACAAAGACTTATTTTCTCTAAGAGTAATTATTTTAAGGTTTGGCGCCATCCTCCGAAGATAAGATTACGTTCCTATAGGGTGGATGTGTAATGGGTTTACAAAGGAAAGAATTTACTACCTTAAGGGTCTAAAGTTACTAACACCAAGGCCACTACTTATTTTTTCTACATACCAACTATATTAATTAATGCACATTCAAGGATACAATTCAAGGGATGTGAAAACTTGGCAACAAACATTGGCTCATCAATGAAATCTTTTACTAGTTTTATTCTGACAGTTTCTAATTCTCTGAGAGGCTCTAAGCTATTTGAATATCTTAAGCTTCCCGTGCCTCTGGAGGCTGGGAGACTGTAAACAATCGTATGCATAGCTGTAGGTGTCTGGGTAAACTTGTCAGGCGAGTTAGAGAGCCATCTGAGGGGTTTGGATTTAAACACTCCTAATTGCCCAGGAACTTTATTAATTGGAGCTGTAAGTTAACTCTTTGACAGAGAGAGTGAGATGGTGGTGGGGGACAGCCCCCAGTAAAGTCAGAGGCGAGGGCACAAAGCAATAAAGTAGGCAGACTCTGGTTTTTAGGGGGTAGATGCTCGAGAATATCCGGGGGCACTCCCGAGGCTCGATCCCGCCTTTGCGTATGCCGAGCCCCCTTCCTCATGACCTTTGTCACGAGTGGAATGTCTCTCGCCGGCTCCCGGCATCTCCCCCTTTTTTATCTCTTAAAACAGCCAGATGTAGCTCAGTCGCGAGCCTCTGAATGCTCTGCCGAAGAATCCTGACAATACAAGGAAGAATGAATATGAGAAGCAGAATTAAAACAGCCACAGTAACATAGCTAAGGAAGGTAGACAGCATATTTTTTCCTGAAATGTAGTTAGAGAAAGTATGGAAGAAATCATTTGCTGTTCCAGCGGCAGTAAAATCTAATCGGGAGTGTTCCATAGTTGCTATTTGATTGTGAAGTTTCCCTAAGTCTAGACCAATGCCAGAGCTGTTCCAGATACCTGAAATATGGTTTTTAATCTTTTCCCATTCAAAATCTGTCTCATTTACTTTCAGGGGTGTTACACATATCCACCGATAGTCAGCATGACAGGACAATGCCATTTTCACCTTTAAAGCCTGCAATTCAGTCCCAATATGTATTACTGCTTCCTCTAGGGCGTCTACCCTCATTTCTAATTTCCTGTCTATAGCTTCCTGTGTTGCCAATGCTAAAGAAACATTTTTGGACATAGAATCAACATATTGAGCAGTATGTACTTGTTGAGTCAATGATATTGCTGTCACAGTAACAGAAGTGATTGCACTTATCAAAGCTGCTATTCCCAAGATAAGTAAGCCCACAAACCGTCGGGTTCGCATTAAATCCTGCAGTTGTTGTGATACAGCCAAACCGTAATTATCATACCAATAAGAATGCACAGACACAGGTATCATGAGATAGGGTGGGCGTTTCAACACAACAAAAGAACAAACATTATATTGGGGGGTCAAACAAGATGAAAGCACACATTGTTCACAACACCACTACCACAAAGGAGCAAACATTATATTGAGGGTTTAAACAAGATGAGCCAGGAAGCAGCTGCAGGCGTCGGCCCCGGGGAGCAGTGTCCCCAGCATCAGGAGGCAGAACGCGAGCGGCAAGCTGTGGGCCTCGGCGCTTACGGCGGGCGGAGGGGCGGGGCTCGCGGCCTTGGGCTAGCCGCCGCGGCTTGGGCTCTCAGCGTTCCCCTCTCGCCGGCGGGAGCGCGCTGGTCTGGACTGCATTCCGCGGGCGCGCTTTCCTCTCTGGCCCTCACTCACCGCACAGACTTCTTTGCTCTAGGTCGCAGGGTGCAGCGAGAAGGGTACTGGGCGCTGCTGGCGGCGCGGAGGCGAGAGCTGGCTGGGGGAGGGGGAGCGAGCGAGTGCGCGCCGCGAACCTGGTCTTTGGGGAACGTGACATGACGAATTTGTCTGAGATCCAAATCGAAGAATCTGCATTCTGTAGAAATATACAAGCATACCCTCTCCCACAAGTTAGCAACACATCTGGCCTTTTTCACTCTCCAGTATGGAGGTCTTTTTACTTGACCAGGGGCCGAGTCGTAGCCTGTAATTCAGGCATCTAGTGTCTCATCATTGTAGTCTGCCCCTGTGTGTTTACGTTTAAGTGATTAATTACAATTTGGACATAACTATTTGTCTAGCTGTTTACCTAGAGATATGAAATTTATACCTTGAACCAGCTGCATTTTGATGGTGAATTTTGTGAGAATTTTTGGCCTTATCAATCTTTTTATTTAAGTTTAAAACAATTACTTTAGTCAATGCATCTGCCAAAGCATTTCCTTCATGTAAAGGGCCGGGCAAGCTGGAATGGGCTCTATGTCCCACAAAATATTTTTTATCTCTGTGTTTAATCTTTCTGTAAATCAGATAACAAGGAGAAGATAGTAGTTTTATTTTTTGGAATATTAGCAGTTTCAATATGAGGAAAAAACCCTACAATATATCAGGAGTCAGTCAAAACATTAAAGGTGTGGTCTCCTAAATGTTGAAAGGCCTAAATAACTGCTTGTAACTCAGTCTTGACATTTTATTCCCTTGAATTAAAAGATCTTTTAAAGGCCTTGGAGCTGTAATTTCCTGCACCCAAAAGGCTAGATCACTAGATTCAAATGTTTTGTGGCTCTTATCTTGAGAAGTCAAGTTTTTTCTTTTCTGATAATAAGGTAAAAGCAAAAGCTATGTTACTCTTTAACCTTTATTAATTTATACAGTTTTGGTAGACAGTGAGATCAAGACTTTAATTTCTCAATATAATCAGAATCTACTACACCATGCACCACCGAAATTTCTTTTTTTCTTTCTTTTTTTTTTTTTTATTTGAAAAGAAAGCGAGCTACGCCCCAGGACAAATCTTCCAAAGTCCTCGGGTAGGGGGCCAGCCACTCCCGTTGGAATTGAAGTAAGCGGCACGTCAGGGGTTAATATTGTTGCTCAATCCTCTTGCCTTTTCTCCTAGCCTGGGTGAGACCCCCCCTGAGGGGGTTTTCTCCAAGGAGCACGCTCTGCATATTGTGTACTAAAAGCTCCTTTGTTTAAAAAACTTTTTATCTTCCTCAGGCTTAGGCAACTCTTTGAGAGGCTTTGGGGGCAAAGTGGGGAACTCCTGGGTCCTGGGAGGCACAAACGGAGGCGGTGGCAATCGCCTTAAATCAGAAAGTGGTGGATAAGTTTTTTAAAGGTTTGCGCAGAGGGGGAGGGAGCTCGCCAGGGCGCTCAGCCGCAGCGTCCTGTAAGCCCTCTCCTTCCTTGGGAGGTAAAGCACTTTCTCCCTCTTTTTTTTTTTTTTCCAATAGCAGAAATTATGATCTGTGCAGAAAGTGGAGACTCACCACCATCCACCGCTATAGCCTCTCTCATAGGCTATTTAGCAGCCTCATGACGGAGGTCCAGGACATGTCTAATCATAATACACAGAGCCAATAAACATTTGTCTATTCTTAGATGCAGAGAAACCCATTTTTTTTTTTTGAGAATATTTTTATTTATTTTGTACCCTCTTTACCCTATCTAAACTGCAGAGGGGACTAAAAAAGAAGCCTCAAGGTGAGGATCAAATTTATCCTCGGGACTAGAGAAAACCCCTTTCCGGGAAACTCCTAGCGGAGGCCCTTTACCCCCACATGGAGGAGGAGGCATGGGGGGATGGGAGCGTCCCGTATTTCTCTTCTCCTGTTCTGGAGATCTTTTAACTGTTTGGTGACTAAATCTTACAGACTGTCTGATAAGGGATGTTTCCCTCAAGCTCCTAGGAACGGGTGGTCTGACAGGGGAAGTTTCTCTTAGGCCTTTTGGGGCATCATTGTTTAAGAGATGCCGATCTCCATCAGAGTGATATTTAGCTATTATCTCGCCTAAATTCTCTTTTTCTTTTGGGGAAGGCTGATCTTGTTTCTCATCCCTAACTTTAAGTTGTTCCTGAGTAGTCATGGCTGCTAACATTTTTCTTAGTTGCCGATAGTCAGGTGGGTCTTCATTTTTCTCATTTTCCTGAGGTTTAACTATAGTTTCGACCTCATTTTCCTCTTTAAAGGTTACTTTTTTAGATTCAGGGGCAGGTTTAGCCACAGCATTTTCTTCACTATCCCCTTTAAGATGTACTTTTTCTGAATCGGGGGCAGGGTCTAAGACATCTCTAATGATGTTCCATAAGGAAAAAGCGTCATTAGGGACATTTTCTGAGCCATGTTCGGCATGGTAAGTTTTTAGCTGTTTTCCTACTTTTTCCCAGACATCTAAGTTAACAGAGCCTTCGTCTGGGAACCAGGGACAGTGCTCTTGTACAAATGAAAAAAATGATTGAATGGCAGATTTTTTAACTTTGATTCCTCTTTTATTTAATAACTGTAAGATTACTCCTATAAAGAGCTGTCTTTCATTTGATTCAGTGTTACCCATGTCAGAAAATTAAGTATAGTAAAAGATTTTGCTTTTAGCTATCAAAAGATCAGGCTTTTCTTTGGCCTTTTAACTTCAGAAACTGTTTTCTCTCTCTAAGTCTAACACTTTAACACTTTCAACACTTCCCACTCCTCTCGCCCTGTCTGTCCTACAGGGGGGTCCGCGGCACCCTTGAGTGGGGTCCTAGCCGTCCCGAACACTGGAAGGACATTAGGGCTGATGACCCAGATTGTCCCGGGGGGGGGAACAGAAGGCTGGTGACCCAAACTGTTCCGAGGGGGGAGCAGTAGAGCTGATGACCCAAACTGCTCCGTGGGGGAACAAGAGAGCTGATGACCCAGTTGTTCCGAGAACGGGGGAGCAAAAGGGCTGATGACCCTAATTGCTTTGGGGAGCTTACCTTTGAAAAACCTGTTTCGGGCGCCACCTGCCGGGGTCCAGCCCCGGCTGATCCAGGGTCTTCGAAGGAGAGACGGCTAGGCGACCTATTCAAATGTTAATTAGATATAATAAAGAGGAATAGAATGAGGATAGCTCAGTAGGAAAATTCAGTGGAGAAAAGAAGCTGAGTGGCTTGGTTTACGCGGAAAATCAATATAACCCGTGACACCAGGTTAGCTCTGACCACGGAGGCCGCAGGCGCCCTCTCGAATAGCGGAAGGTGCCCCACCTTAGACACCTTCTCGAGTGGGTCTTAGAAGCCCAGCCAAATAAATGGTCGCAGAGGACATCCACGCTCCAGATGGACACTCAGCTAGAAGTTAAAGGGAAGAATGACATGGGGAGACCAAGCGTTGGTGAGCAAGGCCCATAGCTTTATTTTCAACAGGGGCTTTTATACCCTAAGTTACACATAGAGGACAATAGGGGATGCAAAATCAGCAGTCTTTGATGCTTATCAAAAACCAGGGTTTCTTTCCTGCAGATTTATCGTATACAAATGGTTTAGGTGATTTACATCATCTTCTGGCCAGAGGCCTATTAACATTTTATGACTCTTGACAAGGACTTATCAACAAAGACTTATTTTCTCTAAGAGTAATTATTTTAAGGTTTGGAGCCATCCTCCGAAGATAAGATTACGTTCCTATAGGGTGGATGTGTAATGGGTTTACAAAGGAAAGAATTTACTACCTTAAGGGTCTAAAGTTACTAACACCAAGGCCACTACTTATTTTTTCTACATACCAACTATATTAATTAATGCACATTCAAGGATACAATTCAAGGGATGTGAAAACTTGGCAACAAACATTGGCTCATCAATGAAATCTTTTACTAGTTTTATTCTGACAGTTTCTAATTCTCTGAGAGGCTCTAAGCTATTTGAATATCTTAAGCTTCCCCTGCCTCTGGAGGCTGGGAGACTGTAAACAATCGTATGCATAGCTGTAGGTGTCCGGGAAAAACATGTCAGGCGAGTTAGAGAGCCATCTGAGGGGTTTGGATTTAAACACTCCTAATTGCCCAGGAACTTTATTAATTGGAGCTGTAAGTTAACTCTTTGACAGAGAGAGTGAGATGGTGGTGGGGGACAGCCCTCAGTAAAGTCAGAGGCGAGAGCACAAAGCAATAAAGTAGGCAGACTCTGGTTATTGGGGGGTAGATGCTCGAGAATATCCGGGGGCACTCCCGAGGCTCGATCCCGCCTTTGCGTATGCCGAGCCCCCTTCCTCATGACCTTTGTCACGAGTGGAATGTCTCTCGCCGGCTCCCGGCACGTGGGGGTTTTCTCCCGAGGCACGACGAGGATCTCAGGGAGCCTCTCGTGCGGCGCCAGGGAAGTCAGGTCTCCATGCGCGTGGCGAGGGGGAGCGCGTCCTGGCTCTCGAGTCACGGGAGGGGACTAGGGCCTCGAGACGCGTTGAAGAAGGACTCTCGAGGTCTTTCTCGGGGGGCGGCGGGAAACCCTCGTGTCCCTCGCCTTCTGCCGGGGACCTTAGGGAACTTCCCAGGGTGCCTCTGAGAGGCGAGGGATCCTGTGGAGGTGGCGGGGCCCCTCGGGACTCCGCTGGGTCTGGCGCAACGGAAGAGGGCCTCACCTCGAGGGGAGGCAGGAACCTCAGGCTTCCTCTCCGTTTCGGACTCCGACCGCAGGGTCCCTGCAGAGTTGGGACAGGAGAGTCAGGCCTCGTCTTGTCTGAGGAAGGGAACCCCGCTGGCCTCTCGAGTTGCTCAGGGGGTCTCAGGCCCCTCGTCGAGCTGTGTGTGGAACCCGCGGGTCTTTGCGGACGATGCACGGGGGTGGCAGTGCCCCTTCGCGTTGGGCCTTCCCCCACAGGGTTGCCTTCGAAGAGGGGTCCGGGCCTCGGGTCCTTCTCAAGGGCGGACCGGGGAATCGGGGGCGTTCGGCATGTGGCCCCACCCACGTGGCTCGTCTCGAATTTCCTCGTGAGACCGGCCTCATCCTGAGGTGCGCTGGGAAGGCCGGGAACCCCTTCCAGACCACGCAGGGGAATCGCCTCTCCTGTCGCCATCAGGAGGGGAGAAGGGGCTCAGAGGAAGCGGTGCCGGGACCCTCGGTGTTCCCCTCGAGGGAACCCGGCGTGTCGGGGGACTTTTGGGGGTCGCAGGAAGGCTGTCAGGGACCGTTTCGCCCTTCAGGGCGGAACAGGGGACTTCCCTTGAGACGCCGTGGCGGGCAAGGGCCTCATCTTGCCAAGAGGTGGGAACCACGTGGTTTTTCTCGAGTTGCGGCGGCATTCTCGAGTTACGACGGGGATCTCAGCCTTCCCCTTGGGTTGGCCCTGGGAAGCCCAATCTTCCCCTCGGGTTGCGAGGGAAAGCTGGGGGTTGCGCTCGAGTCACCGCAGGGCCGAAGAGACCTCACCTAGGCGTGTGTCCGGGACCTAATATTCCTCTCCAGGGAAGGCAGGGATCTCGGGGTTGCATTCCAGGCTCCCCCGGGGAGTCAGGCCTCGTCTCGAGGGGAAGCCAAGGACTCCGCTCTCCTCTCGAGTCGCGACGCGGGTCTCTTGGAGCCCCCTGAGCGGCCTCAAGGGAGTCCAGCCCCCTCTTCCGTTTGGAGAGAGGACCCGGGCTTGCTCTCCAGGCCATGCAGGAAAAGAAGGCCCTCAGCTCGCGAGGACGGGGGCGTCTCAGGGGTTTCCTCGAGCTGCGGCGCCCGTGGGGGTTTTCTCCCGAGGCACGACGAGGATCTCAGGGAGCCTCTCGTGCGGCGCCAGGGAAGTCAGGTCTCCATGCGCGTGGCGAGGGGGAGCGCGTCCTGGCTCTCGAGTCACGGGAGGGGACTAGGGCCTCGAGACGCGTTGAAGAAGGACTCTCGAGGTCTTTCTCGGGGGGCGGCGGGAAACCCTCGTGTCCCTCGCCTTCTGCCGGGGACCTTAGGGAACTTGCCAGGGTGCCTCTGAGAGGCGAGGGATCCTGTGGAGGTGGCGGGGCCCCTCGGGACTCCGCTGGGTCTGGCGCAACGGAAGAGGGCCTCACCTCGAGGGGAGGCAGGAACCTCAGGCTTCCTCTCCGTTTCGGACTCCGACCGCAGGGTCCCTGCAGAGTTGGGACAGGAGAGTCAGGCCTCGTCTTGTCTGAGGAAGGGAACCCCGCTGGCCTCTCGAGTTGCTCAGGGGGTCTCAGGCCCCTCGTCGAGCTGTGTGTGGAACCCGCGGGTCTTTGCGGACGATGCACGGGGGTGGCAGTGCCCCTTCGCGTTGGGCCTTCCCCCACAGGGTTGCCTTCGAAGAGGGGTCCGGGCCTCGGGTCCTTCTCAAGGGCGGACCGGGGAATCGGGGGCGTTCGGCATGTGGCCCCACCCACGTGGCTCGTCTCGAATTTCCTCGTGAGACCGGCCTCATCCTGAGGTGCGCTGGGAAGGCCGGGAACCCCTTCCAGACCACGCAGGGGAATCGCCTCTCCTGTCGCCATCAGGAGGGGAGAAGGGGCTCAGAGGAAGCGGTGCCGAGACCCTCGGTGTTCCCCTCGAGGGAACCCGGCGTGTCGGGGGACTTTTGGGGGTCGCAGGAAGGCTGTCAGGGACCGTTTCGCCCTTCAGGGCGGAACAGGGGACTTCCCTTGAGACGCCGTGGCGGGCAAGGGCCTCATCTTGCCAAGAGGTGGGAACCACGTGGTTTTTCTCGAGTTGCGGCGGGATTCTCGAGTTACGACGGGGATCTCAGCCTTCCCCTTGGGTTGGCCCTGGGAAGCCCAATCTTCCCCTCGGGTTGCGAGGGAAAGCTGGGGGTTGCGCTCGAGTCACCGCAGGGCCGAAGAGACCTCACCTAGGCGTGTGTCCGGGACCTAATATTCCTCTCCAGGGAAGGCAGGGATCTCGGGGTTGCATTCCAGGCTCCCCCGGGGAGTCAGGCCTCGTCTCGAGGGAAAGCCAAGGACTCAGCTCTCCTCTCGAGTCGCGACGCGGGTCTCTTGGAGCCCCCTGAGTGGCCTCAAGGGAGTCCAGCCCCCTCTTCCGTTTGGAGAGAGGACCCGGGATTGCTCTCCAGGCCATGCAGGAAAAGAAGGCCCTCAGCTCGCGAGGACGGGGGCGTCTCAGGGGTTTCCTCGAGCTGCGGCGCCCGTGGGGGTTTTCTCCCGAGGCACGACGAGGATCTCAGGGAGCCTCTCGTGCGGCGCCAGGGAAGTCAGGTCTCCATGCGCGTGGCGAGGGGGAGCGCGTCCTGGCTCTCGAGTCACGGGAGGGGACTAGGGCCTCGAGACGCGTTGAAGAAGGACTCTCGAGGTCTTTCTCGGGGGGCGGCGGGAAACCCTCGTGTCCCTCGCCTTCTGCCGGGCACCTTAGGGAACTTGCCAGGGTGCCTCTGAGAGGCGAGGGATCCTGTGGAGGTGGCGGGGCCCCTCGGGACTCCGCTGGGTCTGGCGCAACGGAAGAGGGCCTCACCTCGAGGGGAGGCAGGAACCTCAGGCTTCCTCTCCGTTTCGGACTCCGACCGCAGGGTCCCTGCAGAGTTGGGACAGGAGAGTCAGGCCTCGTCTTGTCTGAGGAAGGGAACCCCGCTGGCCTCTCGAGTTGCTCAGGGGGTCTCAGGCCCCTCGTCGAGCTGTGTGTGGAACCCGCGGGTCTTTGCGGACGATGCACGGGGGTGGCAGTGCCCCTTCGCGTTGGGCCTTCCCCCACAGGGTTGCCTTCGAAGAGGGGTCTGGGCCTCGGGTCCTTCTCAAGGGCGGACCGGGGAATCGGGGGCGTTCGGCATGTGGCCCCACCCACGTGGCTCGTCTCGAATTTCCTCGTGAGACCGGCCTCATCCTGAGGTGCGCCGGGAAGGCCGGGAACCCCTTCCAGACCACGCAGGGGAATCGCCTCTCCTGTCGCCATCAGGAGGGGAGAAGGGGCTCAGAGGAAGCGGTGCCGGGACCCTCGGTGTTCCCCTCGAGGGAACCCGGCGTGTCGGGGGACTTTTGGGGGTCGCAGGAAGGCTGCCAGGGACCGTTTCGCCCTTCAGGGCGGAACAGGGGACTTCCCTTGAGACGCCGTGGCGGGCAAGGGCCTCATCTTGCCAAGAGGTGGGAACCACGTGGTTTTTCTCGAGTTGCGGCGGGATTCTCGAGTTACGACGGGGATCTCAGCCTTCCCCTTGGGTTGGCCCTGGGAAGCCCAATCTTCCCCTCGGGTTGCGAGGGAAAGCTGGGGGTTGCGCTCGAGTCACCGCAGGGCCGAAGAGACCTCACCTAGGCGTGTGTCCGGGACCTAATATTCCTCTCCAGGGAAGGCAGGGATCTCGGGGTTGCATTCCAGGCTCCCCCGGGGAGTCAGGCCTCGTCTCGAGGGGAAGCCAAGGACTCCGCTCTCCTCTCGAGTCGCGACGCGGGTCTCTTGGAGCCCCCTGAGCGGCCTCAAGGGAGTCCAGCCCCCTCTTCCGTTTGGAGAGAGGACCCGGGCTTGCTCTCCAGGCCATGCAGGAAAAGAAGGCCCTCAGCTCGCGAGGACGGGGGCGTCTCAGGGGTTTCCTCGAGCTGCGGCGCCCGTGGGGGTTTTCTCCCGAGGCACGACGAGGATCTCAGGGAGCCTCTCGTGCGGCGCCAGGGAAGTCAGGTCTCCATGCGCGTGGCGAGGGGGAGCGCGTCCTGGCTCTCGAGTCACGGGAGGGGACTAGGGCCTCGAGACGCGTTGAAGAAGGACTCTCGAGGTCTTTGTCGGGGGGCGGCGGGAAACCCTCGTGTCCCTCGCCTTCTGCCGGGGACCTTAGGGAACTTCCCAGGGTGCCTCTGAGAGGCGAGGGATCCTGTGGAGGTGGCGGGGCCCCTCGGGACTCCGCTGGGTCTGGCGCAACGGAAGAGGGCCTCACCTCGAGGGGAGGCAGGAACCTCAGGCTTCCTCTCCGTTTCGGACTCCGACCGCAGGGTCCCTGCAGAGTTGGGACAGGAGAGTCAGGCCTCGTCTTGTCTGAGGAAGGGAACCCCGCTGGCCTCTCGAGTTGCTCAGGGGGTCTCAGGCCCCTCGTCGAGCTGTGTGTGGAACCCGCGGGTCTTTGCGGACGATGCACGGGGGTGGCAGTGCCCCTTCGTGTTGGGCCTTCCCCCACAGGGTTGCCTTCGAAGAGGGGTCCGGGCCTCGGGTCCTTCTCAAGGGCGGACCGGGGAATCGGGGGCGTTCGGCATGTGGCCCCACCCACGTGGCTCGTCTCGAATTTCCTCGTGAGACCGGCCTCATCCTGAGGTGCTCCGGGAAGGCCGGGAACCCCTTCCAGACCACGCAGGGGAATCGCCTCTCCTGTCGCCATCAGGAGGGGAGAAGGGGCTCAGAGGAAGCGGTGCCGGGACCCTCGGTGTTGCCCTCGAGGGAACCCGGCGTGTCGGGGGACTTTTGGGGGTCGCAGGAAGGCTGTCAGGGACCGTTTCGCCCTTCAGGGCGGAACAGGGGACTTCCCTTGAGACGCCGTGGCGGGCAAGGGCCTCATCTTGCCAAGAGGTGGGAACCACGTGGTTTTTCTCGAGTTGCGGCGGGATTCTCGAGTTACGACGGGGATCTCAGCCTTCCCCTTGGGTTGGCCCTGGGAAGCCCAATCTTCCCCTCGGGTTGCGAGGGAAAGCTGGGGGTTGCGCTCGAGTCACCGCAGGGCCGAAGAGACCTCACCTAGGCGTGTGTCCGGGACCTAATATTCCTCTCCAGGGAAGGCAGGGATCTCGGGGTTGCATTCCAGGCTCCCCCGGGGAGTCAGGCCTCGTCTCGAGGGAAAGCCAAGGACTCAGCTCTCCTCTCGAGTCGCGACGCGGGTCTCTTGGAGCCCCCTGAGCGGCCTCAAGGGAGTCCAGCCCCCTCTTCCGTTTGGAGAGAGGACCCGGGCTTGCTCTCCAGGCCATGCAGGAAAAGAAGGCCCTCAGCTCGCGAGGACGGGGGCGTCTCAGGGGTTTCCTCGAGCTGCGCGCCCGTGGGGGTTTTCTCCCGAGGCACGACGAGGATCTCAGGGAGCCTCTCGTGCGGCGCCAGGGAAGTCAGGTCTCCATGCGCGTGGCGAGGGGGAGCGCGTCCTGGCTCTCGAGTCACGGGAGGGGACTAGGGCCTCGAGACGCGTTGAAGAAGGACTCTCGAGGTCTTTCTCGGGGGGCGGCGGGAAACCCTCGTGTCCCTCGCCTTCTGCCGGGCACCTTAGGGAACTTGCCAGGGTGCCTCTGAGAGGCGAGGGATCCTGTGGAGGTGGCGGGGCCCCTCGGGACTCCGCTGGGTCTAGCGCAACGGAAGAGGGCCTCACCTCGAGGGGAGGCAGGAACCTCAGGCTTCCTCTCCGTTTCGGACTCCGACCGCAGGGTCCCTGCAGAGTTGGGACAGGAGAGTCAGGCCTCGTCTTGTCTGAGGAAGGGAACCCCGCTGGCCTCTCGAGTTGCTCAGGGGGTCTCAGGCCCCTCGTCGAGCTGTGTGTGGAACCCGCGGGTCTTTGCGGACGATGCACGGGGGTGGCAGTGCCCCTTCGCGTTGGGCCTTCCCCCACAGGGTTGCCTTCGAAGAGGGGTCTGGGCCTCGGGTCCTTCTCAAGGGCGGACCGGGGAATCGGGGGCGTTCGGCATGTGGCCCCACCCACGTGGCTCGTCTCGAATTTCCTCGTGAGACCGGCCTCATCCTGAGGTGCGCCGGGAAGGCCGGGAACCCCTTCCAGACCACGCAGGGGAATCGCCTCTCCTGTCGCGATCAGGAGGGGAGAAGGGGCTCAGAGGAAGCGGTGCCGGGACCCTCGGTGTTCCCCTCGAGGGAACCCGGCGTGTCGGGGGACTTTTGGGGGTCGCAGGAAGGCTGCCAGGGACCGTTTCGCCCTTCAGGGCGGAACAGGGGACTTCCCTTGAGACGCCGTGGCGGGCAAGGGCCTCATCTTGCCAAGAGGTGGGAACCACGTGGTTTTTCTCGAGTTGCGGCGGGATTCTCGAGTTACGACGGGGATCTCAGCCTTCCCCTTGGGTTGGCCCTGGGAAGCCCAATCTTCCCCTCGGGTTGCGAGGGAAAGCTGGGGGTTGCGCTCGAGTCACCGCAGGGCCGAAGAGACCTCACCTAGGCGTGTGTCCGGGACCTAATATTCCTCTCCAGGGAAGGCAGGGATCTCGGGGTTGCATTCCAGGCTCCCCCGGGGAGTCAGGCCTCGTCTCGAGGGGAAGGCAAGGACTCCGCTCTCCTCTCGAGTCGCGACGCGGGTCTCTTGGAGCCCCCTGAGCGGCCTCAAGGGAGTCCAGCCCCCTCTTCCGTTTGGAGAGAGGACCCGGGCTTGCTCTCCAGGCCATGCAGGAAAAGAAGGCCCTCAGCTCGCGAGGACGGGGGCGTCTCAGGGGTTTCCTCGAGCTGCGGCGCCCGTGGGGGTTTTCTCCCGAGGCACGACGAGGATCTCAGGGAGCCTCTCGTGCGGCGCCAGGGAAGTCAGGTCTCCATGCGCGTGGCGAGGGGGAGCGCGTCCTGGCTCTCGAGTCACGGGAGGGGACTAGGGCCTCGAGACGCGTTGAAGAAGGACTCTCGAGGTCTTTCTCGGGGGGCGGCGGGAAACCCTCGTGTCCCTCCCCTTCTGCCGGGGACCTTAGGGAACTTCCCAGGGTGCCTCTGAGAGGCGAGGGATCCTGTGGAGGTGGCGGGGCCCCTCGGGACTCCGCTGGGTCTGGCGCAACGGAAGAGGGCCTCACCTCGAGGGGAGGCAGGAACCTCAGGCTTCCTCTCCGTTTCGGACTCCGACCGCAGGGTCCCTGCAGAGTTGGGACAGGAGAGTCAGGCCTCGTCTTGTCTGAGGAAGGGAACCCCGCTGGCCTCTCGAGTTGCTCAGGGGGTCTCAGGCCCCTCGTCGAGCTGTGTGTGGAACCCGCGGGTCTTTGCGGACGATGCACGGGGGTGGCAGTGCCCCTTCGTGTTGGGCCTTCCCCCACAGGGTTGCCTTCGAAGAGGGGTCCGGGCCTCGGGTCCTTCTCAAGGGCGGACCGGGGAATCGGGGGCGTTCGGCATGTGGCCCCACCCACGTGGCTCGTCTCGAATTTCCTCGTGAGACCGGCCTCATCCTGAGGTGCGCCGGGAAGGCCGGGAACCCCTTCCAGACCACGCAGGGGAATCGCCTCTCCTGTCGCCATCAGGAGGGGAGAAGGGGCTCAGAGGAAGCGGTGCCGGGACCCTCGGTGTTGCCCTCGAGGGAACCCGGCGTGTCGGGGGACTTTTGGGGGTCGCAGGAAGGCTGTCAGGGACCGTTTCGCCCTTCAGGGCGGAACAGGGGACTTCCCTTGAGACGCCGTGGCGGGCAAGGGCCTCATCTTGCCAAGAGGTGGGAACCACGTGGTTTTTCTCGAGTTGCGGCGGGATTCTCGAGTTACGACGGGGATCTCAGCCTTCCCCTTGGGTTGGCCCTGGGAAGCCCAATCTTCCCCTCGGGTTGCAAGGGAAAGCTGGGGGTTGCGCTCGAGTCACCGCAGGGCCGAAGAGACCTCACCTAGGCGTGTGTCCGGGACCTAATATTCCTCTCCAGGGAAGGCAGGGATCTCGGGGTTGCATTCCAGGCTCCCCCGGGGAGTCAGGCATCGTCTCGAGGGGAAGCCAAGGACTCCGCTCTCCTCTCGAGTCGCGACGCGGGTCTCTTGGAGCCCCCTGAGCGGCCTCAAGGGAGTCCAGCCTCCTCTTCCGTTTGGAGAGAGGACCCGGGATTGCTCTCCAGGCCATGCAGGAAAAGAAGGCCCTCAGCTCGCGAGGACGGGGGCGTCTCAGGGGTTTCCTCGAGCTGCGGCGCCCGTGGGGGTTTTCTCCCGAGGCACGACGAGGATCTCAGGGAGCCTCTCGTGCGGCGCCAGGGAAGTCAGGTCTCCATGCGCGTGGCGAGGGGGAGCGCGTCCTGGCTCTCGAGTCACGGGAGGGGACTAGGGCCTCGAGACGCGTTGAAGAAGGACTCTCGAGGTCTTTCTCGGGGGGCGGCGGGAAACCCTCGTGTCCCTCGCCTTCTGCCGGGGACCTTAGGGAACTTCCCAGGGTGCCTCTGAGAGGCGAGGGATCCTGTGGAGGTGGCGGGGCCCCTCGGGACTCCGCTGGGTCTGGCGCAACGGAAGAGGGCCTCACCTCGAGGGGAGGCAGGAACCTCAGGCTTCCTCTCCGTTTCGGACTCCGACCGCAGGGTCCCTGCAGAGTTGGGACAGGAGAGTCAGGCCTCGTCTTGTCTGAGGAAGGGAACCCCGCTGGCCTCTCGAGTTGCTCAGGGGGTCTCAGGCCCCTCGTCGAGCTGTGTGTGGAACCCGCGGGTCTTTGCGGACGATGCACGGGGGTGGCAGTGCCCCTTCGCGTTGGGCCTTCCCCCACAGGGTTGCCTTCGAAGAGGGGTCCGGGCCTCGGGTCCTTCTCAAGGGCGGACCGAGGAATCGGGGGCGTTCGGCATGTGGCCCCACCCACGTGGCTCGTCTCGAATTTCCTCGTGAGACTGGCCTCATCCTGAGGTGCCCCGGGAAGTCCGGGAACCCCTTCCAGACCACGCAGGGGAATCGCCTCTCCTGTCGCGATCAGGAGGGGAGAAGGGGCTCAGAGGAAGCGGTGCCGGGACACTCGGTGTTCCCCTCGAGGGAACCCGGCGTGTCGGGGGACTTTTGTGGGTCGCAGGAAGGCTGTCAGGGACCGTTTCGCCCTTCAGGGCGGAACAGGGGACTTCCCTTGAGACGCCGTGGCGGGCAAGGGCCTCATCTTGCCAAGAGGTGGGAACCACGTGGTTTTTCTCGAGTTGCGGCGGGATTCTCGAGTTACGACGGGGATCTCAGCCTTCCCCTTGGGTTGGCCCTGGGAAGCCCAATCTTCCCCTCGAGTTGCAAGGGAAATCTGGGGGTTGTGCTCGAGTCACTGCAGGGCCGAAGAGACCTCACCTAGGCGTGTGTCCCGGACCTATTATTCCTCTCCAGTGAAAGCAGGCATCTCGGGGTTGCATTCCAGGCTCCCCCGTGGAGTCAGACCTCGTCTTGAGGGGAAGCCAAGGACTCCGCTCTCCTCTCGAGTCGAGACAAGGATCTGTTGGAGCCCCCTGAACGGCCTCAATGGATTCCAGCCTGCTCTTCAGTTTGGAGAGAGGACACGTGATTGGTCTCCAGGCCATGCAGGAATATAAGGCCCTCATCTCGCGATGACCGGGGTGTCTCATGTGTTTCCTCGAGCTGCCGCGGCAGTGTGGGTTTCCTCATGAGGTACGATGAGGATCTCAGGGAGCCTCTCGTGCAGTGCCAAGTTAGTCAGGTCTCCATGCGCGTGAAGAGGGGGCGCGTGTCATGGCTCTCGAGTCATGGTAGGGGAATCGCGACTCAACACATTTTGAAGCACTCTCGAGGTCTTTCTCGAGTCATGGCAGAAAACCCAGGGTTCCCTCGACTTGTGCCTGTGACCTCAGGGAGCTTCTCATTGTGCCTCTGAGAACTCAGGGATACTGTGGAGTTGGTAGGGGCCTCTCGGGACTCCACTGGGTGTGGTGCAATGGAAGAGGGCCTCATCTCGAGTGGACGCAGGAACCTCAGGCTTCCTCTCCGTTTCTGACTCGGATCCCATGGTCCCTGCAGAGTAGGGACAAGAGAGTCACACCTAGTCTTCTGTTGAGGAATGGACCTTCGTTTGCCTTTCGAGTTGTTTACAGGGTGACAGGCCACTTGTCGAAATGTCTGTGGGACCTGCGGGTTTTTCTGGATGATGCACGCGGGTGTCAGTGCCCCTTCGTGTTGTGCCTTCATCGACAGGTTTTCCTTCATAGAGGTGTGCTGGCATCGGGTTCTTTTCAAGAGTGGACCGTGAAATTGGGGTCTTTCAACATGTGGCACCACCCACGAGGCTACGTCTCGAGCTTCCTCATGAGACCGGCCTCATCCTGAGGTGCGCCCTGAAGGTCGGGAACCCCTTGCAGACAGAGAAGGGGAGTCGACCCTCCTGTCGCAATCAGGAGAGGAGAAGGGGTCAGATGAAGTGGTGCCGGGAACCTCGGTGTTCCCCTTGAGTGAGTCTGGTATGTCGCGGAACTTTTGGGGTCGCATCAAGGGTGCCAAGTACCGTTTCGCACTTCAGGATGGAACGTGGGACTTCTCTTGAGATGCTGTAGCGGACAAAGGGCCTCATCTTGCAATGACGAGGGAAGCACGTGGATTTTCTCGAGTTTCGGTGGGATTCTCGAGTTACGACGGGGAATTCAGGCTTCCTCTTGTGTTGGCCCAGGAAGTCTAATCTTCCATTCGAGTTGCCAGGGAGAGCTGTGGATTGGGCTCCATTCACTGAAGGGCAAACTAGACCTCATCTACGCTTGTATCCAGGACTTAATGTTCCTCTCCATAGGCGACAGGGATTTGGGGTTGCATTCCATACTCACCCGGGGAGTCAGGCCTCATCTCGAGGGGAAGCAAAGGACTCCACTCTCTTCTCGAGCCGCGACAGGTATCTCTTGGAGCCCACTGAGTGGTCTTTGCTCTGTAGGAGAGCTCTAGTGTACATAAGCCTGTACATAAGTGAACACAGACATTCTGTGTGCATGTTGCTGCGTACCCAAAATAGGGCCACAAGGAGCCTCATGCTCTCCATGCAGCGCGGAAGCTGTGCAGCCACGCAGCAGCTGAAGAATCCAACCAATTGCTCTTTTCTTACCTCTGACAGAGCTCGCATTGCCGTAGCCCTTGGCAGTTTGGAAACACTGGACCCTAACCCTTCTCAAAGTAGGCCTGGGTTCTAGTTCGAATAGAAAGTTAATAGCGGAGCTGAGGACAGGAACGCGGCAGTCATTTATCACACGCTCCTGCAGCCTGCTACTACAGGGACACTAACGCTAGAAGCTAGGAATGTCTTTGCAAGGTGCGCAAAGGACAAGGGAGAACCTCGACCCTGACTCTAGTATTTCAGTCCCCTGAGCAGATCTGAGGTTCTCCCGCTGTAGAAGCTAACCCATTCCTTTCAAATACAGGCTTCCTAACACAGGGCCAGTTGGCTGCTTGCTCTTCCACGAAGCAGGCTTCCTTAACTTGCAAACTGCGAATTCCGCTTAACAGCCTGGAGGAAAAATCGCTTCTTGGAAGATTTTTTTCAGAGGCTGTATCCCCGGAGCTGGGGCCAAGCTAGGGGACCCATACTGGCAAGGGAAGGCAAAACCACATCCAATGTCTTTGCTCTGGAGGACAGCTTTGGTGAGCCTAAGTCTTTCAGGAATATTTCTGGCTCCAACAGAGTCAAATTCTGTGTGTGAAGCTGCACAGCCAAAATAGGGGAACAGAGAGCCTGATTCTCTCTGTGTAGCTTTGAAGCTGTCATTCAAACAACAGCTTGAGAATCCATACAATGCTCTCCCTTACTGCTAAGAGAATTCTCATTGCTGTAGTCCTTGACAGTTTGTAGAAATCCGCACCCTAACCCTTCTCCAAGTAGGCCGTGGTCCTAGCTCGGAACAACAGGCAACGGCGGAGCTGAGGCCAGTAAGGCACAAGTGAGGTCTCACACACTCTTGCAGCCTGATCGTCCAGGAGCAGTAAGGCCTCTTTTTCCCTGCAGGAGGCTCGCTTGCCTTGCCTCCTGTGAACTGCATTTCCCAGCCTGGGCGCAAAGCTGTTCCTGGAGATTTTTTCTCAGGGGCTGTTTCCCTGGAGCTGGGTCGGACCTCGGGGGCCCAACTCACAGGGGAAGACAAAACCACATGGACAGGTCTATGCTCTGTAGGAGAGCTCTAGTGAACCTCATCTCTCAGGAACATTCTTGGCTTCTACAGAGACACCTCTGTGCATGAAGCTACACACCCAACATAGTGGCAAAGGGAGTCTGATTCTCTCCGTGGGTGCTGATGCTTTGTGGCAAAGCACCTGCTAAGAATCCATCCGCATAGGATTCCCTCACCTTGACAGAGGTCTCATTGCTGTAGTCCTTGGCAGTTTGGAAAGAAGCAGACCCTTACCCTTCACCAAGTAGGCCCTTGTCCTTGATGAATGGAAAGGCAGTAGCTGAGCTGAGGCCAGTAAGGCGCCAGTCAAGTCTGACATATTCCCGATGCCTGCTCCTTCATGGAAAATAACGTTAGAATCTAGGAATGTCTTTGCAAGGCTGGCAAAGGGCAGTCAGGAACCTCGACCCTGCCTCTGGAATTTCTATCTTCTCAGCACATCTGGCGGTCTCGGTCAGGAGAAACTAACCCATTCCTTGCAAATATAGGCTTCCAAACACAGGCCGGTTGGCTGTCTCTTCTTGCCGAAGGAAGCTTGCTTATCCCACCTCCTGCAAACTCCGCTTCCCAGCCTGGGGGATAAGAGGTTCTTGGAGATCTTTTCTCAGAGGCTGTTTCCACGGAGCAGGGGCCGATCCCGGAGACCCACACGCAGAGGGGAAGGGAAAACCGCATGGATAAGTCTTTGCTCTCTAGGAGAGCTCTAGTGAACCTCAGTCTATGCGGAATGTTCTTGGCTCCAACGGGGACATCTCTGTGTGGGAAGCTGCATAGCCAACATAGAGACACAGAGACCTGATTCTCTCTGTGCAGCTTTGACGCTGTCGTTCAAACAACAAATTGAGAATCCACACAATGCTCTCCCTTACCACTGAGAGAGTTATCATTGCTGTAGCCCTTCGCAGTTTCTGGAAATCGGCACACAAACACTTCTCCAAGTAGGCCTGGGTTCAAGTTCAGATGAACATGCAATAGCGGAGCTGAGGCCAGTAAGGCACCAGTCAGGTGTCACACACTCTGGCAGCCTGCTCCTCCAGGGACAGTAAGGCCTCTATTTCCCTTCAGGAGGCTCGCTTGCCTTACTTCCTGTGAACAGCGTTTCCCAGCCTGGGCGGAAAGCAGTTCCTGGAGATCTTTTCTCAGGGGCTGTTTCCCCGGAGTTGGGGCGGACCTCGGGGACCCAACTCACAGGGGAAGGCAAAACCAAATGGACAGGTCTATGCTCTGTAGGGGATCTCTAGTGAACTGCCGGGGTCCAGCCCCAGCTGATCCAGGGTATTCGAAGTAGAGACGGCGTAGGCGAGGGTCAGGGAACAACTGCTTAATTAAACGTTAATTAAGGATATAAAGAGTAATAAAATGAGGATAGCTCAGTAGGAAAATTCAGTGGAGAAAAGAGGCTGAGTAGCTTGGTTTACGCGGGGGACCAATAAAACTTCAAGACAAGAAGCTTGCACCACTTACGTAGGCCGCAGGCGTCCTTCCGTTCTCCCGAAGGAGAGGAGACACTGAGGCCTCCCTGGTCGGATCTTAGAAGCCCAGGCAAAATTAGTAAGCTTGGTGGGTTCCGCGCTCCAGATGGAGACTCAACCAGAGTGAGAGAGAGAGAGAGAGACATGGGGAGACCAGTATTTCGAGAAACTGATCCCAATTCTTTATTTTCCATGGTCTACTTTTATACACTGAGATGTTATGCAAAAGTCACGTGGGGTCAGCAGTCCTGACTTTTATCAAAGTCAGGTGCTTCATACAAAAGTATACAGAGGTCTTAGGGGTGTTACATCATCTTCTGGCCGGGGGGCCTGCTGACAATTTACGACCCTCTCCTTGTGACAGCGGTCAGTCAACCAGGACACTTATTTCTCCAGGGGTGATTATTCTTAAAACAGACGCCACCCAAATAAAGTTACATTCCTATAGGGTGAGGGTGTAGTGGGTTTTAGTTAAGGAAAGAATTTACTTAGCCTAAGGTCTAACGTGATTTATATCAAAGGTTAATACTTATTTCTTCTATATATTCATTAATGTGTATAAGGGCAGGGGATGTGGAGACTTAGCAGTAAACATCAGCTCAACAAATGAAAAACCCTTCACCAATATGATTTCTAATCAGCCCATTATACTTATACTAATAATTTTCTAACTTTTCTAAGGAACCTGTTTTTAGAAGGTTTAAAGCATCTCGTGCCTCTCATGGTTGGGAGGCTGTGAGCAATCACATGTGGCCGGACAAGCCTGTCAGGCAGGCTAGAGAACCTTCAGAAGAGTTTGTAGGTTAAAACACTCTTGTCACACCCAGGGGTTTTTATCAACTGGAGCTCTAGGTTAACTCCTTCTCCGAAAGAGGTGGTGGGGGACAGCCCCCCGTAAAGTCAGAGGTGTAGGTGAGAGCACAAAGTAGTAAGGTAGGCAGGCTCTGGTGATGGGGGTAGATGCTCGAGGATTTCCAGGGGGACTCCTGAGGCTCGATCCCGCCTTTGCGTATGTCGAGCCTCCTTCCTCATGACCTTTGCCATGGGCGGAGTGCCTCACTCTGGCCCCCAACAGTGAACCTCCTCTCTCAGGAACATTCTTGGCTCCTATCGAGACACCTCTGTGTGTGTAGCTACACACGCAACATAGGGGCAAAGGGAGCCAGATTCTTTCCGTGGGGTGCTGATGCTTTGTGGCAAAGCACCTGCTTGAGAATCCATCAGCTTACGCTTCCCTCGCCTTGACAGAGGTCTCATTGCTGTAGCCCTTGGCAGTTTGGAAAGAAGAGGACCGTTACCTTTCATAAAGTGGGCCCTTGTCCTAGTTTGAAAGGAAAGGCAAGAGCTGAGCTGAGGCCAATAAGGCGCCAGTCAAGTCTGACATATTCCCGAATCCTGCTCCTTCATGGAAAATAACGCTGGAATCTAGGAATGTCTCTGCAAGGCTGGCAAAGGGCAGTCAGGAGCCTGCACCCTGCCTCTGGAATTACCGATTTCTGAGCAGATCTGGAGGTCTCCTTTAGGAGAATCTAACTCATTCCTTCCATATTGAGACTTCCAAAAACAGGCCGGTTGGCTGCCTCTTCGTGCCCGAAGGAGGCTTGCTTTTCCTGCCTGCTATGAACCCAGCTTCCCAGGCTCTGGGAAAAGCGGATCTTGAAGATCTTTTCTCAGGGGTTGTTTCCACGGAGCTGGGGCTAAGCCTGGAGACCCAAACTCACAGGGGAAGAAAAACCACATGGACAAGTCTTTGCTCTCTAGGAGAGCTCTAGTGAACTTCACTCTGTCACGAACATTCTTGATTCATATGGAGACACCCCTGTGTGCGAAGCTGCGTACCCAACATGGGGGCACAGAGAGCCTGATTCTCTCTGTGTAGCTTTAAAGATGTCGTTCAAAAAACACCTTGAAAATCCATACAATGCTCTTCCTTACCCGTGACAGAGTTCTCATTGCTGTAGCCCTTGGCAGTTTTTAGAAATCCGCACCCAAACCCTTCTCCAAGTAGTCCTGGGTCCTAGTTCAGAGGAACATGCAATGGCGGAGCTGAGGCCAGTAAGGCACCAGTCAGGTCTCACACACTCTGCAGCCTGATCGTCCAGGGACAGTAAGACCTCTTTTTCCCTGCAGGAGGCTCACTTGTCTTCCCTCCTGTGAGCTGCATTTCCCAGCCTGGGGGAAAAGAGGTCCCTGGAGATCTTTTCTCAGGGGCTCCTTCCCCGGAGCTGGGGAGGACCTCGAGGACCCAACTCACAGGGGAAGGTAAAAGCACATGGACAGGTCTATGCTCTGTAGGAGAGCTCTAGTGAACCTCATCTCTCAGGAACATTCTGGCCTCCTATAGAGACACCTCTGTATGTGAAGCTACACACCCAACATAGGGGCAAATGGAGCCTGATTCTCCCCGTGGGGTGCTGATGCTTTGTGGCAAAGCACCTGCTTGATGATCCATCCACTTAGGCTTCCCTCGCCTTGACAGAGGTCCCATTGCTGTAGCACTTGGCAGTTTGGAAAGAAGAAGACCCTTACCCTTCATAAAGTAGGCCTTTGTCCTAGTTTGAATGGAAAGGTAATAGCTGAGCTGAGGCCAATAAGGTGCCTGCCAAGTCTGACATACTCCCGTAGCCTTCACCTTCATGGAAAATAACTCTAGAATCTGGGAATGTCTTTGCAAGGCTGGCAAAGGGCAGTCAGGAACCAGCACCCTGCCTCTGGAATTACCGACTTCTGAGCAGATCTGGAGGTCTCCTTTAGGAGAAGCTAACCCATTCTTTCCAAATAGAGGCTTCCAAACAGGCCAGTTGGCTGCCTTTTCGCGCCCGAAGGAGGCCTGCTTTTCTCGCATCCTATGAAGCCCTGTTCCCAGCCTCTGGGAAAAGCGGATCTTGAAGATATTTTCTCATGGGTTGTTTCCATGGAGCTGGGGCCGAGACCAGAGACCCAATCGCACAGGGGAAGGAAAACCACATGGACAAGTCTTTGCTCTCCAGGAGACCTCTAAGTGAAACTTACTGTGTCAGGAACGTTCTTGACTCCTATGGAGACACCCCTGTGTGTGAAGCTGTGTACCCAACAAGGGGGCACACAGGGCCTGATTCTCTCTTTGCAGCTTTGAAGCTGTCGTTCAAACAACAGCTTGAGAATCCATACAATGCTCTCCCTTACCTCTGAGAGACTTCTCATTGCTGTAGCCTTTGGCAGTTTTTACAAATCCGCACCCAAACCCTTCTCCAAGTAGGCCTGGGTCCTGGTTTGGATGGCCATGCAATGGCGGAGCTGAGGTCAATAAGGCACCAGTCAGGTGTCACACACTCTGGCAGCCTGCTCCTCCAGGGACAGTAAGGCCTATTTTTCCCTGCAGGAGGCTCGCTTGCCTTGCCTCCTGTGAACTGCGTTTCCCAGCCTGGGCAAAAAGCGGTTCCTGGAGATCTTTTCTCAGGGGCTCTATCCCCAGAGCTGGGGTGGACCTCAGGGACCCATCTCACAGGGGAAGGAAAAACCACATGGACAGGTCTATGCTCTGTAGGAGACGTTAGTGTGTCTCATCTCTTAGGAACATTCTTGGCTCGTACAGAGACACCTCTGTGTGTAAAGCTACACACCGAACATAGGGGCACAGGGAGCCTGATTCTCTCCGTGGGGTGCTGATGCTTTGTGGCAAAGCACCTGTTTGAGAATCCATCCGCTTACGCTTCCCTCGCCTTGACAGAGGTCTCATTGCTGTGTCTCTTGGCAGTTGGGAAAGAAGTAGACCCTTACCCTTCACCAAGTAGGCCCTGATCCTAGTTTGAAAGGAAAGGCAATAGCTGAGCTGAGGCCAGTAAGGCACCCGTCAACTCTGACATATTCCCGATGCCTGCTCCTTCATGGAAAATATTGCTAGAATCTAGGAATGTCTTTGCAAGGCTGGCAAAGGGCAGTCAGGAACCTCGACCCTGCCTCTGGAATTTCTATCTTCTGAGCAGATCTGGAGGTCTCCTTCTGGAGAAGCTAACCCATTCCTTGCAAATAGAGGCTTCCAAACACAGGCTAGTTGGCTGCCTCTTCTTGCCTGAAGGAGGCTTGCTTTTCCTGCCTCCTATGATCCCTGGTTCCCAGCATGGGGGAAAAGCAGATCTTGGAGATCTTTGCTCAGGGGTTGTTTCCACGGAGCTGGGGTTGTGCCCAGAGACCCACACATACAGGGGAAGGCAAAACCACATGAACAAGTCTTTGCTCTCTAAGAGAGCTCTAGTGAACCTCAGTCTTTGACGAACGTTCTTGGCTCCTATGCGGACACCTCTGTGTGTGAAACTGCGTACCCAACATGGCGGCAGAGAGCCTGATTCTCTCTGTGCAGGTTTAATGCTGTCGTTCAGAAAACAGCTTGAGAATCCATACAATTCTCGCCCTTACCTCTGAGAGAGTTCTCATTGCAGTAGCCCTTGGCAGTTTGTAGAAATCTGCACCTAAACCCTTCTCCAAGTAGGCCTGAGTCCCAGTTCGGAGGAACAAGCAATGGCGGAGCTAAGACCAGTATGGCACCAGTCAGTTTTCACACACTCTGGCAGCCTTCTCCTCCAGGGACAGTAAGGCTTCTTTTTCTCTGCAGGAGGCTCACTTGCCTTACTTCCTGTGAACAGCTTTTCCCAGCCTGGGCGAAAAGCGGTTCCTGGAGATCTTTTCTCAGAGGCTGTTTTCTCGGAGCTGGGGTGGACCTCGGGCACCCAACTCACAGGGGAAGGCGAAACCACATGTACAGGTGAGCACTCTGTAGGAGAGCTCTTGTGAGCCTCATCTCTCAGGAACATTCTTGGCTCCTGTAGAGACACCACTGTGTGTGAATCTACACACCCCACATAGGGGCAAAGGGAGCCTGATTCTCTCCGTGGGGTGCTGATGCTTGGTGGCAAAGAACCTTCCTGATAATCCATCCGCTTATGCTTCCCTCGCATTTACGGAGGTCTCATTGCTGTAGCCCTCAGCAGTTTGGAAAGAAGAAGACCCTTACCCTTCATAAAGTAGGGCCTTGTCCTACTTTGAATGGAAAGGCAATAGCTGAGCTGAGGCCAATAAGGCGCCAGTCAAATCTGACATATTCCCAAAGCCTGCTTCTTCAGGAAGATAACTGTAGAATCTAGGAATGTCTTTGCAAGGCTGGCAAAGGGCAGTCAGGACCCTGCACACTGCCTCTGGAATTACCGACTTCTGAACAGATCTGGAGGTCTCCCTTAGGGGAAGCTAACCCATTCTTCCAAATAGAGGCTTCCAAACGCAGGCCGCTTGGCTGCCTCTTGCTCTCTGAAGGAGGCCTGCTTTTCCCGCCTCCTATGAACCCCACATCCCAGCCTCTGGGAAAAGCGGATCTTGAAGATCTTTTCTCAGGGGTTGTTTCCACGGAGCTGGGGCCGAGCCTGGAGCCCCAAACGCACAGGGGAAGAAAAACCACATGGACAAGTCTTTGCTCTCTAGGAGAGCTCTAGTGAACCTCACTCTGTCAGGAACGTTCTTGTTTCCTATGGAGACACCCCTGTCTGTGAAGCTGTGTACCGAACATGGAGACACAGAGTCTGATTCTCTCTGTGCAGCTTTGAAGCTGTCGTTCAAACAACAGCTTGAAAATCCATACAATGCTCTTCCTTACCCGTGACACAGTTCTCATTGCTATACCCCTTGGCAGTATTTAGAAATCCATACCCAAACCCTTCTCCTAGTAGGCCTGGGTCCTAGTTCAGAGGAACATGCAATGGCGGAGCTGAGGCCAGTAAGGCACCAGTCAGGTCTCACACACTCTTGCAGCCTGATCGTCCAGGGACACTAAGGACTGTTGTGCCTTGCAGGAGGCTCGCTTGTGTTACCTCCTGTGAACTGCGTTTTCCAGCCTGGGGGAATAGCGGTCCCTGGAGATCTTTTCTCAGGGGATCCTTCCCCTGAGCTGGGGCGGACCTCAGGGACCCAACTCACAGGGCAAGGCAAAGCCATATGGACAGGTCTATGCTCTGTAGCAGACTTCTAGTGAACCTCATCTCTCAGGAACTTTCTTGGCTCCTATAGAGACACTTCTGTGTGTGAAGCTGCGTACCTAACATAGGGGCACAGAGAGCCTGATTTTCTCAGTTCATTTTCACCCTGTCGTTCAGAAAACAGCTTGAGAATCCATAAAATGCTCTCCCTGACCGCTGAGAGAATTCTCACTGCTGTAGCCCTTGGCACTTTGTAGAAATCCGCACCCAAACGCTTCTCCAAATAGGCCTGGGTCCTAGTTCGGAGGAACAGGCAATGGTGGAACTGAGGCCAGCAAGGCAACAGTCAGGTTTCACACACTCTGGCAGCCTGCTCCTCCAGGGACAGTAAGGCCTCTTTTTCTCTGCAGGAGATTCGCTTGCCTTACTTCCTGTGAACAGCGTTTCCCAGCCTCAGCGAAGCCGTTCCTGGAGATCTTTTCTCAGGGACAGTTTCCCCGGAGGTGTGGTGGACCTCGGGGACCCAACTCACAGGGGAAGGAAAAACCACATGGACAGGTCTATGTTCTGTAGGAGAGGTTTAGTGAACCTAATCTCTCAGGAACATTCTTGGCTCCTATAGAGACAACTCTGTGTGTGAAGCTACACTCCCAACATTGGGGAACAGGGATCTTGGTTCTCTCCGTGGGGTGCTGATGCTTTGTAGCAAAGCACCTGCTTGAGAATCCGTCCTCTTAGGCTTCCCTCGCCTTGACAGAAGTCTCATTGCTGTAGCCCTTGGCAGTTTCAAAGAAGAAGACCCTTACACTTCATAAACTAGGCCCTTGTCCTAGTTTGAATGGAAAGGCAATAGCTGAGCTGAGGCCAATAAGGAGCCAGTCCCCTCTGACACATTCCCGAAGCCTGCTCCTTCATGGAATATAACTCTAGAATCTTGGAATGTCTTTGCAAGGCTGGCAAAGGGCAGTCAGGAACCAGCACCCTGCCTCTGGAATTACCGACTTCTGAGCAGATCTGGAGGTCTCCTTTAGGAGAAGCTAACCCATTCCTTCCAAATAGAGGCTTCAAAACACAGGCAGGTTGGCTGCATTTCGTGCCCGAAGGAGGCTTGCTTTTCTCTCCTCCTATGAACTCCAGTTCCCAGCCTCTGGGAAAAGCGTATCTTGAAGATATTTTCTCAGGGGTTGTTTCCACGGAGCTGGGGCCGAGCCCGGGGCCCAAAGGCACAGGGGAAGGCAAGACCACATGGACAGGTCTATGCTCTGTAGCAGACCTCTAGTGCACCTCATCTCTCAGGAGCATTCTTGGCTCCTATAGAGACACCTCTGTGTGTGAAGCTGCGTACCTAACATAGGGGCACAGAGAGCCTGATTCTCTCTGTTCATTTTGACGCTGTCATTCAGAAAACAGCTTGAGAATCCATAAAATGCTCTCCCTTACCACTGAGAGAATTCTCACTGCTGTAGCCCTTGGCACTTTGTAGAAATCTGCACCCAAACGCTTTTCCAAGTAGGCCTGGGTGCTAGCTCGGATGAACAGGCAATGGCGGAGCTGAGGCCAGTAAGGCAACAGTCAGGTTTCACACACTCTGGCAGCCTGCTCCTCCAGGGACTGTAAGGCCTCTTTTACTCTGCAGGAGATTCGCTTGCCTTACTTCCTGTGAACAGCATTTCCCAGCCTCGGCGAAGCGGTTCCTGGAGATCTTTTCTCAGGGACAGTTTCCCCGGAGGTGTGGCGGACCTCGAGGACCCAACTCACAGGGGAAGGCAAAACCACATTGACAGGTCTATGCTCTGTAGGAGAGGTTTAGTGAATCTAATCTCTCAGGAACATTCTTGGCTCCTATAGAGACAACTCTGTGTGTGAAGCTACACTCCCAACATTGGTGCACAGGGAGCTTGATTCTCTCCATGGGGTGCTGATGCTTTGTGGCAAAGCACCTGCTTGAGAATCCATCCTCTTAGGCTTCCCTCACCTTGACAGAGGTCTCATTGCTGTAGCCCTTGGCAGTTTGCAAAGAAGAAGACCCTTACCCTTCATAAACTAGGGCCTTGTCCTAGTTTGAATGGAAAGGCAATAGCTGAGCTGAGGTCAATAAGGAGTCAGTCCCGTCTGACACATTCCCGAAGCCTGCTCCTTCATGGAAAATAACTCTAGAATCTAGGAATATCTTTGCAAGGCTAGCAAAGGGCAGTCAGGAAACAGTACCCTGCCTCTGGAATTACCGACTTCTGAGCAGATCTGGAGGTCTCCTTTAGGAGAAGCTAACCCATTCCTTCCAAATAGAGGCTTCAAAACACAGGCAGGTGGGCTGCATTTTTGTTCCCGATGGAGGCGTGCTTTTCTCTCCTCCTACGAACCCCGGTTCCCAGACACTGGGAAAAGCGTATCTTGAAGATATTTTCTCAGGGGTTGTTTCCACGGAGCTGGGGCCGAGCCTGGAGACCCAAAGGCACAGGGGAAGGCAAGACCACATGGACAAGCCTTTGCTCTTTAGTATAGCTCTAATGAACCTCACCCTGTCAGGATCTTTCTTGATTCCTACGGAGACACACCTGTGTGTGAAGCTGCGGCTACAGAGAGCCTGATTCCCTCCGTTTACCGCTGAGTCTGCATTGCCAAGCAACAGCTTGGGAACGCAGCCTGGGGCACTTCCCTTCCCTCGGACAGAGCTCTCCTTGCGGTAGGCCTTGGTAGTTTGCATACAATGGGGCCCTAAGCCCTCTGCAAGTTGGCCTGGCTCCTAGGTCCAAAGGGCAGGCCAGAGCGGAGCTGAGGCTGTCAGGCTCCAGACACATCTCCCATACTCCTACATCCTGCTCCTACCCGGGCGTGAACGCTAGAAGCTGGGAAGGTACCTGGACCGTGCAGGGGCGGGGCGAACGCGGGCGGCATGGGGCGGGGGTCGGCTTCTGGTGGGGGTGGGGGCGGGCTTCCCAGTTGTGCTCTCAGAGGTGGACACTGAGGCTGAAAACTCGCCGGGAGCGCACCCGGGACTGGGTAAACCCGGGCTGCGGGGGTCGAGATTCAGATGGCTTTGGGTGGGGGTCGGTCCCAGTTGTGCTCCCGGGGTCGCCACTGCGGCTGGGAACCCGCAGGGAGCGCGGCAGGGGCGGGGCTAACCCTGGCAGAGCGGGGCGGGGTCGGCTCACGGGGGGGATGGGGAGGGGTTCCCAGTTGCGCTCTCGGGGGTTGCAACTGCGGCTGGGAACGCCCATTTCGTCCGCTCCTGGGTCCCCAAAGATCGCCATCCCGTGGGTGCAGCGGAGGGCTGCGGACCACAGGTAAGGGAACTGGGACTGCGTGGAGCAGGGAACCAAGTATTCCGCCGTCTGTTGGCACATTCTCGGAGCTCCCCAACCTGGCGGTCGCAGAAAGGCCTTGCCTTTGGGGTCAAGGCCTTTACCGCTCCACCCCTCTGCTGAAAAATCTCCGAGTCTGCGCGGTTTTTCCAAGCAGCCTAGTGTCCGCTGGAAGTCCAAGGGACAGAACACTGAACTCTGGCCGGCTGGCCCAGCCCTGCTTCTGGCACTTTGTAAGCCAGCGGGCCCTTGAGCACCTGCTGGGATGGGAAAGGGAAGGGTCCATGGATTGCACCCTAGAAACTTAGTAGGGTGCATGGATTTCAAACCCTGGTGGCCGCCCAGGCAGCAAAGAAGGGGGGAGGGCACCTTGCTGCCCTTTCATGGCAGAATCTGTGGTTGTCCAGCTGCGTGGGCCTTTTCATGAGGACCCTGTGCAATAAAAGTTTGGTGTTTTGGAACTGAATAATTAGAACGTGTAAAAGCTTTAAATTATGTGGTGGTGTAATTAAAAAACAAAACAAAACAAAACCAAGCTCCAAGTGTTTTGCAAATGGAGGTTTAAATATTGAAGGACTGTATTCCTTGCACTGTGGCATTCTATCAAGAAGTGTGCAGGATTTTTTTTTTTTTTTAAGAAAAGTGTTCGATGTGAGGGAAACAGGAAACCCAGAGGTGCCCCTGTATTTTGGGGAAGGCCTTAGGAGGTCACTTGGAAATGCTGCTGGCTGTGTGGGAGAGGGGCAGATGGGCTGTGCAGGCTTGTCCTTTGCATGGATGTTCTTGTGTGTGGAAACCCAGCTCGGAGCCATCTCCTGATGTGTAGGAATTTCGCAGACAAACCTTGAGCTAAGCAATGCATTTTTTCCTAAGAAAATGTTTGTCTTAAGCGATGTAAATATCCTATGTATTTCCTCTAGACTCTGGCTTCAGGTCGGTTCCCCAAAAAGGCTCATAAGCGATTTGAACAAAACAGCATGTTTTCCTCCTAGCTTGTTCTCCTTATCTATGTTAAGGAAATGATATATTTGCCTGCAATACTGCCTTTCTTCAAGATTCATGTCAATCAAGTTTTGGCCCGGGATGACTCACCTGCTGCCAATATTATCTCAATGCATGTCGTGGGGGAGGGGCCTGGTGCCATTCCCTGAAACAGTTCCTTTCTTTCCTTAGCTGACTGCTAGTGCCTGTAGAATATCTGGCTAAAGACCAGCAGGGGGTACTCTTACTACCCCCCCCACCCCGCCTTGAGTCTAAGTCAGCAGCTTTCTCTATCTCTTTCATACTTTAATAACAGTTGATGGCACAAAAGCTCTGAGCGATCAAATCATATCAAATCTTCATTTCAGATTGAAGATGCATTCCATGGTATTGCCATCTTAAGTCTTTCCATCGTTATGGAATATCTGTCCATGTATTCAGGATAGTTTTCAGCCAGGGTGTATAATTTCCAGTGTGCCAGTCTTGTCATCCTCGTTACATCCATGGCAAAGTGTTTTATTCATGTTGATATTATTGAAAGGGAATTTTTTAAAATTCCTTTTCAGATTATTATCTGCTAATGTATACAGATAAAACTGTGTAATCATTCATTTTTATCAGTTTGGACAGCTTGATAGTTGTCTTTAATTTCTTTACTTTCTGACACTTTAAGATTATCCTGGGACACATATGTAATGCCTCACCCCTAAATTCAGACATGTGTTCAAAGAACTTCTGTCCTTTTATTTATTTATTTATTTATTCTTTAACATTGAAATCGTTTTGACTATGCTGGGTGTTTGTTGCTAGATGGAAGTAGCTAGGACCTCTGGACTGCAGTCTCTCATCTCTTGCTGACCTCTTGTTGACCTCTGCAGATTCCTGGTAGGTGGGAGCTTGTTAGTTCCTTGTTCCTTATCAGAACCTCCTGTGGTAAGTGTTTTTCTCTTCTCTGTTGCCTGGTAAGGGTGGGTGGTCATGGGCATCCCAAAGTTGGCTAGAAGTCAATTATTTAGGCAGGCTTGTGCACAGATATGGGAGAAGGCAATGGCACCCCACTCCTGGAAAATCCCAAGGATGGAGGAGCCTGGTAGGCTGCAGTCCATGGGGTGGCTAAGAGTCGGACACCACTGAGTGACTTCATTTTCACTTTTCACTTTCATGCATAGGAGGAGGAAATGGCAACCCACTCCAGTGTTCTTGCCTAGAGAACCCCAGAGACTGCGGGGCCTGGTGGGCTGCCATCTATGGCGTGGCACAGGGTCGGCCTCAACTGAACCACTTAGCAGCTGCAGCAGCAGCAGCAGCAGTGCATAGATATCAAAGGGGATGAGAACAGTCAGGTAGGATCACATATGTCATCGTGAAACAATACTTCTCCTCTTAGCCAAAGCTAACGAAAGATTTCTGTTCTAGGTCAACCTAGAAGAGATCACTTAAGAGGTAAAGAAACTTAAACTCCATTAGCAAAGGCAGTTCAACATCTCAAGAAAACTTGTGCTAGGCACAAAACTCTTTTCTGGGGGCCTACTTTCCCTACAACCTCCTTATCCCATTCTGTACCCATTCCTTTGCTTCTCCCGTCCTGAAAATGCCACCTGTAAGACAGAACTACTTCGTTTTCCTTCTTAAAGTGTGATTGCATTCCATACATTCTTGTAATAACAAGTCATACATTTCCCTTCAGCAACCAAGAACTCACTCTTATATTGGCATTTGATAGATTGGTGAGCATACCTATCAGTGATAATAGCGCCCACCCCGCTTCCTGCAAGAACAGAACAAAACAAAACAAAACAAAAAAATTGCTTTCTTACATTTAATATGTTCGGATGGTGCCAGTCACTATTCATGCAGAGTCAAAAATCTCTTTTGTTTCTGTGTAAAAGGGAGGTCCTTTCAAGTCGTGAATGTTTAAGAAGTTTCATTTATTTGGAAGTGACCTAGCTATTCAATACACTGTCGTCACTTCGTTTAGCACCAGGATAGAAACTCAGGTAACCAAAACACCTGGAGGAACGATTGTAAGTTCAGTTCAGTTCAGTTACTCAGTCGAGTCTGACTCTTTGTGACCCCGTGGCCTGCAGGACGCCAGGCTTCCGTGTCCATCACCAACTCCAGGGGCTTGCTCAAACTCATGTCCATCGAGTCAGTGATGCCATCCAACCATCTTATCCTCTGTCATCCCCTTCTCCTCTGCCTTCAATCAAGACTATGAGAGGCAGATATTTTAGAGTATAATTATTGTTAAGAGTTTATCTAAAAGCTCATATCACATTTACATTTTTTACATTGGTTGTTGCTGTTTCCAGGTACTTTCTTGCTGACAAGCTTGTGACACATATAACAATAGAGCAATTTTTACCTCAGAAGAAACCTAGGCACTATGAACATGTTGTGCTTAATGTTGTTGACTCTTAGACATGTCTATAGTGGAGGAGCAAAACCAAAAATACTAGATATTTAATATTGACTAGTTCCCAGTTCACGGGACTCTGACATTCATTTAGGTCAATGTTTTCTTGTATTTCCAGCAGTTTGATTTGGAAGGGCTGCCTTGTCTTGAGACCATTGAAATCAGAACTCAGAACTTGAGCAATATTATCAAAAAACACAAGGCTCACACTGACATACACCTTAATCCAGACAGACAGACAAGACATCTTCCAGTTTTCCGCCTGAGATTTAAAATATTTCTTTGAGCCGTTTTCCTGGGGAGTGGGGGGGGTGGGGAGTGGGGGTGGCAGCGAGGCAGGCTTGGGTAACAAGCTAATTGTTGGTCATTGCATATGCAAAGAACCAGCTTTCCGGGTTCCAAGGAAAAAAGCTTCCTTGGTACCCAATTTTGTTTGGATCTATAGACTCTCATGGCCCTCCTAGGACAGGACATCTTTCCTTTCTGTAGTCCTCGTTTGAACCCTAAATCATAGACAGCTTGGATTGTCTCTGTGGGGTGGATGTATTGTCCTCGTGTTTGACCTGGCGGCAGTAGCGAGGTCCGAGAGCCTCTCCTGGAACCGGGCGTGGGGACAGGGCTCACCGGGAGCCCCTGGTGGAAGTGGGCAATGCGCCGGGAGCGCGCCAGGGGCGGGGCGATCCCAGGCGGCGCGGGTCGGGGTTCCAGTCGGGAGGGGGTGGGGGGTGGTAACAGTTGTGCTCTCGGGGGTCCCCACTGCAGCTGGAAACGCGCTGGGAGTGCGGCAGGGGCGGGGTGAACCCTGGTGGCGCGGAGCGGGGTTCGGCTCCTGGCGGGGGTGGGGGAGGGCTTCCCAGTTGTGCTCTCGGTGGTGGCCACTGAGGCTGGAAACGCGCCGGGAGCGCACCCGGGGCGGGGTAAACCTGGGCTGCACGGGTCGAGATTTAGATGGCTGTGGGTGGGGGTTCGGTCCCAGTTGTGCTCTCCGGGGTCGCCACTGCGGCTAGGAACGCCCATTTCCTATGCTAATGTGTCCCCAAGGATCCACATCTAGTGGGTGCAGCGGAGGGCTGCGGGCCACAGGTCAGAGAACTGGGACTGCTTGGAGCAGGGAACCACGTATTCCGCCCTCTGTTGGCACATTCTCGGAGCTCCCCAACCTGGGGGTTGCAGAAAGGCCTCGCCCTTGGTGTCAAGGCCTTTACCGCTCCACCCCTTTGCTGAAAAATCTCAGTCTGCACGGTTTTCCCAAGCAGCCTAGTGTCTGCTGGAAGTCCAAGGGACAGAACCCTGAACTCTGGCCGGCTGGCCCAGCCCTGCTTCTGGCACTTTGTAGGCCAGCGGGCCCTGGAGCACCTGCTAGGATGAGAAAGGGAAGGGTCCGCGAATTGCACCCTAGAAAGTTAGTAGGGTGCATGGATTTCAAACCCTGGTGGCCGCCCAGGCAGCAAAGAAGTGGGGAGGGCACCTTGCTGCCCTTTCATGGCAGAATCTGTGGCTGTCCTGATGCGTGGGCCTTTTCATGGGGACCTTGTGCAATAAAAGTTTGGTGTTTTGGTACTGAATAATTAGAAATTGTGAAAAGTTTAAATTATGTGGTGGTGTAATTAAAAAACAAAACAAAACAAAACCAAGCCCCAAGTGTTTGGCACAGGGAGGTTTAAGTATTGAAGGCCTGTTTTCCTTGCACTGTGGCATTCTTTCAAGAAGTGTGCAGGATTTTTTTTTTTTTTAAGAAAAGTGTTCGAAGAGCTTGAAACAGGAAACCCAGAGGTGCCCCTGTATTTTGGGGAAGGCCTTAGGAGGTCACTTGGAAATGCTGCTGGCTGTGGGGGAGGGGGGCAGATGGGCTGTGCAGACTTGTCCTTTGCATTCATGTTCTTGTGTGTAGAAACCCAGCTCGGAGCCATCTACTGATGTGTAAGAATTTCGCAGACAAACCTTGAGCTAAGCAATGCATTTGTTCCTGAGGAAATGTTTGTCTTAAGCGATGTAAATATCCTATGTATATCTGCTGGACTCTGGCTTCAGGTCGGTTCCCCCAATAGGCTCAGAAGCGACTTGAACAAAACAGTATGTTTTCCTCGTACCTTGTTCTCCTAATCTATGTTAAGGAAATGATATATTTGCCTGGAATACTGCCTTTCTTCAAGATTCATGTCAATCAGTTTTTGGCCCAGGAAGACTCACCTGCTGCCAATGTGACCTCAAGGCATGTCGTGGGGGACGGGCCTGGTGCCATTCCCTGAGACAGTGCCTTTCTTTCCTTAGCTGACTGCTAGTGCCTGTAGAATATCTGGCTAGAGACCAGCAGGGCGTACACCCCGCCTCAAGTCTAAGTCAGCAGCTTTCTCTATCTCATTTATACTTTAATAACAATTGATGACACAAAAGCTCTGAGCGATCAAATCATATCAAATCTTCATTTCAGATTGAAGATGCATTCCATGGTATTGCCATCTTAAGTCTTTCCATTGTTATGGAATATCTGTCCATGTATTCAGGATAGTTTTCAGCCAGGGTGTATAATTTCCAGTATGCCAGTCTTGTCATCCTCGTTACATCCATGGCAAAGTGTTGTATTCATGTTGACATTATTGAAAGGGAATTTTTTTAAATTCCTTTTCAGATTATTATCTGCTAATATATACAGAAAAAACTGTGTAATCTTTCGTTTTTATCAGTTCGGACAGCTTGATAGTTGTCTTTAAATTCTTTCCTTTCTCATACTTTAAGATTTTCCGGGCACCGTACATGTACTGCCTCACCCCTAATCTCAGTCATGTGTTCAAAGGACTTCTGTCCTTTATTTGTTTACTTATTTTTTGCAACATTGAATTCGTTTTGACTATGCTGGGTCTCTGCTGCAAGATGGAAGTTGCTAGGACCTCTGGACTGCAGTCTTCCATCTCTTACTGACCTCTTGTTGACCTCTGCAGAATCCTGGTTGGCGGGAGCTTGTCAGTTCCTTGTTCCTTACCAGGACCTCCTGTGGTAAGTGTTTTTCTCTTCTCTGTTGCCTGGTAAGGGTGGATGGTCATTGGCATCCCAAAGCTAGCTAGAAGTCAATTATTTACGCAGGCTTGTGCATAGATATGGGAGAAGGCAATGGCACCCCACTCCAGTACTCTTGCGTGGAAAATCCCATGGATGGAGGAGCCTGGTAGGCTGCAGTCCATGGGGTGGTTAAGAGTCGGACACCACTGAGCGACTTCACGTTCACTTTTCACTTTCATGCATGGGAGGAGGAAATGGCAACCCACTCCAGTGTTCTTGCCTAGAGAACCCCAGGGACTGCGGGGCCTGGTGGGCTGCCGTCTATGGGGTCGCACAGAGTCGGACACGACTGAAACGACTTAGCAGCAGTGGCGGCGGCAGCAGCAGCAGAAGCAAGGCATCGATATCAAAAGGGCTGCAAACAGTCAGCAAGGATCACATATGTCACCGTGAAACACTACTTCTCCACTTAGCCAAAGCTAACCAAAGATTTCTGTTCTAGGTCAACCTAGAAGAGATCACTTAAGAGGTAAAGAAACTTAAACTCCATTAGCAAAGGCAGTTCGACATCTCAAGAAAACTTGTGCTAGGCACAGAACTCTTTTCTGGGGGTCCACTTTCCCTACAACCTCCTTATCCCATTCTGTACCCATTCCTTTGCTTCTCCCATCCTGAAACTGCCACCTGTAAGACAGAACTACTTCGTTTTCCTTCCTCAAGTGCCATTGCATTCCACATACTTTCTTGATATAACAAGTCATACATTTCCCTTCAGCAACCAAGTACTGACTTTTATATTGGCATTGGCTATAGCCCGCCCCCCTCCCCCCACCCCCAAGAACAGAACAAAACAAAACAAAACAATTGCTTTCTTACATTTAACATGTCAGGATGGTGCCAGACACTATTCATGGAGAGTCAAAAATCTCTTTTGTTTCTGTGTAAAAGGGAGGTCCTTTCAAGTCGTGAATGTTTCAGAACTTTCATTTATTTGGAAATGACCTAGCTATTCAATACACTGTCGTCACAAGGATAGAAACTCGGGTAACCAAAACACCTGGAGAAACGTTTGTTAGTTCAGTTCAGTTCAGTTGCTCAGTCGTGTCTGACTCTGGGACCCCGTGGCCTGAAGGACGCCAGGCTTCCGTGTCTGTCACCAGCTCCAGGGGCTTGCTCAAACTCATGTCCTTCGAGTCAGTGATGCCATCCAACCATCGTACCCTTGTCATCCCCTTCTCCTCTGCCTTCAATCAAGACTATGAGAGGCAGATATTTTAGAGTATAATTATTGTAAAGAGTTTGTCTAAAAGCTCATATCACATTTACATTTTTTACTTTTGTTGTTGTCGTTTCCAGGTAGTTTCTTGCTGACAAGCTTGTGACACATATAACAATAGAGCAATTTTTACCTCAAAAGAAACCTAGGCACTATGAACATGTTGTGCTTAATGTTGTTGACTCTTAGACATGTCTATAATGGAGGAGCAAAACCAAAAATACTAGATATTTAATATTGACTAGTTCCCAGTTCACGGGACTCTGACATTCATTTAGGTCAATGTTTTCTTGTATTTCCAGCAGTTTGATTTGGAAGGGCTGCCTTGTCTTGAGACCATTGAAATCAGAACTCAGAACTTGAGCAATATTATCAAAAAACACAAGGCTCACACTGACACATACCTTAATCCAAAGAGACAGACAAGACATCTTCCAGGTTTCCGCCTGAGATTTAAAATATTTCTTTGAGCCAGTCTTCTGGGGAGTGGGGGGATGGAGGTGGCAGTAAGGCAGGCTTGGGTAACAAGCTAATTGTTGGTCATTGCATATGCAAAGAACCAGCTTTCCGGGTTCCAAGGAAAAAAGTTTCCTTGGTAACCAACTTTGTCTGGTTCTATAGAATATCATGGCCCTCCTAGGTCAGGTCATCTTGCCTTTCTGTAGTCCTCGTTTTATCCCTAAATCATAGACAGCTTGGATTGTCTCTGTGGGGTGTATGTATTGTCCTCATGTTTGACCTGGCGGCAGCAGCGAGGTCCGAGAGCCTCTCCTGGAACCGGGCGTGGGGACGGGGCTCACCGAGAGCCGCTGGTGAAGGTGGTCAGCGCCCCTGGAGCGCGGCAGGGGTGGGGCGCCCCGGGCGGCGCAGGGCGGGTGTCGGCTCCTGGCGGGGGTAGGGGAGGGCTTCCCAGTTGTGCTCTCGGAGATGGCCACTGCGGCTGGAAACGCGCCGGGAGCGCACCCAGGGTGGGGTAAACCTGGGCTGCACAGGTCGTGATTCCGCTCGCTGTGGGTGGGGGGTCGGTCCCTGTTGTGCTCCCGGGGGTCGCCAATATGGCTGGGAACCCGCCGGGAGCCCGGCAGGGCCGGGACGAAACCTGGCGGCGCGGGGCAGGGTGGGGGTCCGTTCGCAGCGGGGGTCGGCTCCTGGCAGGGGTGGGGGAGGGCTTTCCAGATGTGATGTTGGGGGTCGCCATTGCGGCTGGGAATGCCCATTTCGTGAACTCCTGGATCCCCAAGGATCGGCATCCATTGGCCACAGCGTAGGGGTGCGGAACACAGGTAAGGGAACGGGGACTGCGTGGAGCAGGGAACCATGTATTCCGCCCTGTGTTGGCACAGTCTCAGAGCTCCCCAACCTGGCGGTCGCAGGAAGGCCTCGTCTTTGGGGTCAAGGCCTTTACCACTCCACCCCTCTGCTGAAAATCCTCAGAGTCTGCGCGGTTTTCCCAAGCAGCCTAGTGTCCGCTGGAAGTTCAAGGGACAGAACCCTGAATTCTGGCCGGCTGGCCCAGCCCTGCTTCTGGCACTTTGTAGGCCAGCGGGCCCTGGAGCACCTGCTAGGATGGGAAAGGGAAGGGTATGCGAATTGCACCCTGGTGGCCGCCGAGGCAGCAAAGAAGAGGGGAGGGCACCTTACTGCCCTTTAATGGCAGACAGAATCTGTGGCTGTCCTGCTGCGTGGGCCTTTTCATGGGGACCTTGTGCAATAAAAGTTTACCGGTGACCTTAGGGAACTTCCCAGTGTGCTTCTGACAGATGAGGGATGCTGTGGAGTTGGCGGGGCCTCTCAGGACTCCGCTGGGTTTGGCGCAATGGAAGAGGGCCTCATCTCCAGGGAAGGCAGGAACCTCAGGCTTCCTCTCTGTTTCGGACTCCGACCGCAGGGTCCCTGCAGAGTTGGGACAGGAGAGTCAGGAATCGTCTTGTCTGAGGAAGGGAACTCCGCTTGCCTCTCGAGGTGCTCAGGGGGTCTCAGGCCCCTTGTTGAGCTGTGTGTGGAACCTGCGGGTATTTCCGGAAATGCACGA
The DNA here is from genome assembly GCF_029407905.1 of Bubalus kerabau. Classification (NCBI taxonomy): domain Eukaryota; kingdom Metazoa; phylum Chordata; class Mammalia; order Artiodactyla; family Bovidae; genus Bubalus; species Bubalus kerabau. Next base: position 1,875,753 of record NW_026577907.1, read on the forward strand.
CGGTGACAGTGCCCCTTCGTGTTGTGCCTTCACCCACTGGGTTGCCTTCGAAGAGGTGTCTGGGCCTCGGGTTCTTTTTAAGAGCGGACCGGGAAATTGGGGTCTTTCGGCATGTGGGACCACCCACGGGGCTAGTCTCAAATTTCCTAGTGAGGCCGGCTTCATCCTGAGGTGTGCCGGGAAGGCCGGGGACCCTTCCAGACAACGCAGGGGGATCGACTCTCCTGTCGCCATCAGGAGGGGAGAAGGGGCTCAGATGAAGTGGGGCTGGAACCCTCGGTGTTACCCTCGAGAGAAACTGGCGTGTGGGGGACTTTTGGGGGTTGCATGAAAGGAGTCAGGTACCATTTCGCACTTCAGGACAGAACCTGGGACTTCCCTTGAGACGCCGTAGCGGGCAAGGGCCTCATCTTGCGAAGACGTTGGAACCATGTGGATTTTCTCGAGTTGCGGCGGGATTCTAGAGTTACGACGGGGATTTCAGGCTTCCTCTTGTGTTGGCCCCGGGAAGCCTAATCTTCCATTCGAGTTGCGAGGGAAAGCTTGGGGTTGCACTCGAGTCACTGCAGGGCCAAAGAGACCTCATCTAGGCCTGTGTCCGGGACTTAACGTTCCTCTCAAGGGAAGACAGGGATCTCAGGGTGGCGTTCCAGACTCCCCCGGGGAGTCAGGCCTAGCCTCGAGGGCAAGCAAAGGATGCCGCTCTCCTCTCAAGTCGCGACGCAGATCTCTTGGAGCCCACTGAGTGGCCTCAAGGGAGTCAGGCCTTCTCTTCAGTTTGGAGAGAGGACTCAGGATTGAGGTATGGGTCAGGCAGGAAAAGAAGGCCCTCACCTCGCGAGGATGGGGGCTTCTCAGGGGTTTCCTCGAGCTGCGGCGCCCGTGGGTGTTTTTCACGAGGCAAGACGAGGATCTCAGGGAGCCTCTCGTGCGGTTCCAGGGAAGTCAGGTCTCTGTGCGCGTGGCGAGGGGGAGCGCGTCATGGCTCTCGAGTCATGGGAGAGGACTAGGGCCTCCAGACGCGTTGAAGAAGGACACTCGAGGTCTTTCTGGGGTTGGGGCGGGAAAGCCTCATTTCCCTCGACTTCTGCCAGGGACCTGAGGGAACTTCCCATGGTGCCTCTGATAGGTGAGGGATGCTGTGGAGTTGGTGGGGCCTCTCGGGACTCCGCTGGGCTTGGCGCAATGGAAGAGGGCCTCATCTCGAGGGGAGACAGGAAACATAGGCTTCCTCTCCTTTTCGGACTCCAACCACAGGGTCCCTGCAGAGTTGGGACAGGAGAGTCAGGCCTCGTCTTGTCTGAGGAAGGGAACTCCGCTTGCCTCTCGAATTGCTCAGGGTGTCTCACGCACCTCGTCGAGCTGTGTGTGGAAACCGCGGGTTTTTCCGGACGACTCACGGGGGTGTCAGTGCCCCTTCGAGTGGTACCTTCACCCACAGGGTTGCCTTCGAAGAGGGGTCCGGGCCTCGGGTCCTTCTCAAGAGCGGACCGGGGAATCGGGGGCGTTCGGCATGTGGCACCACCCACGTGGCTCGTCTCGAATTTCCCCGTGAGACCGGCCTCATCCTGAGGTGCGCCGGGAAGGCCGGGAACCCCTTCTGGACCACGCAGGGGAATCGCCTCTCCTGTCGCGATCAGGAGGGGAGAAGGGGCTCAGATGAAGCTGTGCCGGGACTCTCGGTGTTCCCCTCGAGGGAACCCGGCGTGTCAGGGAACTTTTGGGTGTCGTACGAAGGGTGTCAGGTACCGTTTCGCACTTCAGGGCGGAACATGGGACTTCCCTTGAGACGCCGTAGTGGGCAAGGGCCTCATCTTGCGAAGACGTTGAAACCACGTGTTTTTTCTCGATTTGCGGTGGGATTCTCGAGTGACGACGGGGATTACAGGCTTCCTCCTCTGTTGGCCCTGGGAAGCCCCGTCCTCCATTCGAGTGGCGAGGGAAAGCTGGGGGCTGCCTTGAGTCACTGCAGGGCCAAAGAGACCTCATCTAGGCGTGTGTCCAGGACCTAATGTTCCTATCCAGGGAAGGCAGGGATCTCGGGGTTGCATTCCAGGATCCCCCGGGGTGCCAGGCCTCGTCTCGAGGGGAAGCCAAGGACTCCGCTGTCCTCCCGAGTCGCGACGCGGATCTCTTGGAGCCCCCTAGTGGCCTCAGTGGAGTCAAGCCTCCTCTTCATTTTGGAGAGAGGGCTCGGGATTGTTCTCCAGGCCATGTAGGAAAAGAAGGCCCTTCACCTCGTGAGGACGGGGGAGTCTCAGGGGTTTCCTCGAGCTGCGGCGCCCTTGGGGGTTTTCTCGCGGGGCACGACGAGGATCTCAGGTAGCCTCTCGTGCGGTGCCAGGGAAGTCAGGTCTCCCTGCGCGTGGCGAGGGGGAGCGCGTCATGGCTCTCGAGTCACGGGAGGGGACTAGGGCCTCGAGACGCGTTGAAGAGGGACTATCGAGGTCTTTCTCGGGTTGTGTCGGGAAAAGTCATTTCCCTCGCCTTCTGCCGGGGACCTTAGGGAACTTCCCAGGGTGTCTCTGAGAGTTGATGGATACTGTGGAGTTGGCGGGGCCTCTCGGGACTCCGCTGGGTTTGTTGCAATGGAAGAGGGCCTCATCTCGAGGGGAGGCAGGAACCTCAGACTTCCTCTCTGTTTTGGACTCAGACTGCAGGGTCCCTGCAGAGTTGGGACAGGAGAGTCAGGCTACGTCTTTTCTGAGGAATGGAACTCCGCTTGCCTCTCGAGTTGTTCATCGGGTTTCAGGCCCCTTGTCAAACTGTGTGTGGAATCTGCAGGTTTTTCCAGACGATGCACGGGGGTGTCAGTGATCCTTCGATTTGTGCCTTCATCCACAGGGTTGCCTTCGAAGAGGTGTCCGGACATCGGGTTCTTATGAAGAGCGGACTGGGAAATCGGGGTCGTTCAGCATTTGGCAGCACCCACGTGGGTTGTCTCGAATTTTCTCATGAAACCGGCCTCATCCTGAGGTGTGCCGCGAAGGTCATGAAACTCTTCCAGACAAAGCAGAGGAATCGACCCTCCTGTGGCGATCAGGAGGGGAGAAGTGGCTCAGATGAAGTGCTGCTGGGAACCTCGGTGTTTCCCTCAAGTGAGACAGGTTTGTCGGGTAACTTTTGGGGTCGCATAAAGCGTTCCAAGTACCGTTTCACTCTTCAAAATGGAACGTTGGACTTCTCTTGGGGTGCTCCAGCGGGCAAGGGCCTCATCTTGGAATGACTGCGGAACCACTTGGTTTTTCTCGAGTTGCGGTGGGATATTTGAGTTACCACAGGGAATTCATGCTTCCTCTTGTGTTGGCCCACAAAAGTCTTATCTTCCATTCGAGATTCGAGGAAGAGCTGGAGGTGCGCTCTAGTCACTGAAGGCAAAAGAGACCCCACCAAGGCTTGTGTGCAGGACCTAATGTTCATATCAAGACTCGACAGAAATCTCGGGGTTGCATTCCAGACTCACCTTGGAGTCAGGCCTCGTCTCGAGGGGAAGCAAAGGACTCTGCTCTCCTCTCGAGTCGGACGGGTATGTCTTGGAGCCCACTGAGTGGCTTAAAGGGAGTCAAACCTCCTCTGGTGTTTGGAGGGAGGACACGGGATTGCTCTCCAGGCAATGCAGGAAATGAAGGCCCTCATCTCCCAATGACTGGGGCGTCTCGTAGGTTTTCTCGAGCTGTGGCGCTAGTGTGGGGTTTCTCACGAAGTAAGACTAGGAGCTCAGTGAGCCTCTCATGTGGTGCCAGGGCAGTCAGGTCTCTATGCACGTGGTGAGAGGGAGCCCGTCATTGTTCTCGAGTCATGGTAGGGGAATTGGGCCTGAAGACGTGTTAAAGAAGGACTCTCAAGGCCTTTCTTGGGTTGCAGCAGGAAACCCTGGGTTCCATCGACTTGTGCCAGTGACCTCAGGAAGTTTCTCAGCGTGCCTCTGAGAAGTCAGGGTCACTCTGGAGTTGGGAGGGGCCTCTCGGAACTCCACTGGGTTTGGTGCAATGGAAGAGGGCCTCATGACAAGTTGAGGCAGGAACCTCAGGGTTCCTCTCCTGGCTTCGAATGCGCCGGATCTGACTCGGATCCCAGAGTCCCTGCAGAGTTGGGACAGGAGAGTCAGGCCTCGTCTTGTGTGGAGAAATGGAACTCCGCTTGACTCTCGCGTTGTTCATGGGGTGACAGGCCACTTGTCGATTTGTATGTGGAACTTGCTGGTTTTTCTGGACGATGCACCGGGGTGTCACTGCCCCTTCGTGTTGTGCCTTGATCCACAGGATTGCCTTCGAGTTGGGTTCTGCCATCGGGTTCTTATCAAGAGCGGACCAGGGAATCGGGGTCTTTTGGCATGTCGCACCACCCATGAGGCTATGTCTCGAATTTCCTCGTGAGACTGGCCTCATCTTGATGTGCGCCAGGAAGGTCGGGAACGCCTTCCAGACAAAGCAGGGGAATCGAACCTCCTGTCGCGATCAAGAGGGGAGAAGAGTCTCAGATGAAGTGGTGCCGGGAACCTCGGTGTTCTCCTCAAGTGAGACTGGTATGTCGGGGAACTTTTGGGGTCGCATCAAGGGTTCCAAGTAACTTTTCGCTCTTCAATACGGAACGTGGGACTTCTCTTGAGACGCTGTAGCGGGCAAGGGCCTCATCTTTCGATGATGGGGGAACCACGTGGTTTTTCTTGAGTTGTGGCGGGATTCTCGAGTTACGACGGGGAATTCAGGCTTCCTCTTCAACTGGCCCAGGGAAGTCCAGTTTTCATTCGAATTGCGAGTTAGAACTGGGGATTGCTCTCGAGACACTGCAGGGCCAAATAGACCTCATCTAGGCTTGTGTCCAGGACCTAATGTTCCTCTGCTGGGGCGACAGCGATCTCGGCATTGCATTCTCGACTCACCCTGGGAATCAGGCCTCATCTCGAGGGGAAGCCAAGGACACCGCTCTCCTCTCGAGTCACGACGGGTATATCTTGGAGCTCACTGTGTGGCCTAAAATGAGTCAAGCCTCCTGTGGAGTTTGGAGAGAGGACTCAGGATTGCTCTCCAGGCCATACAGGAAAAGAAGGCCCTCATCTCGTGAGGACTGGGGCGTCTCGTGTGTATTCTCGAGCTGTGGCTCCAGTGTGGTGTTGCTCACGAGGTATAATGGGGAGCTCAGGGAGCCTCTCCTGTGGCGCCAGGGAAGTCAGGTTTCTATGCGCGTGGCTAGGGGGAGCGTGTCATTGCTCTCGAGTCATGGTAGGGGAATCGCACCTCAAGACGCGTTGAAGAAGGACTCTCGAGGTCTTTTACGGGTTGGGGCAGGAAACCCTTGGTTCCCTCGACTTGTGCCGGTGATCTCAGGAATGTCTAAGGGTGCCTCTGAGAAGTCAGGGATACTGTGCAGTTGGGAGGGGTCTCTCGGGACTCCACTGGGTTCGGTGCAATGGAAGAGGGCCTCATCTCGAGTGGAGGCAGGAAACTCATGTTTCCTCTCCTGACTTCCCCTGGGCCAGATCTGACTCGGATCGCAGTTTCACTGCAGAGTTCGAACAGGAGAGTCAGGCCTCGTCTTGTGTGGAGGAATGGAACTCTGCTTGCCTCTCCAGTTGTTCACGGGGTGACAGGTCACTTCTCGAGCTGTGTGTTGTACCTGCGGGTTTCTCCGGATGATACCTGGGGGTGTCAGTGCCCCTTCGTGTTGTGCCTTCATCAAAAGGGTTATCTTCAAAGAGGTGTCCGGGCATTGGGATCTTATCAAGAGTGAACCGGGAAATCGGGGTCTTTCGGCATGTGTCACCATCCACGTGGCTATGTCTCGAATATCCTCGTGAGACCGGCCTCATCCTGAGATGCACCGGGAAAGGCGGGAACCCCTTCAAGACAAAACAGGGGAATCAACCCTCCTGTCACGATCAGGAGGGGAGAAGGGGCCCAGATGTAGTGGTGCCGGGAACCTCGGTGTTCTCCTCGAGTCAGACCGGTGTGTCGAGGAACTTTTGAGGTCGCATCAAGGGTGCCAATACCGTTTCGCACTTCAAGACGGAACGTGGGACTTCTCTTGAGACGCTGTAGGGGGCAAGGGCCTCATCTTGCGATGACGGGGAAACCACGTGGCGTTTCTCGAGTTGTGGCGGGATTCTCGAGTTTCGACGGGGAACACAGTCTTCCTCATGTGTTGGCCCAGGGAAGTCCTATCTTCCATTCGAGTTTCAAGGGAGAGCTGGGGATTGTCCACGAGTCACTGCAGGGCAAAATAGACCTCATCTAGGCTTGTGTCCAGGACTTAATGCTCGTCCCTAGGGGCGACAGGGATCTGGGGGTTGCATACCAGACTCACCTGGGGAATCAGGCCTCGTCTCGAGGGGAAGCAAAGAACTCCGCTGTCCTTTTGAGTCGCGATGGGTATCTCTTGGAGCCCACTGTGTGCCCTAAAGGGAGTCAAGCCTCCTGTGCTGTTTGGATAGAGGACTCGGGATTCCTCTCCAGGCCATGCAGGAAAAGAAGGCCCTCATCTCGCGATGACGGCGGCGTCTCGTGGGTTTTCTAGACTGCCGCGCTAGTGCCGGGTTTCTGACGAGGTACGAGAGGGAGCTCAGGGAGCCTCTCGTGTGGCTCCAGGGAAGTCAGGTCCCCATGAGATGGCTAGGGGGAGCTCGTCATTGCTCTCGAGTCATGGTAGGGTAATCGGGCCTCAAGATGGGTTGAAGAAGGACTCTCGAGGTCTTTCTCGGGTTACTGCATAAAACCCAGGGTTCCCTTGACTTGTGCCTGCGACCTCAGGGAGCTTCTCAGAGTGCCTCTGAGAAGTCAGGGATACTGTGCAGTTTGGAGCGTCCTCTCGAGACTCCTCTGCATTTGGTGGAATGTAAGAGGGACTCATCTCGAGTTGAAGCAGGAACCTCAGTGTTCCTCTCCATTTCTGACTCAGATCGCAAGGTCCCTGCATGTTGGTACAGGAGAGTCAGGCCTCGTCTTTTCTGGAGGATGGGACTCCTCTTGCCTCTCGAGTTGTTCTCGAGGTTACAGGCCACTTGTCGAGCTGTGTATGTAACCTGCCCGTTTTTCCGGATGATGCACAGGTGTGTTAGTGCCCCTTCGTGTTGTACCTTCATACTCAAGGCTGCCTTCCAAGAGGTGTCCGAGCATCGGATTCTTATCAAGAGCGGACCGGGAAATTGGAGTCTTTCGGCAAGTGGCACCACCCACAAAGCTACGTATCGAATTTCCCCATGAGACCGGCCTCATCCTGAGTTGTGCAGGGAAGGTCGGGCCCCCTTGCAGACAAAGCAGGGGAATCGACCCACCGGTCACCATCAGGAGGGGAGAAGGGGCTTAAATGAAGTGGTGCCGGGAACCTCGGTGTTCCCCTTGAGTGAGACTGGCGTGTTGGGGGACTTTTGGGGTCGCATCAAGGGTGCCAAGTACCGTTTCGCATTTCAAGACGGAACCTGGGACATCTTTTGAAACGCTGTAGTGGGCAAGGGCCTCATCTTGCGATGACGGGAGAACCACGTGGTTTTGCTCGAGTTGCGGCGGGATTCTCGAGTTATGACCGGGAATTTAGGCTTCCTCTTGTTGGCCTTGAAATCCAATCTTCCATTCGGGTTGCGAGGGGGAGCTGGGGATTGCACTAGAGTCACTGCAGGGCAAAAGAGACCTAATCTAGGCTTGTGTCCAGGATCTAATGTTGCTCTCCAGGGGCGACAGGGATCTCGGGTTTGCATTCCAGACTCATCCGGGGAGTCAGTTCTCACCTCGAGGGTAAGCAAAGAATTCCGCTCTCATCTCGAGTCGCGATGGGTATCTCTTGGAGCCCAATGTGTGTACTAAAGGGAGTCAAGCCTCCTGTGGAGTTTGGAGAGAGGACTCGGGATTGGACTCCAGGCCATGCAGGAAAAGGAGGCCCTCATCTCGAGATGACGGTGGCGTCTCGTGGGTTTTCTCGAGCTGCGGCGCCAGTGTGGGGTGTCTCATGAAGTACCACGGGGATCTCAGGGAGCCTCTTGTGTGGCGCCAGGAAAATCCAGTATTCCTTTCGAGTTGCGAGTTAGAACTGGGGATTGCTCTCCAGTCACTGCAGGGCAAAATAGACATCATCTACGCTTGTGTCCAGGACCTAGTGTTCCACTACTGGGCTGACAGGGATCTCAGGGTTGCATTCTCGACTCACCCGGAGAGTCAGGCCTCGTCTTGAGGGGAAAAAAAGGACTCCGCTCTCCTGTCGATTCGCGACGGGTATCTCTTGGAGCCCACTGCGTGGCGTAAAGGGAGTGAAGCCTCCTATGGAGTTTGGAGAGATGACTCAGGATTGTTTTCCTGGCCATGCAGGAAAAAAGGCCCTCATCTCGCGATGACGGGGGCGTCTTGTGGGTTTTCTCCAGCTGCGGCGCCAGTATCAGATTTCTCACGAGGTACGACGGGGAACTCAGAGAGCCTCTCGTGTGGTGCTAGGGACGTCAGGTCTCCGTGCATGTGGTGAAGGGGAGTGCGTGATTGCTCTCGAGTCATAGTAGGCGAATTGGGCCTCAAGACGCATTGAAGAAGGACTCTCGAGGTCTTTCTCGGGTTGCGGCAGGGAACCCTGGGTTCCCTCGACCTGTGTCGGTGACCTCAGGCAACTTCTCAGGGTGCCTCTGAGAAGTCAGGGACACTGTGGATTTGGGAGGGGCCTTTCGTTACTCAACTGGGTTTGGTGCAATCGAAGAGGGCCTCATCTCGAATGGAGGCAAGAACCTCAGGGGTCCTCTCCATTTCTGACTCGGGTCGCAGAGTACCTGCCGAGTATGGACAAGAGAGTCACGCCTCGTCTTCTGTGGAGGAATGGATCTCCGCTTGCCTTTCGAGTTGTTCACGGAGTGACAGGCCACTTGTTGAGCTGTGTGTGGAACCTGCGGGTTTTTCCAGACGATGCACAGGGGTGTCAGTGCCCCTTCGTGTTGTGCCTTCATCCAAAGGGTTGCCTTCAAAGAGGTGTCCGGGCGTCGGGTTCTTTTCAAGAGCGTACCAGAAAATTGGGGTCTTTCAGCATGTGGTACCACCCACGAGGCTACGTCTCGAATTTCCTCGGGAGACCGGCCTCATCCTGAGGTTCGTCGGGAAGGCAGGGAACCCCTTGCAGACAAAGCAGGGGAATCGATCCACCGGTCACGATCAGAAGGGGAGAAGGGGCTCAGATGAAGTGGTGCCGGGAACCTCGGTGGTCCCCTCGAGTGAGACCGGTATGTCACGGCACTTTTGAGGTCGCATCAAGGGTGCCAAGTACAGTTTCGCACTTCAAGACGGAACGTGGGAATTCTCTGGAGATGCTCTAGCGGGCAAGGGCCTCATATTGCGATGACAAGGGAAACACGTGGTTTTTCTCTAGATGCGGCGGGATTCTCGAGTTACGACGGGGAATTCAGGCTTCCTCTTGTGTTGGCCCAGGAAGTCCAATCTTCCATTCAACTTGTCACAGAGAGCTGTGGGTTGCTCTCGAGTCACTTCAGGGCAAAGAGTCCTCATCTAGGCTTGGGTCCAGGACGTAGTGTTCCTCTCCAGGGGCAACAGGGATATCGGGGTCGCATTCCAGTCTCACCTGGTGGGTCACGCCTCGTCTCGAGTGGAAGCAAAGGACTCCACTATCCTCTCGAGTCACGACGTGTAACTCTTGGAGCCCAATGAGTGGCCTAAAGGGAGTCAAGCGTCCTGTGTAGCTTGGACAGAAGGTTCACGCTTGATCTGCATACCATTCAGTTAAAGATGGCCCTCCTCTCTTGATGACGGGAGCATCTCATGGGTTTTCTCGAGCTGCGGCGTCAGTGTGGGGTTTCTCACGAGATATGATGGGGAGCTCAGGGAGCCTCTCGTGTGGCGCCAGAGAAGTCAGGCCTCCATGCGTGTGGCCAGGCAGATCGCGTCATTGCTCTGGAGTCATGGGAGGGACTAGGGCCTCCAGACGCATTTAAGAAGGACTCTCGAGGTCTTTCTTGGGTAGGGGCGGGAAACACTTATTTCCCTCGACCTCTACCGGGGACCTTAGGGAACTTCCCAGGTGCCTCTGAGAGGTGAGGGATACTGAGGAGTTAGAGGGGCCTCTCGGGACTCGACTAGGTTTGACGAAATGAAAGAGGGCCTCATCTCGATTGGAGGCAGGAACCTCAGGCTTCCTCTCCATTTCTGACTCCGACCGCAGGGTCCCTGCAGGGTTGGGACAGGAGAGTCAGGCCTCGTCTTGTCTGAGTAATGGAACTCTGCTTGCCTCTTGAGTCGTTCAGTGGGTTTCAGGCCCCTTGTCGAGCTGTGTGTGGAACCTGCGGGTGTTTCCAGAAGATGCACAGGGGTGTCATTGCCCCTTCATTTTGTGCCTTCCCCCACAGGGTTGCCTTCAAAGAGGTGTCCGGGCATCGGGTTCATTTCAAGAGCGGACCAGGAAATCGGGGTCGTTCGGCATGTGGCAGCACCAACATGGCTCATCTCGAATTTCCTCGTGAGACCAGCATCATCCTGAGGTGCGCCGGGAAGGCTGGGAACACCTTCCACACAAAGAAGGGGAATCGACTCTCCTGTCGTGATCAGGTGGGGAGATGGGGCTCAGATGAAGTGGGGCCGGGACTCTAGGTGTTCCACTCGAGGGAACCCGGCATTTCAGGGAACTTTAGGGGTCGCAACAAGGGAGCCAAGTACCGTTTCCCACTTCAGGACGGAACATGTGACTTCCCTGGGGACACTGTAGCGGGCAAGGGCCTCATTCTGTGAAGACGTTGGAACCACGTCGTTTTTCTCGAGTTGAGTCTGGATTCTCGAAAACGACGGGGATTTCAGGCTTCCTCTTGGGTTGGCCCTGGGAAGCCCAATCTTCCCCTGGAGTTGCGAGGGAAAGCTGGGGGTTCTGCTCGAGTCACTGCAGGGCCGAAGAGACCTCACCTAGGCGTGTGTCCGGGACCTAATATTCCTCTCCAGGGAAGGCAGGGATCTCGGGGTTGCATTCCAGGCTCCCCCGGGGAGTCAGGCCTCGTCTCGAGGGGAAGCCAAGGACTCCGCTCTCCTCTCGAGTCGCGACGCGGGTCTCTTGGAGCCCCCTGAGCGGCCTCAAGGGAGTCCAGCCTCCTCTTCCGTTTGGAGAGAGGACCCGGGATTGCTCTCCAGGCCATGCAGGAAAAGAAGGCCCTCAGCTCGCGAGGACGGGGGCGTCTCAGGGGTTTCCTCGAGCTGCGGCGCCCGTGGGGGTTTTCTCCCGAGGCACGACGAGGATCTCAGGGAGCCTCTTATGCGGCGCCAGGGAAGTCAGGTCTCCATGCGCGTGGCGAGGGGGAGCGCGTCCTGGCTCTCGAGTCACGGGAGGGGACTAGGGCCTCGAGACGCACTGAAGAAGGACTCTCGAGGTCTTTCTCGGGGGGCGGCGGGAAACCCTCGTTTCCCTCGCCTTCTGCCGGGGACCTTAGGGAACTTGCCAGGGTGCCTCTGAGAGGCGAGGGATCCTGTGGAGGTGGCGGGGCCCCTCGGGACTCCGCTGGGTCTGGCGCAACGGAAGAGGGCCTCACCTCGAGGGGAGGCAGCAACCTCACGCTTCCTCTCCGTTTCGGACTCTGACCGCAGGGTCCCTGCAGAGTTGGGACAGGAGAGTCAGGCCTCGTCTTGTCTGAGGAAGGGAACCCCGCTGGCCTCTCGAGTTGCTCAGGGGGTCTCAGGCCCCCCGTCGAGCTGTGTGTGGAACCCGCGGGTCTTTGCGGACGATGCACGGGGGTGGCAGTGCCCCTTCGTGTTCTGCCTTCACCCACAGGGTTGCCTTCGAAGAGGGGTCCGGGCCTCGGGTCCTTCTCAAGAGCGGACCGGGGAATCGGGGGCGTTCGGCATGTGGCCCCACCCACGTGGCTCGTCTCGAATTTCCTCGTGAGACCGGCCTCATCCTGAGGGGCGCCGGGAAGGCCGGGAACCCCTTCCAGACCACGCAGGGGAATCGCCTCTCCTGTCGCGATCAGGAGGGGAGAAGGGGCTCAGAGGAAGAGGTGCCGGGACCCTCGGTGTTCCCCTCGGGGGTCCCCGGCGTGTAGGGGGACTTTTGGGGGTCACAGGAAGGCTGTCAGGGACCGTCTCGCCCTTCAGGGCGGAACAGGGGACTTCCCTTGAGACGCCGTCGCGGTTAAGGGCCTCATCTTGCCAAGAGGTGGGTACCACGTGGTTTTTCTCGAGTTGCGGCGGCATTCTCGAGTTACGACGGGGATCTCAGCCTTCCCCTTGGGTTGGCCCTGGGAAGCCCAATCTTCCCCTCGGGTTGCGATGGAAAGCTGGGGGTTGCGCTCGAGTCACTGCAGGGCCGAAGAGACCTCACCTAGGCGTGTGTCCGGGACCTAATATTCCTCTCCAGGGAAGGCAGGGATCTCGGGGTTGCATTCCAGGCTCCCCCGGGGAGTCAGGCCTCGTCTCGAGGGGAAGCCAAGGACTCCGCTCTCCTCTCGAGTCGCGACGCGGGTCTCTTGGAGCCCCCTGAGCGGCCTCAAGGGAGTCCAGCCTCCTCTTCCGTTTGGAGAGAGGACCCGGGATTGCTCTCCAGGCCATGCAGGAAAAGAAGGCCCTCAGCTCGCGAGGACGGGGGCGTCTCAGGGCTTTCCTCGAGCTGCGGCGCCCGTGGGGGTTTTCTCCCGAGGCACGACGAGGATCTCAGGGAGCCTCTCGTGCGGCGCCAGGGAAGTCAGGTCTCCATGCGCGTGGCGAGGGGGAGCGCGTCCTGGCTCTCGAGTCACGGGAGGGGACTAGGGCCTCGAGACGCGTTGAAGAAGGACTCTCGAGGTCTTTCTCGGGGGGCGGCGGGAAACCCTCGTGTCCCTCGCCTTCTGCCGGGGACCTTAGGGAACTTGCCAGGGTGCCTCTGAGAGGCGAGGGATCCTGTGGAGGTGGCGGGGCCCCTCGGAGCTCCGCTGGGTCTGGCGCAACGGAAGAGGGCCTCACCTCGAGGGGAGGCAGCAACCTCACACTTCCTCTCCGTTTCGGACTCCGACCGCAGGGTCCCTGCAGAGTTGGGACAGGAGAGTCAGGCCTCGTCTTGTCTGAGGAAGGGAACCCCGCTGGCCTCTCGAGTTGCTCAGGGGGTCTCAGGCCCCCCGTCGAGCTGTGTGTGGTACCCGCGGGCCTTTGCGGACGATGCACGGGGGTGGCAGTGCCCCTTCGTGTTGTGCCTTCACCCACAGGGTTGCCTTCGAAGAGGGGTCCGGGCCTCGGGTCCTTCTCAAGAGCGGACCGGGGAATCGGGGGCGTTCGGCATGTGGCCCCACCCACGTGGCTCGTCTCGAATTTCCTCGTGAGACCGGCCTCATCCTGAGGGGCGCCGGGAAGGCCGGGAACCCCTTCCAGACCACGCAGGGGAATCGCCTCTCCTGTCGTGATCAGGAGGGGAGAAGGGGCTCAGAGGAAGAGGTGCCGGGACCCTCGGTGTTCCCCTCAGGGGACCCCGGCGTGTCGGGGGACTTTTGGGGGTCGCAGGAAGGCTGTCAGGGACCGTCTCGCCCTTCAGGGCGGAACAGGGGACTTCCCTTGAGACGCCGTCGCGGGCAAGGGCCTCATCTTGCCAAGAGGTGGGAACCACGTGGTTTTTCTCGAGATGCGGCGGCATTCTCGAGTTACGACGGGGATCTCAGCCTTCCCCTTGGGTTGGCCCTGGGAAGCCCAAACTTCCACTCGGGTTGCGAGGGAAAGCTGGGGGTTGCGCTCGAGTCACTGCAGGGCCGAAGAGACCTCACCTAGGCGTGTGTCCGGGACCTAATATTCCTCTCCAGGGAAGGCGGGGAACTCGGGGTTGCATTCCAGGCTCCCCCGGGGAGTCAGGCCTCGTCTCGAGGGGAAGCCAAGGACTCCGCTCTCCTCTCGAGTCGCGACGCGGATCTCTTGGAGCCCCATGAGCAGCTTCAAGGGAGTCCAGCCTCCTCTTCAGTTTGGAGAGAGGACTCGTGATTGGTCTCCAGGCCATGCAGGAAAATAAGGCCCTCATCTCGCGATGACCGGGGTGTCTCATGTATTTCCTCGAGCTGCCACGCCAGTGTGGGTTTCCTCACGAGGTACGATGAGGAACTCATGGAGCCTCTCGTGCAGTGCCAGGTTAGTCAGGTCTCCATGCTCGTGGCGAGGGGGAGCGTGTCATGGCTCTCGAGTCATGGTAGGGGAATCGCGACTCAACACATTTTGAAGCACTCTCGAGGTCTTTCTCGAGTCACGGCAGAAAACCCAGGGTTCCCTCGACTTGTGCCTGTGACCTCAGGGAGCTTCTTTTTGTGCCTCTGAGAACTCAGGGATACTGTGGAGTTGGTAGGGGCCTCTCGGGACTCCACTGGTTGTGGTGCAATGGAAGAGGGCTTCATCTCGAGTGGACGCAGGAACCTCAGGCTTCCTCTCCGTTTCTGACTCGGATCCCATGGTCCCTGCAGAGTAGGGACAAGAGAGTCACACCTAGTCTTCTGTTGAGGAATGGACCTTCGTTTGCCTTTCGAGTTGTTTACAGGGTGACAGGCCACTTGTCGAAATGTCTGTGGGACCTGCGGGTTTTTCTGGACGATGCACGCGGGTGTCAGTGCCCCTTCGTGTTGTGCCTTCATCCACAGGTTTTCCTTCAAAGAGGTGTGCTGGCATCGGGTTCTTTTCAAGAGTGGACCGTGTAATTGGGGTCTTTCGTCATGTGGCACCACCCACGAGGCTATGTCTCGAACTTCCTCATGAGACCGGCCTCATCCTGAGGTGTGCCCGGAAGGTCGGGAACCCCTTGCAGACAGAGAAGGGGAGTCGACCCTCCTGTCGCAATCAGGAGAGGAGAAGGGGCTCAGATGAAGTGGTGCCGGGAACCTCGGTGTTCCCCTTGAGTGAGTCTGGTATGTCGCGGAACTTTTGGGGTCGCATCAAGGGTGCCAAGTACCGTTTCGCACTTCAGGATGGAACGTGGGACTTCTCTTGAGATGCTGTAGCGGACAAAGTGCCTCATCTTGCGATGACGAGGGAAGCACGTGGTTTTTCTCGAGTTGCGGTGGGATTCTCGAGTTACGACGGGGAATTCAGGCTTCCTCTTGTGTTGGCCCAGGAAGTCTAATCTTCCATTTGAGTTGCCAGGGAGATCTGGGGATTGGGCTCCATTCACTGAAGGGCAAACTAGACCTCATCTAGGCTTGTATCCAGGACTTAATGTTCCTCTCCATAGGCGACAGGGATTTGGGGTTGTATTCCATACTCACCCGGGGAGTCAGGCCTCATCTCAAGGGGAAGCAAAGGACTCCAGTCTCTTCTCGAGTCGCGACAGGTATCTCTTGGAGCCCACTGAGTGGTCTTTGCTCTGTAGGAGAGCTCTAGTGTTCATAAGCCTGTACATAAGTGAACACAGACATTCTGTGTGCATGTTGCTGCATACCCAAAATAGGGCCACAAGGAGCCTCATGCTCTCCATGTGGCGCGGAAGCTGTGCAGCCACGCAGCAGCTGAAGAATCCAAACAATTGCTCTTTTCTTACCTCTGACACAGCTCGCATTGCCGTAGCCCTTGGCAGTTTGAAAACACTGGACCCTAACCCCTCTCAAAGTAGGCCTGGGTTCTAGTTCGAATAGAAAGTTAATAGCGGAGCTGAGGACAGGAACGCGGCAGTCATTTATCACACGCTCCTGCAGCCTGCTACTACAGGGACACTAACGCTAGAAGCTAGGAATGTCTCTGCAAGGTGCGCAAAGGACAAGGGAGAACCTCGACCCTGACTCTAGTATTTCAGTCCCCTGAGCAGATCTGAGGTTCTCCCGCTGTAGAAGCTAACCCATTCCTTTCAAATACAGGCTTCCTAACACAGGGCCAGTTGGCTGCTTGCTCTTCCACGAAGCAGGCTTCCTTAACTTGCAAACTGCGAATTCCGCTTAACAGCCTGGAGGAAAATCGCTTCTTGGAAGATTTTTTTCAGAGGCTGTATCCCCGGAGCTGGGGCCAAGCTAGGGGACCCATACTGACAAGGGAAGGCAAAACCACATCCAATGTCTTTGCTCTGGAGGACAGCTTTGCTGAGCCTAAGTCTTTCAGGAATATTTCTGGCTCCAACAGAGTCAAATTCTGTGTGTGAAGCTGCACAGCCAAAATAGGGGAACAGAGAGCCTGATTCTCTCTGTGTAGCTTTGAAGCTGTCATTCAAACAACAGCTTGAGAATCCATACAATGCTCTCCCTTACCGCTAAGAGAATTCTCATTGCTGTCGTCCTTGACAGTTTGTAGAAATCCGCACCCTAACCCTTCTCCAAGTAGGCCTGGGTCCTAGCTCGGAACAACAGGCAACGGCGGAGCTGAGGCCAGTAAGGCACAAGTGAGGTCTCACACACTCTTGCAGCCTGATCGTCCAGGAGCAGTAAGGCCTCTTTTTGCCTGTAGGAGGCTCGCTTGCCTTGCCTCCTGTGAACTGCATTTCCCAGCCTGGGCGCAAAGCTGTTCCTGGAGATTTTTTCTCAGGGGCTGTTTCCCTGGAGCTGGGTCGGACCTCGGGGGCCCAACTCACAGGGGAAGACAAAACCACATGGACAGGTCTATGCTCTGTAGGAGAGCTCTAGTGAACCTCATCTCTCAGGAACATTCTTGGCTTCTACAGAGACACCTCTGTGCATGAAGCTACACACCCAACATAGTGGCAAAGGGAGTCTGATTCTCTCCGTGGGTGCTGATGCTTTGTGGCAAAGCACCTGCTAAGAATCCGTCCGCATAGGCTTCCCTCACCTTGACAGAGGTCTCATTGCTGTAGTCCTTGGCAGTTTGGAAAGAAGCAGACCCTTACCCTTCACCAAGTAGGCCCTTGTCCTTGTTTGAATGGAAAGGCAGTAGCTGAGCTGAGGCCAGTAAGGCGCCAGTCAAGTCTGACATATTCCTGATGCCTGCTCCTTCATGGAAAATAACGTTAGAATCTGGGAATGTCTTTGCAAGGCTGGCAAAGGGCAGTCAGGAACCTCGACTCTGCCTCTGGAATTTCTATCTTCTCAGCACATCTGGCGGTCTTGGTCAGGAGAAACTAACCCATTCCTTGCAAATATAGGCTTCCAAACACAGGCCGGTTGGCTGTCTCTTCTTGCCGAAGGAAGCTTGCTTATCCCACCTCCTGTGAACTCCACTTCCCAGCCTGGGTGATAAGAGGTTCTTGGAGATCTTTTCTCAGAGGCTGTTCCCAAGGAGCAGGGGCTGATCCCAGAGACCCACACGCACAGGGGAAGGGAAAACCGCATGGATAAGTCTTTGCTCTCTAGGAGTGCTCTAGTGAACCTCAGTCTGTGGGGAATGGTTTGGCTCCAACGGGGACATCTCTGTGTGGGAAGCTGCATTGCCAACATAGAGACACAGAGACCTGATTCTCTCTGTGCAGCTTTGACGCTGTCGTTCAAACAACAAATTGAGAATCCACACAATGCTCTCCCTTACCACTGAGAGAGTTATCATTGCTGTAGCCCTTCGCAGTTTCTGGAAATCGGCACACAAACACTTCTCCAAGTAGGCCTGGGTTCAAGTTCAGATGAACATGCAATAGCGGAGCTGAGGCCAGTAAGGCACCAGTCAGGTGTCACACACTCTGGCAGCCTGCTCCTCCAGGGACAGTAAGGCCTCTGTTTCCCTTCAGGAGGCTCGCTTGCCTTACTTCCTGTGAACAGCGTTTCCCAGCCTGGGCGGAAAGCAGTTCCTGGAGATCTTTTCTCAGGGGCTGTTTCCCCGGAGTTGGGGCGGACCTCGGGGACCCAACTCACAGGGGAAGGCAAAACCAAATGGACAGGTCTATGCTCTGTAGGAGATCTCTAGTGAACTGCCGGGGTCCAGCCCCAGCTGATCCAGGGTATTCGAAGCAGAGACGGCGTAGGCGAGGGTCAGGGAACAACTGCTTAATTAAACGTTAATTAAGGATATAAAGAGTAATAAAATGAGGATAGCTCAGTAGGAAAATTCAGTGGAGAAAAGAGGCTGAGTAGCTTGGTTTACGCGGGGGACCAATAAAACTTCAAGACAAGAAGCTTGCACCACTTACGTAGGCCGCAGGCGTCCTTCCGTTCTCCCGAAGGAGAGGAGACACTGAGGCCTCCCCGGTCGGATCTTAGAAGCCCAGGCAAAATTAGTAAGCTTGGTGGGTTCCGCGCTCCAGATGGAGACTCAACCAGAGTGAGAGAGAGAGAGAGACATGGGGAGACCAGTATTTCGAGAAACTGATCCCAATTCTTTATTTCCCATGGTCTAATTTTATACACTGAGATGTTATGCAAAAGTCACGTGGGGTCAGCAGTCCTGACTTTTATCAAAGTCAGGTGCTTCATACAAAAGTATACAGAGGTCTTAGGGGTGTTACATCATCTTCTGGCCGGGGGGCCTGCTGACAATTTACGACCCTCTCCTTGTGACAGCGGTCAGTCAACCAGGACACTTATTTCTCCAGGGGTGATTATTCTTAAAACAGAAGCCAACCCAAATAAAGTTACATTCCTATAGGGTGAGGGTGTAGTGGGTTTTAGTTAAGGAAAGAATTTACTTAGCCTAAGGTCTAACGTGATTTATATCAAAGGTTAATACTTATTTCTTCTATATATTCATTAATGTGTATAAGGGCAGGGGATGTGGAGACTTAGCAGTAAACATCAGCTCAACAAATGAAAAACCCTTCACCAATATGATTTCTAATCAGCCCATTATACTTATACTAATAATTTTCTAACTTTTCTAAGGAACCTGTTTTTAGAAGGTTTAAAGCATCTCGTGCCTCTCATGGTTGGGAGGCTGTGAGAAATCACATGTGGCCGGACAAGCCTGTCAGGCAGGCTAGAGAACCTTCAGAGGAGTTTGTAGGTTAAAACACTCTTGTCACACCCAGGGGTTTTTATCAACTGGAGCTCTAGGTTAACTCCTTCTCCGAAAGAGGTGGTGGGGGACAGCCCCCCGTAAAGTCAGAGGTGTAGGTGAGAGCACAAAGTAGTAAGGTAGGCAGGCTCTGGTTATGGGGGTAGATGCTCGAGGATTTCCAGGGGGACTCCTGAGGCTCGATCCCACCTTTGCATATGTCGAGCCTCCTTCCTCATGACCTTTGCCATGGGCGGAGTGCCTCACTCTGGCCCCCAACAGTGAACCTCCTCTCTCAGGAACATTCTTGGCTCCTATCGAGACACCTCTGTGCGTGTAGCTACACACGCAACGTAGGGGCAAAGGGAGCCAGATTCTTTCCGTGGGGTGCTGATGCTTTGTGGCAAAGCACCTGCTTGAGAATCCATCAGCTTACGCTTCCCTCGCCTTGACAGAGGTCTCATTGCTGTAGCCCTTGGCAGTTTGGAAAGAAGAGGACCCTTACCTTTCATAAAGTGGGCCCTTGTCCTAGTTTGAAAGGAAAGGCAAGAGCTGAGCTGAGGCCAATAAGGCGCCAGTCAAGTCTGACATATTCCCGAAGCCTGCTCCTTCATGGAAAATAACGCTGTAATCTAGGAATGTCTCTGCAAGGCTGGCAAAGGGCAGTCAGGAGCCTGCACCCTGCCTCTGGAATTACCGATTTCTGAACAGATCTGGAGGTCTCCCTTAGGGGAAGCTAACCCATTCTTCCAAATAGAGGCTTCCAAACGCAGGCAGCTTGGCTGCCTCTTGCTCTCTGACGGAGGCCTGCTTTTCCCGCCTCCTATGAACCCCACATCCCAGCCTCTGGGAAAAGCGGATCTTGAAGATCTTTTCTCAGGGGTTGTTTCCACGGAGCTGGGGCCGAGCCTGGAGCCCCAAACGCGCAGGGGAAGAAAAACCACATGGACAAGTCTTTGCTCTCTAGGAGAGCTCTAGTGAACCTCACTCTGTCAGGAACGTTCTTGTTTCCTAAGGAGAAACCCCTGTCTGTGAAGCTGTGTACCGAACATGGAGACACAGAGTCTGATTCTCTCTGTGCAGCTTTGAAGCTGTCGTTCAAACAACAGCTTGAAAATCCATACAATGCTCTTCCTTACCCGTGACACAGTTCTCATTGCTATACCCCTTGGCAGTATTTAGAAATCCATACCCAAACCCTTCTCCTAGTAGGCCTGGGTCCTAGTTCGGAGGAACACGCAATGGCGGAGCTGAGGCCAGTAAGGCACCAGTCAGGTCTCACACACTCTGGCAGCCTGATCGTCCAGGGAGACTAAGGCCTGTTGTGCCTTGCAGGAGGCTCGCTTGTGTTACCTCCTGTGAACTGCGTTTGCCAGCCTGGGGGAATAGCGGTCCCTGGAGATCTTTCCTCAGGGGCTCCTTCCCCTGAGCTGGGTCGGACCTCAGGGACCCAACTCACAGGGCAAGGCAAAACCATATGGACAGGTCTATGCTCTGTAGCAGACTTCTATTGAACCTCATCTCTCAGGAACATTCTTGGCTCCTATAGAGACACTTCTGTGTGTGAAGCTGCGTACCTAACATAGGGGCACAGAGAGCCTGATTCTCTCAGTTCATTTTGACCCTGTCGTTCAGAAAACAGCTTGAGAATCCATAAAATGCTCTCCCTTACCGCTGAGAGAATTCTCACTGCTGTAGCCCTTGGCACTTTGTAGAAATCCGCACCCAAACGCTTCTCCAAATAGGCCTGGGTCCTAGTTCGGAGGAACAGGCAATGGTGGAACTGAGGCCAGTAAGGCAACAGTCAGGTTTCACACACTCTGGCAGCCTGCTCCTCCAGGGACAGTAAGGCCTCTTTTTCTCTGCAGGAGATTCGCTTGCCTTACTTCCTGTGAACAGCGTTTCCCAGCCTCAGCGAAGCGGTTCCTGGAGATCTTTTCTCAGGGACAGTTTCCCCGGAGGTGTGGCGGACATCGGGGACCCAACTCACAGGGGAAGGAAAAACCACATGGATAGGTCTATGCTCTGTAGGAGAGGTTTAGTGAACCTAATCTCTCAGGAACATTCTTGGCTCCTATAGAGACAACTCTGTGTGTGAAGCTACACTCCCAACATTGGGGAACAGGGATCTTGGTTCTCTCCGTGGGGTGCTGATGCTTTGTAGTAAAGCACCTGCTTGAGAATCCGTCCTCTTAGGCTTCCCTCGCCTTGACAGAGGTCTCATTGCTGTAGCCCTTGGCAGTTTCAAAAAAGAAGACCCTTACCCTTCATAAAGTAGGCCCTTGTCCTAGTTTGAATGGAAAGGCAATAGCTGAGCTGAGGCCAATAAGGAGCCAGTCCCCTCTGACACATTCCCGAAGCCTGCTCCTTCATGGAATATAACTCTAGAATGTTGGAATGTCCTTGCAAGGCTGGCAAAGGGCAGTCAGGAACCAGCACCCTGCCTCTGGAATTACCGACTTCTGAGCAGATCTGGAGGTCTCCTTTAGGAGAAGCTAACCCATTCCTTCCAAATAGAGGCTTCAAAACACAGGCAGGTTGGCTGCCTTTCGTGCCCGAAGGAGGCTTGCTTTTCTCTCCTCCTATGAACCCCAGTTCCCAGCCTCTGGGAAAAGCGTATCTTGAAGACATTTTCTCAGGGTTTGTTTCCACGGAGCTGGGGCCGAGCCCGGGGCCCAAAGGCACAGGGGAAGGCAAGACCACATGGACAGGTCTATGCTCTGTAGCAGACCTCTAGTGAACCTCATCTCTCAGGAGCATTCTTGGCTCCTACAGAGACACCTCTGTGTGTGAAGCTGCGTACCTAACATAGGGGCAGAGAGAGCCTGATTCTGTTCATTTTGACGCTGTCATTCAGAAAACAGCTTGAGAATCCATAAAATGCTCTCCCTTACCACCGAGAGAATTCTCACTGCTGTAGCCCTTGGCACTTTGTAGAAATCTGCACCCAAACGCTTTTCCAAGTAGGCCTGGGTGCTAGCTCGGATGAACAGGCAATGGTGGAGCTGAGGCCAGTAAGGCAACAGTCAGGTTTCACACATTCTGGCAGCCTGCTCCTCCAGGGACTGTAAGGCCTCTTTTACTCTGCAGGAGATTCGCTTGCCTTACTTCATGTGAACAGCATTTCCCAGCCTAGGCGAAGCGGTTCCTGGAGATCTTTTCCCAGGGACAGTTTCCCCGGAGGTGTGGCGGACCTCGAGGACCCAACTCACAGGGGAAGGCAAAACCACATGGACAGGTCTATGCTCTGTAGGAGAGGTTTAGTGAACCTAATCTCTCAGGAACATTCTTGGCTCCTATAGAGACAACTCTGTGTGTGAAGCTACACTCCCAACATTGGGGAACAGGGATCTTGGTTCTCTCCGTGGGGTGCTGATGCTTTGTGGCAAAGCACCTGCTTGAGAATCCATCCTCTTAGGCTTCCCTCACCTTGACAGAGGTCTCATTGCTGTAGCCCTTGGCAGTTTGCAAAGAAGAAGACCCTTACCCTTCATAAAGTAGGGCCTTGTCCTAGTTTGAATGGAAAGGCAATAGCTGAGCTGAGGTCAATAAGGAGCCAGTCCCATCTGACACATTCCCGAAGCCTGCTCCTTCATTGAAAATAACTCTAGAATCTAGGAATATCTTTGCAAGGCTAGCAAAGGGCAGTCAGGAACCAGTACCCTGCCTCTGGAATTACCGACTTCTGAGCAGATCTGGAGGTCTCCTTTAGGAGAAGCTAACCCATTCCTTCCAAATAGAGGCTTCAAAACACAGGCAGGTGGGCTGCCTTTTCGTTCCCTATGGAGGCGTGCTTTTCTCTCCTCCTACGAACCCCGGTTCCCAGACACTGGGAAAAGTGGATCTTGAAGATATTTTCTCAGGGGTTGTTTCCACGGAGCTGGGGCCGAGCCTGGAGACCCAAAGGCACAGGGGAAGGCAAGACCACATGGACAAGCCTTTGCTCTTTACTATAGCTCTAATGAACCTCACTCTGTCAGGATCTTTCTTGATTCCTACGGAGACACACCTGTGTGTGAAGCTGCAGGCACAGAGAACCTGATTACCCCTGTGCAGCGCTGAGTCTGGGCGGCTAAACAACAGCTTGGGAATGCAGCCTGGGGCGCTTCACTTCCCTCGGACAGAGCTCTCCTTGCGGTAGGCCTTGGTAGTTTGCATACAATGGGGCCCTAAGCCCTCTGCAAGTTGGCCTGGCTCCTAGGTCCAAAGGGCAGGCCAGAGCGGAGCTGAGGCTGTCAGGCTCCAGACACATCTCCCATACTCCTACATCCTGCTCCTACCCGGGCGTGAACGCTAGAAGCTGGGAAGGTACCTGGACCCTGCAGGGGCGGGGCGAATGCGGGCGGCGTGGGGCGGGGGTCGGCTTCTGGCGGGGGTGGGGGCGGGCTTCCCAGTTGTGCTCCCGGGGGTCGCCATTGCGGCTGGGAACGCGCCGGGAGCGCGGCAGGGGCGGGGCTAACCCTGGGGGCCTGGGGCGGGGGTCGGCTCATGGGGGGGATGGGGAGGGGTTCCCAGTTGCGCTCTCGGGGGTTGCAACTGCGGCTGGGAATGCCCATTTCGTCCGCTCCTGGGTCCCCAAGGATCGCCATCCCGTGGGTGCAGTGGAGGGCTGCGGACCACAGGTAAGGGAACTGGGACTGCGTGGAGCAGGGAACCAAGTATTCCGCCGTCTGTTGGCACATTCTCGGAGCTCCCCAACCTGGCGGTCGCAGAAAGGCCTTTCCTTTGGGGTCAAGGCCTTTACCGCTCCACCCCTCTGCTGAAAAATCTCAGAGTCTGCGCGGTTCTTCCAAGCAGCCTAGTGTCCGCTGGAAGTCCAAGGGACAGAACACTGAACTCTGGCCGGCTGGCCCAGCCCTGCTTCTGGCACTTTGTAAGCCAGCGGGCCCTTGAGCACCTGCTGGGATGGCAAAGGGAAGGGTCCACGGATTGCACCCTAGAAACTTAGTAGGGTGCATGGATTTCAAACCCTGGTGGCCGCCCAGGCAGCAAAGAAGGGGGGAGGGCACCTTGCTGCCCTTTCATGGCAGAATCTGTGGTTGTCCAGCTGCGTGGGCCTTTTCATGAGGACCCTGTGCAATAAAAGTTTGGTGTTTTGGAACTGAATAATTAGAACGTGTAAAAGCTTTAAATTATGTGGTGGTGTAATTAAAAAACAAAACAAAACAAAACCAAGCTCCAAGTGTTTTGCAAATGGAGGTTTAAATATTGAAGGACTGTATTCCTTGCACTGTGGCATTCTATCAAGAAGTGTGCAGGATTTTTTTTTTTTTTAAGAAAAGTGTTCGAAGTGAGGGAAACAGGAAACCCAGAGGTGCCCCTGTATTTTGGGGAAGGCCTTAGGAGGTCACTTGGAAATGCTGCTGGCTGTGCGGGAGGGCGGCAGATGGGCTGTGCAGGCTTGTCCTTTGCATGGATGTTCTTGTGTGTGGAAACCCAGCTCGGAGGCATCTCCTGATGTGTAAGAATTTCGCAGACAAACCTTGAGCTAAGCAATGCATTTTTTTCCTAAGAAAATGTTTGTCTTAAGCGATGTAAATATCCTATGTATTTCCGCTAGACTCTGGCTTCAGGTCGGTTCCCCCAAAAGGCTCAGAAGCGATTTGAACAAAACAGCATATTTTCCTCCTAGCTTGTTCTCCTTATCTATGTTAAGGAAATGATATATTTGCCTGCAATACTGCCTTTCTTCAAGATTCATGTCAATCAAGTTTTGGCCCGGGATGACTCACCTGCTGCCAATATTATCTCAATGCATGTCGTGGGGGAAGGGCCTGGTGCCATTCCCTGA
Organism: Bubalus kerabau; assembly: GCF_029407905.1. Lineage (NCBI taxonomy): Eukaryota > Metazoa > Chordata > Mammalia > Artiodactyla > Bovidae > Bubalus > Bubalus kerabau. The sequence goes on from NW_026577907.1 coordinate 1,900,290, forward strand.
AACAGTTCCTTTCTTTCCTTAGCTGACTGCTAGTGCCTGTAGAACATCTGGCTAAAGACCAGCAGGGGGTACTCTTACTACCCCCCCCCCACCCCGCCTCAAGTCTAAGTCAGCAGCTTTCTCTATCTCTTTAATACTTTAATAACACTTGATGACACAAAAGCTCTGAGCGATCAAATCATATCAAATCTTCATTTCAGATTGAAGATGCATTCCATGGTATTGCCATCTTAAGTCTTTCCATCGTTATGGAATATCTGTCCATGTATTCAGGATAGTTTTCAGCCAGGGTGTATAATTTCCAGTGTGCCAGTCTTGTCATCCTCGTTACATCCATGGCAAAGTGTTTTATTCATGTTGATATTATTGAAAGGGAATTTTTTAAAATTCCTTTTCAGATTATTATCTGCTAATGTATACAGATAAAACTGTGTAATCATTCATTTTTATCAGTTTGGACAGCTTGATAGTTGTCTTTAATTTCTTTACTTTCTGACACTTTAAGATTATCCTGGGACACATATGTAATGCCTCACCCCTAAATTCAGACATGTGTTCAAAGAACTTCTGTCCTTTTATTTATTTATTTATTTATTTATTTATTCTTTAACATTGAAATCGTTTTGACTATGCTGGGTGTTTGTTGCTAGATGGAAGTAGCTAGGACCTCTGGACTGCAGTCTCTCATCTCTTGCTGACCTCTTGTTGACCTCTGCAGATTCCTGGTAGGTGGGAGCTTGTTAGTTCCTTGTTCCTTATCAGAACCTCCTGTGGTAAGTGTTTTTCTCTTCTCTGTTGCCTGGTAAGGGTGGGTGGTCATGGGCATCCCAAAGTTGGCTAGAAGTCAATTATTTAGGCAGGCTTGTGCATAGATATGGGAGAAGGCAATGGCACCCCACTCCTGGAAAATCCCAAGGACGGAGGAGCCTGGTAGGCTGCAGTCCATGGGGTGGCTAAGAGTCGGACACCACTGAGCGACTTCATTTTCACTTTTCACTTTCATGCATAGGAGGAGGAAATGGCAACCCACGCCAGTGTTCTTGCCTAGAGAACCCCAGGGACTGCGGGGCCTGGTGGGCTGCCATCTATGGCGTGGCACAGGGTCGGCCTCAACTGAACCACTTAGCAGCTGCAGCAGCAGCAGCAGCAGTGCATAGATATCAAAGGGGATGAGAACAGTCAGGTAGGATCACATATGTCACCGTGAAACAATACTTCTCCTCTTAGCCAAAGCTAACAAAAGATTTCTGTTCTAGGTCAACCTAGAAGAGATCACTTAAGAGGTAAAGAAACTTAAACTCCATTAGCAAAGGCAGTTCAACATCTCAAGAAAACTTGTGCTAGGCACAAAACTCTTTTCTGGGGGCCTACTTTCCCTACAACCTCCTTATCCCATTCTGTACCCATTCCTTTGCTTCTCCCGTCCTGAAAATGCCACCTGTAAGACAGAACTACTTCGTTTTCCTTCTTAAAGTGTGATTGCATTCCATACATTCTTGTAATAACAAGTCATACATTTCCCTTCAGCAACCAAGAACTCACTCTTATATTGGCATTTGATAGATTGGTGAGCATACCTATCAGTGATAATAGCGCCCACCCCGCTTCCTGCAAGAACAGAACAAAACAAAACAAAACAAAAAAATTGCTTTCTTACATTTAATGTGTTCGGATGGTGCCAGTCACTATTCATGCAGAGTCAAAAATCTCTTTTGTTTCTGTGTAAAAGGGAGGTCCTTTCAAGTCGTGAATGTTTAAGAAGTTTCATTTATTTGGAAGTGACCTAGCTATTCAATACACTGTCGTCACTTAGTTTAGCACCAGGATAGAAACTCAGGTAACCAAAACACCTGGAGGAACGATTGTAAGTTCAGTTCAGTTCAGTTGCTCAGTCGAGTCTGACTCTTTGTGACCCCGTGGCCTGCAGGACGCCAGGCTTCCGTGTCCATCACCAACTCCAGGGGCTTGCTCAAACTCATGTCCATCGAGTCAGTGATGCCATCCAACCATCTTATCCTCTGTCATCCCCTTCTCCTCTGCCTTCAATCAAGACTATGAGAGGCGGATATTTTAGAGTATAATTATTGTTAAGAGTTTATCTAAAAGCTCATATCACATTTACATTTTTTATATTGGTTGTTGCTGTTTCCAGGTACTTTCTTGCTGACAAGCTTGTGACACATATAACAATAGAGCAATTTTTACCTCAAAAGAAACCTAGGCACTATGAACATGTTGTGCTTAATGTTGTTGACTCTTAGACATGTCTATAGTGGAGGAGCAAAACCAAAAATACTAGATATTTAATATTGACTAGTTCCCAGTTCACGGGACTCTGACATTCATTTAGGTCAATGTTTTCTTGTATTTCCAGCAGTTTGATTTGGAAGGGCTGCCTTGTCTTGAGACCATTGAAATCAGAACTCAGAACTTGAGCAATATTATCAAAAAACACAAGGCTCACACTGACACATACCTTAATCCAGACAGACAGACAAGACATCTTCCAGTTTTCCGCCTGAGATTTAAAATATTTCTTTGAGCCGTTTTCCTGGGGAGTGGGGGGGGGGGGAGTGGGGGTGGCAGCGAGGCAGGCTTGGGTAACAAGCTAATTGTTGGTCATTGCATATGCAAAGAACCAGCTTTCCGGGTTCCAAGGAAAAAAGTTTCCTTGGTACCCAATTTTGTTTGGATCTATAGACTCTCATGGCCCTCCTAGGTCAGGACATCTTTCCTTTCTGTAGTCCTCGTTTTATCCCTAAATCATAGACAGCTTGGATTGTCTCTGTGGGGTGGATGTATTGTCCTCGTGTTTGACCTGGCGGCAGTAGCGAGGTCCGAGAGCCTCTCCTGGAACCGGGCGTGGGGACGGGGCTCACCAGGAGCCCCTGGTGGAAGTGGGCAACGCCCTGGGAGCGCGCCAGGTGCGGGGCGATCCCGGGCGGCGCAGGTCGGGGTTCCGGTCGGGAGGGGGTGGGGGGCGGTAACAGTTGTGCTCTCGAGGGTCCCCACTGCAGCTGGAAACGCGCTGGGAGTTCGGCAGGGGCGGGGTGAACCCGGGAGGCGCGGGGCGGGGTTCGGCTCCTGGCGGGGGTGGGGGAGGGCTTCCCAGTTGTGCTCTCGGTGGTGGCCACTGAGGCTGGAAACGCGCCGGGAGCGCACCCGGGGCGGGGTAAAACTGGGCTGCGCGGGTCGAGATTTAGATGGCTGTGGGTGGGGGTTCGGTCCCAGTTGTGCTCTCGGGGGTCGCCACTGCGGCTAGGAACGCCCATTTCCTACGCTCCTGTGTCCCCAAGGATCCACATCTAGTGGGTGCAGCGGAGGGCTGCGGGCCACAGGTCAGGGAACTGGGACTGCTGGGAGCAGGGAACCAAGTATTCCGCCCTCTGTTGGCACATTCTCGGAGCTCCCCAACCTGGGGGTTGCAGAAAGGCCTCGCCCTTGGTGTCAAGGCCTTTACCGCTCCACCCCTTTGCTGAAAAATCTCAGTCTGCACGGTTTTCCCAAGCAGCCTAGTGTCCCCTGGAAGTCCAAGGGACAGAACACTGAACTCTGGCCGGCTGGCCCAGCCCTGCTTCTGGCACTTTGTAAGCCAGCGGGCCCTTGAGCACCTGCTGGGATGGGAAAGGGAAGGGTCCACGGATTGCATCCTAGAAACTTAGTAGGGTGCATGGATTTCAAACCCTGGTGGCCGCCCAGGCAGCAAAGAAGGGGGGAGAGCACCTTGCTGCCCTTTCATGGCAGAATCTGTGGCTGTCCTGATGCGTGGGCCTTTTCATGGGGACCTTGTGCAATAAAAGTTTGGTGTTTTGGTACTGAATAATTAGAAATTGTAAAAAGTTTAAATTATGCGGTGGTGTAATTAAAAAACAAAACAAAACCAAGCCCCAAGTGTTTGGCACAGGGAGGTTTAAGTATTGGAGGCCTGTTTTCCTTGCACTGTGGCATTCTATCAAGAAGTGTGCAGGATTTTTTTTTTTTTAAGAAAAGTGTTCAAAGTGAGGGAAACAGGAAACCCAGAGGTGCCCCTGTATTTTGGGGAAGGCCTTAGGAGGTCACTTGGAAATGCTGCTGGCTGTGGGGGAGGGGGGCAGATGGGCTGTGCAGGCTTGTCCTTTGCATTCATGTTCTTGTGTGTAGAAACCCAGCTCGGAGCCATCTCCTGATGTGTAAGAATTTCGCAGACAAACCTTGAGCTAAGCAATGCATTTGTTCCTGAGGAAATGTTTGTCTTAAGCGATGTAAATATCCTATGTATATCTGCTGGACTCTGGCTTCAGGTCGGTTCCCCCAATAGGCTCAGAAGCGACTTGAACAAAACAGTATGTTTTCCTCGTACCTTGTTCTCCTAATCTATGTTAAGGAAATGATATATTTGCCTGGAATACTGCCTTTCTTCAAGATTCATGTCAATCAGTTTTTGGCCCAGGATGACTCACCTGCAGCCAATGTGACCTCAAGGCATGTCGTGGGGGAGGGGCCTGGTGCCATTCCCTGAGACAGTGCCTTTCTTTCCTTAGCTGACTGCTAGTGCCTGTAGAATATCTGGCTAGAGACCAGCAGGGCGTACACCCCGCCTCAAGTCTAAGTCAGCAGCTTTCTCTATCTCATTTATACTTTAATAACAATTGATGACACAAAAGCTCTGAGCGATCAAATCATATCAAATCTTCATTTCAGATTGAAGATGCATTCCATGGTATTGCCATCTTAAGTCTTTCCATTGTTATGGAATACCTGTCCATGTATTCAGGATAGTTTTCAGCCAGGGTGTATAAGTTCCAGTGTGCCAGTCTTGTCATCCTCGTTACATCCATGGCAAAGTGTTGTATTCATGTTGACATTATTGAAAGGGAATTTTTTTTAATTCCTTTTCAGATTATTATCTGGTAATATATACAGGAAAAACTGTGTAATCTTTCGTTTTTATCAGTTTGGACAGCTTGATAGTTGTCTTTAATTTCTTTCCTTTCTCATACTTTAAGATTTTCCAGGCACCGTACATGTACTGCCTCACCCCTAATCTCAGTCATGTGTTCAAAGAACTTCTGTCCTTTATTTGTTTACTTATTTTTTGCAACATTGAATTCGTTTTGACTATGCTGGGTCTCTGCTGCAAGATGGAAGTTGCTAGGACCTCTGGACTGCAGTCTTCCATCTCTTACTGACCTCTTGTTGACCTCTGCAGAATCCTGGTTGGCGGGAGCTTGTTAGTTCCTCGTCCCTTACCAGGACCTCCTGTGGTAAGTGTTTTTCTCTTCTCTGTTGCCTTGTAAGGGTGGATGGTCATTGGCATCCCAAAGCTAGCTAGAAGTCAATTATTTAGGCAGGCTTGTGCATAGATATGGGAGAAGGCAATGGCACCCCACTCCAGTACTCTTGCGTGGAAAATCCCATGGATGGAGGAGCCTGGTAGGCTGCAGTCCATGGGGTCGCTAAGAGTCGGACACCACTGAGCGACTTCACGTTCACTTTTCACTTTCATGCATGGGAGGAGGAAATGGCAACCCACTCCAGTGTTCTTGCCTAGAGAACCCCAGGGACTGCGGGGCCTCGTGGGCTGCCATCTATGGGGTCGCACAGAGTCGGACATGACTGAAACGACTTAGCAGCAGCAGCGGCGGCAGCAGCAGCAGAAGCAGTGCATCGATATCAAAAGGGCTGCAAACAGTCAGGAAGGATCACATATGTCACCGTGAAACACTACTTCTCCACTTAGCCAAAGCTAACAAAAGATTTCTGTTCTAGGTCAACCTAGAAGAGATCACTTAAGAGGTAAAGAAACTTAAACTCCATTAGCAAAGGCAGTTCGACATCTCAAGAAAACTTGTGCTAGGCACAGAACTCTTTTCTGGGGGTCCACTTTCCCTACAACCTCCTTATCCCATTCTGTACCCATTCCTTTGCTTCTCCCATCCTGAAACGGCCACCTGTAAGACAGAACTACTTTGTTTTCCTTCCTCAAGTGCCATTGCATTCCACATACTTTCTTGTAATAACAAGTCATACATTTCCCTTCAGCAACCAAGAACTGACTTTTATATTGGCATTCGCTATAGCCCGACCCCTCCCCCCACCCCTAAGAACAGAACAAAACAAAACAAAACAATTGCTTTCTTACATTTAACATGTCAGGATGGTGCCAGACACTATTCATGGAGAGTCAAAAATTTCTTTTGTTTCTGTGTAAAAGGGAGGTCCTTTCAAGTCGTGAATGTTTCAGAACTTGCATTTATTTGGAAATGACCTAGCTATTCAATACACTGTCGTCACAAGGATAGAAACTCGGGTAACCAAAACACCTGGAGAAACGTTTGTTAGTTCAGTTCAGTTCAGTTGCTCAGTCGTGTCTGACTCTTTGGGACCCCGTGGCCTGAAGGACGCCAGGCTTCCGTGTCCGTCACCAGTTCCAGGGGCTTGCTCAAACTCATGTCCATCGAGTCAGTGATGCCATCCAACCATCTTATCCTCTGTCATCCCCTTCTCCTCTGCCTTCAATCAAGACTATGAGAGGCAGATATTTTAGAGTATAATTATTGTAAAGAGTTTGTCTAAAAGCTCATATCACATTTACATTTTTTACTTTTGTTGTTGTCGTTTCCAGGTAGTTTCTTGCTGACAAGCTTGTGACACATATAACAATAGAGCAATTTTTACCTCAAAAGAAACCTAGGCACTATGAACATGTTGTGCTTAATGTTGTTGACTCTTAGACATGTCTATAATGGAGGAGCAAAACCAAAAATACTAGATATTTAATATTGACCAGTTCCCAGTTCACGGGACTCTGACATTCATTTAGGTCAATGTTTTCTTGTATTTCCAGCAGTTTGATTTGGAAGGGCTGCCTTGTCTTGAGACCATTGAAATCAGAACACAGAACTTGAGCAATATTATCAAAAAACACAGGGCTCACACTGACACATACCTTAATCCAAACAGACAGACAAGACATCTTCCAGGTTTCCGCCTGAGATTTAAAATATTTCTTTGAGCCAGTCTTCTGGGGAGTTGGGGGATGGGGGTGGCAGTGAGGCAGGCTTGGGTAACAAGCTAATTGTTGGTCATTGCATATGCAAAGAACCAGCTTTCCGGGTTCCAAGGAAAAAAGTTTCCTTGGTAACCAACTTTGTCTGGTTCTATAGAATATCATGGCCCTCCTAGGTCAGGTCATCTTGCCTTTCTGTAGTCCTCGTTTTATCCCTAAATCATAGACAGCTTGGATTGTCTCTGTGGGGTGTATGTATTGTCCTCATGTTTGACCTGGCGGCAGCAGCGAGGTCCGAGAGCCTCTCCTGGAACCGGGCGTGGGGACGGGGCTCACCGAGAGCCACTGGTGAAGGTGGGCAGCGCCCCTGGAGCGCGGCAGGGGCGGGGCGAGCCCGGGCGGCGCAGGGCGGGTGTCGGCTCCTGGCGGGGGTAGGGGAGGGCTTCCCAGTTGTGCTCTGGGAGATGGCCACTGCAGCTGGAAACGCGCCGGGAGCGCAGCCAGGGTGGGGTAAACCTGGGCTGCACAGGTCGAGATTCCACTCGCTGTGGGTGGGGGGTCGGTCCCTGTTGTGCTCCCGGGGGTCGCCAATATGGCTGGGAACCTGCCGGAGCCCGGCAGGGCCGGGCCGAAACCTGGCGGCGCGGGGCGGGGTGGGGTTCCGTTCGCAGTGGGGGTCGGCTCCTGGCGGGGGTGGGGGAGGGCTTTCCAGATGTGCTGTTGGGGGTCGCCATTGCGGCTGGGAATGCCCATTTCGTGAACTCCTGGATCCCCAAGGATCGGCATCCATTGTCCACAGCGGAGGGGTGCGGAACACAGGTAAGGGAACGGGGACTGCGTGGAGCAGGGAACCATGTATTCCGCCCTGTGTTGGCACAGTCTCAGAGCTCCCCAACCTGGCGGTCGCAGAAAGGCCTCGTCTTTGGGGTCAAGGCCTTTACCGCTCCACCCGTCTGCTGAAAAACCTCAGAGTCTGCGCGGTTTTCCCAAGCAGCCTAGTGTCCGCTGGAAGTCCAAGGGACAGAACCCTGAATTCTGGCCGGCTGGCCCAGCCCTGCTTCTGGCACTTTGTAGGCCAGTGGGCCCTGGAGCACCTGCTAGGATGGGAAAGGGAAGGGTACACGAATTGCACCCTGGTGCCCGCCGAGGCAGCAAAGAAGGGGGGAGGGCACCTTACTGCCCTTTAATGGCAGACAGAATCTGTGGCTGTCCTGCTGCGTGGGCCTTTTCATGGGGACCTTGTGCAATAAAAGTTTACCGGTGACCTTAGGGAACTTCCCAGTGTGCTTCTGACAGATGAGGGATGCTGTGGAGTTGGTGGGGCCTCTCAGGACTCCGCTGGGTTTGGCGCAATGGAAGAGGGCCTCATCTCCAGGGAAGGCAGGAACCTCAGGCTTCCTCTCCGTTTCGGACTCCGACCTCAGGGTCCCTGCAGAGTTGGGACAGGAGAGTCAGGAATCGTCTTGTCTGAGGAAGGGAACTCCGCTTGCCTCTCGAGGTGCTCAGGGGGTCTCAGGCCCCTTGTTGAGCTGTGTGTGGAACCTGCGGGTGTTTCCGGAAATGCACGACGGTGACAGTGCCCCTTCGTGTTGTGCCTTCACCCACTGGGTTGCCTTCGAAGAGGTGTCCGGGCCTCGGGTTCTTTTCAAGAGCGGGCAGGGAAATCGGGGTCTTTCGGCATGTGGGACCACCCACGGGGCTAGTCTCAAATTTCCTAGTGAGGCCGGCTTCATCCTGAGGTGTGCTGGGAAGGCCGGGGACACTTCCAGACAACGCAGGGGGATCGACTCTCCTGTCGCCATCAGGAGGGGAGAAGGGGCTCAGATGAAGTGGGGATGGAACCCTCGGTGTTACCCTCGAGGGAAACCGGCGTGTGGGGGACTTTTGGGGGTTGCATGAAAGGAGTCAGGTACCGTTTCGCACTTCAGGACAGAACCTGGGACTTCCCTTGAGACGCCGTAGCGGGCAAGGGCCTCATCTTGCGAAGACGTTGGGACCATGTGGATTTTCTCGAGTTGCGGCGGGATTCTAGAGTTACGACGGGGATTTCAGGCTTCCTCTTGTGTTGGCCCCGGGAAGCCTAATCTTCCATTTGAGTTGCGAGGGAAAGCTGAGGGTTGCACTCGAGTCACTGCAGGGCCAAAGAGACCTCATCTAGGCCTGTGTCCGGGACTTAACGTTCCTCTCAAGGGAAGACAGGGATCTCAGGGTGGCGTTCCAGACTCCCCCGGGGAGTCAGGCCTCGCCTCGAGGGCAAGCCAAGGATGCCGCTCTCCTCTCAAGTCGCGACGCAGATCTCTTGGAGCCCACTGAGTGGCCTCAAGGGAGTCAGGCCTTCTCTTCAGTTTGGAGAGAGGACTCGGGATTGTGCTCTGGGTCAGGCAGGAAAAGAAGGCCCTCACCTCGCGAGGATGGGGGCTTCTCGGGGGTTTCCTCTAGCTGCGGCGCCCGTGGGGGTTTTCTCACGAGGCAAGACGAGGATCTCAGGGAGCCTCTCGTGCGGTGCCAGGGAAGTCAGGTCTCTGTGCACGTGGTGAGGGGGAGCGCGTCATGGCTCTCCAGTCATGGGAGAGGACTAGGGCCTCCAGACGCGTTGAAGAAGGACACTCGAGGTCTTTCTGGGGTTGCGGCGGGAAAGCCTCGTTTCCCTCGACTTCTGCCGGGGACCTGAGGGAACTTCCCATGGTGCCTCTGATAGGTGAGGGATGCTGTGGAGTTGGCGGGGCCTCTCGGGACTCCGCTGGGCTTGGCGCAATGGAAGAGGGCCTCATCTCGAGGGGAGACAGGAAACTTAGGCTTCCTCTCCTTTTCGGACTCCAGCCACAGGGTCCCTGCAGAGTTGGGACAGGAGAGTCAGGCCTCGTCTTGTCTGAGGAAGGGAACTCCACTTGCCTCTCGAATTGCTCAGGGTGTCTCACGCACCTCGTCGAGCTGTGTGTGGAAACCGCGGGTTTTTCCGGACGACGCACGGGGGTGTCAGTGCCCCTTCGAATGGTAACTTCACCCACAGGGTTGCCTTCAAAGAGGTGTCTGGGCATCGGGTTCTTATCCAGAGCGGACTGGGAAATCGGGGTCGTTCGGCATGTGGCACAACCCACGGGGCTCGTCTCGAATTTCCTCGGGAGGCCGGCCTCATCCTGAGGTGTGCCGGGAAAGCCGGGAACCCCTTCCAGAATACGCAGGGGAATCGACTCTCCTGTCGTGATGAGGAGGGGAGAAGGGGCTCAGATGAAGGGGTGCCAGGACCCTCGGTGTTCCCCTCGAGGGAACCCGGCGTGTCTGGGAAATTTTGGAGGTCACATGAAGGGTGTCAGGTACCGTTTCGCAACTTAGGACGGAACGTGAGACTTCCCTTGAGACGCCGTAGCGGGCAAGGGCCCCATCTTACGAAGACGTTGGGACCACGTGGTTTTTCTCGAGTTGCGGCGGGATTCTCGAGTTACGACGGGGATTTCAGGCTTCCTCTTGGGTTGGCCCTGCAAAGCCCCATCTTCCATTCGAGTTGCGAGGGAAAGCTGGGGGTTGCGCTCGAGTCACTGCAGGGCCCAAGAGACCTCATCTAGGCGTGTGTCCAGGACCTAGTAGTACTCTCAAGGGAAGAGAGGGATCCCGGGGTTGCACTCCAGAGTCCCCCGTGGAGTCAGGCCTCGCCTCGAGGGGAAGCAAAGGACTCCGCTCTTCTCTTGAGCCACGACGCGGATCTCTTGGAGCCCTCTGACTGGCCTCAAGGGAGTCAAGCCTAATCTTCAGTTTGGAGAGAGGACTCGGGATTGCTCTCCAGGAAAGGCAGGAAAAGAAGGCCCTCACCTCGCGAGGACGGGGGCTTCTCAGGGGTTTCCTCGAGCTGCGGCGTCCGTGGGGCTTTTCTCACGAGGCACGACGAGGTTCTCACGGAGCCTCTCATGCGGCGCCAGGGAAGTCAGGTCTCCATGAGCGTGGCGAGGGGGAGCGCGTCATTGTTCTCGAGTCCTGGGAGGGGAGTAGGGCATCAAGGCGTGTAGAAGAAGGACTCTCGAGGTCTTTCTCGGCTTGCGGCGGGAAACCCTCGTTTCCCTCGACTTCTCCCGGTGACCTGAGGGAACTTCCCAGGGTTCCTCTTAGAGGTGAGGGATGCTGTGGAGTTGGTGGGCCATCTCGGGACTCCTCTGGGTTTGGCGCAATCGAAGAGGGCCTCATCTCGAGGGGAGACAGGACCTCAGGCTTCCTCTCCGTTTCGTACTCCGACAGCAGTGTCCCTGCAGCGTTGGGGCAGGAGAGTCAGGCCTCGTCTTGTCTGAGGAAGGGAACTCCGCTTGCCTCTCGAGTTGCTCAGGGAGTCTCAGTCCCCTCGTGGAGCTGTGTGTGGAAACCGCGGGTGTTTTCGGACGATGCACGGGAGTGTCAGTGCCCCTTCGGGTTGTTCCTTCACTCACAGGGTGGCCTTCGAAGAGGTGTCCGGGCATCGGGTTCTCCTCAACTGCGGACCGGGAAATCAGGGTCGTTCAACATGGGGCACCAGCCACGGGGCTTGTCTCCAATTTCCTCGCGAGGCCGGCCTCATCCTGAGGGGCGCCGTGCAGGCCGGGAACCCCTTCCAGACCACGCAGGGGAATCAACTCTCCTGTCGCGAACAGGAGAGGAGTAGGAGCTCAGAGGAAGTGGTTCCGGGTCGCTCGGTGTTCCCCTCAAGGGAACCCGGCATGTCGGGGAACTTTTGGATGTCGCATGAAGGGTGTCAGGTACCGTGTCTCACTTCACGACGGAACATGGGACTTCCCTTGAGACGCCGTACGGGCAAGGGCCTCATCTTGCGAAGACGTTGAAACCACGTGGTTTTTCTCGAGTTGCGGCAGGATTCTCGAGTTTCGACGAGGATTTCAGGCTTCCTCTTGGGTTGGCCTTGGGAAGCCCCATCTCCCATTCAAGTAGCGAGGGAAATCTGGGGGTAGCGCTCGAGTCACTGCAGGGCCAAAGAGACCTCACCAAGGCGTGTGTCCGGGAACTAATATTCCTCTCCAGGGAAGGCAGGGATCTCGGGGTTGCATTTCAGGCTCCCTCGGGGAGTCAGGCCTCGTCTCGAGGGGAAGCCAAGGACTCCGCTCTCCTCTCGAGTGGCGACACGGATCTCTTGGAGCCCACTGAGTGGCCTCAAGGGAGTCCAGCCTCCTCTTCAGTTTGGAGAGAGGACCCGGGATTGCTCTCCAGGCCATGCAGGAATAGAAGGCCCTCAGCTCGCGAGGACGGGGGCGTCTCAGGGGTTTCCTCGAGCTGCGGCGCCCTTGGGGGTTTTCTCCCGAGGCACGACGAGGATCTCAGGGAGCCTCTCGTGCGGCGCCAGGGAAGTCAGGTCTCCATGCGCGTGGCGAGGGGGAGCGCGTCATGGCACTCGAGTCACGGGAGGGGAATAGGGCCTCGACACGCATTGAAGAAGGACTCTCGAGGTCTTTCTCGGGGGGCGGCGGGAAACCCTCGTTTCCCTCGCCTTCTGCCGGGGATCTTAGGGAACTTCCCAGGGTGCCTCTGAGAGGCGAGGGATCCTGTGGAGATGGCGGGGCCTCTCGGGACTCCGCTGGGTCTGGCGCAACGGAAGAGGGCCTCACCTCGAGGGGAGGCAGGAACCTCAGGCTTCCTCTCCGTTTCCGCTCCGACCACAGGGTCCCTGCAGAGTTGGGACAGGAGAGTCATGCCTCGTCTTGTCTGAGGAAGGGAACCCCGCTTGCCTCTCGAGTTGTCAGGGGTTTTCAGGCCCCTGGTCGAGCTGTGTGTGGAACCCGTGGGTCTTTCTGGATGATGCACGAGGGTGTCAGTGCCCCTTCGTGTTGTGCTTTAACCCACAGGGTTGCCTTCGAAGAGGGGTCCGGGCCTCGGGTCCTTCTCAAAAGCGGACCGGGGAATCGGGGGCATTTGGCATGTGGCACCACACACGTGGCTCGTCTCGAATTTCCCTGTGAGACCGTCCTCATCCTGAGGTGCACCGGGAAGGCTGGGAACCCCTTCTGAACCACGCAGGGGAATCGACTCTCCTGTCGTGATCAGGAGGGGAGAACGGGCTCAGATGAAGCTGTGCCGGGACTCTCGGTGTTCCCTCGAGGGAACCCGATGTGTGGGGGAGCTTTTGGGTGTCGCACGAAGGGTGTCAGGTACTGTTTCGCACTTCAGGGCGGAACATGGGACTTCCCCTGAGACGCTGTAGTGGGCAAGGGCCTCATCTTGCCAAGACGTTGGAACCACGTGTTTTTTCTCGAGTTGCACCGGGATTCTCGAGTGACGATGGGGATTACAGGCTTCCTCCTCTGTTGGCCCTGGGAAGCCCAGTCTTCCATTCGATTGGCGAGGGAAAGCTGGGGGTTGCGCTCGAGTCACTGCAGGGCCAAAGAGACCTCATCTAGGCTTGTGTCCAGGACCTAATGTTCCTCTCCAGGGAAGGCAGGGATCTCGGGGTTGCATTCCAGGATCCCCCTGGGTGTCAGGCCTCGTCTCGAGGGGAAGCAAAGGACTCCGCTGTCCTCCCGAGTGGCGACGCGGATCTCTTGGAGCCCCCTAGTGGCGTCAATGGAGTCAAGCCTCCTCTTCATTTTGGAGAGAGGGCTCGGGATTGTTCTCCAGGCCATGCAGGAAAAGAAGGCCCTCAGCTCGCGAGGACGGGGGCGTCTCAGGGGTTTCCTCGAGCTGCGGCGCCCGTGGGGGTTTTCTCGCGAGGCACGGCGAGGATCTCAGGGAGCCTCTCGTGCGGCGCCAGGGAAGTCAGGTCTCCCTGCGCGTAGCGAGGAGGAGCGTGTTGTGGCTCTCGAGTAATGGGAGGGGACTAGGGTCTCAAGACGCGTTGAAGAGGGACTCTCGAGGTCTTTCTCGGGTTGTGGCGGGAAAAAGTCGTTTCCCTCGACTTCTGCCGGGGACCTTAGGGAACTTCCCAGGGTGTCTCTGAGAGTTGAGGGATACTGTGGAGTTGGCGGTGCCTCTCGGGGCTCCGCTGGGTTTGTCGCAATGGAAGAGGGGCTCATCTCCAGGGGAGGCAGGAACCTCAGACTTCCTCTCTGTTTCGGACTCCAACCGCAGGGTCCCTGCAGAGTTGGGACAGGAGAGTCAGGCTACGTCTTTTCTGAGGAATGGAACTCCGCTTGCCTCTCGAGTTGTTCATGGGGTTTCAGGCCCCTTGTCAAACTGTGTGTGGAATCTGCAGGTTTTTCCAGACGATGCTCGGGGGTGTCAGTGACCCTTCGTTTTTTGTCTTCATCCACAGGGTTGCCTTCGAAGAGGTGTCCGGGCATCGGGTTCTTATGAAGAGCGTACCGGGATATCGGGGTCGTTCATCATTTGGCACCACCCACGTGGGTTGTCTCGAATTTCCTCATGAAACCGGCCTCATCCTGAGGTGTGCCGCGAAGGTCATGAAACTCTTCCAGAGAAAGCAGAGGAATCGACCCTCCTGTGGCGATCAGGAGGGGAGAAGTGGCTCAGATGAAGTGCTGCTGGGAACCTTGGTGTTTCCCTCAAGTGAGACAGGTATGTCGGGTAACTTTTGGGGTCACATAACGCGTTCCAAGTACATTTTCGCTCTTCAAAATGGAAGGTTGGACTTCTCTTGGGGTGCTCCAGCGGGCATGGGCCTCATCTTGGAATGACTGCGGAACCACTTGGTTTTTCTCGAGTTGCGGTGGGATATTTGAGTTACCACAGGGAATTCATGCTTCCTCTTGTGTTGGCCCACAAAAGTATTATCTTCCATTCGAGATTCGAGGAAGAGCTGGAGGTGCGCTCTAGTCACTGAAGGCAAAAGAGACCCCACCAAGGCTTGTGTGCAGGACCTAATGTTCATGTCAAGGCTCGACAGAAATCTCGGGGTTGCATTCCAGACTCACCTTGGAGTCAGGCCTCGTCTCGAGGGGAAGCAAAGGACTCTGCTCTCCTCTCGAGTCGGACGGGTATGTCTTGGAGCCCACTGAGTGGCTTAAAGGGAGTCAAACCTCCTCTGGTGTTTGGAGGGAGGACACGGGATTGCTCTCCAGGGAATGCATGAAATGAAGGCCCTCATCTCCCAATGACTGGGGCGTTTCGTAGGTTTTCTCGAGCTGTGGCGCTAGTGTGGGGTTTCTCACGAAGTAAGACTGGGAGCTCAGTGAGCCTCTCACGTGGTGCCAGGGCAGTCAGGTCTCTATGCACGTGGTGAGAGGGAGCCCGTCATTGTTCTCGAGTCATGGTAGGGGAATTGGGCCTGAAGACGTGTTAAAGAAGGACTCTCGAGGTCTTTCCTGGGTTGCAGCAGGAAACCCTGGGTTCCATCGACTTGTGCCAGTGACCTCAGGAAGCTTCTCAGCGTGCCTCTGAGAAGTCAGGGTCACTGTGGAGTTGGGAGGGGCCTCTTGGAACTCCACTGGGTTCGGTGCAATGGAAGAGGGCCTGACAAGTTGAGGCAGGAACCTCAGGGTTCCTCTCCTGGCTTCGAATGCGCCGGATCTGACTCGGATCGCAGAGTCCCTGCAGAGTTGGGACAGGAGAGTCAGGCCTCGTCTTGTAGGGAGGAATGGAACTCTGCTTGACTCTCGCGTTGTTCATGGGGTGACAGGCCACTTGTCGATTTGTATGTGGAACTTGCGGGTTTTTCTGGACGATGCACCGGGGTGTCACTGCCCCTTCGTGTTGTGCCTTGATCCACAGGATTGCCTTCGAGTTGGGTTCTGCCATCGGGTTCTTATCAAGAGCGGACCAGGGGATTGGGGTCTTTTGGCATGCCGCACCACCCACGAGGCTATGTCTCAAATTTCCTCGTGAGACTGGCCTCATCTTGATGTGCGCCAGGAAGGTCGGGAATGCCTTCCAGACAAAGCAGGGGAATCGAACCTCCTGTCGCGATCAAGAGGGGAGAAGAGTCTCAGATGAAGTGGTGCCGGGAACCTCGGTGTTCTCAAGTGAGACTGGTATGTCGGGGAACTTTTGGGGTCGCATCAAGGGTTCCAAGTAACTTTTCGCTCTTCAATACGGAACGTGGGACTTCTCTTGAGACGCTGTAGCGGGCAAGGGCCTCATCTTTCGATGACGGGGGAACCACGTGGTTTTTCTTGAGTTGCGGCGGGATTCTCGAGTTACGACGGGGAATTCAGGCTTCCTCTTCAACTGGCCCAGGGAAGTCCAGTTTTCATTCGAATTGCGAGTTAGAACTGGGGATTGCTCTCGAGACACTGCAGGGCCAAATAGACCTCATCTAGGCTTGTGTCCAGGACCTAATGTTCCTCTGCTGGGGCGACAGCGATCTCGGCATTGCATTCTCGACTCACCCGGGGAGTCAGGCCTCGTCTCGAGGGGAAGCCAAGGACACCGCTCTCCTGTCAAGTCGCGACGGGTATATCTTGGAGCTCACTGTGTGGCCTAAAATGAGTCAAGCCTCCTGTGGAGTTTGGAGAGAGGACTCAGGATTGCTCTCCAGGCCATACAGCAAAAGAAGGCCCTCATCTCGTGAGGACTGGGGCGTCTCGTGGGTATTCTCGAGCTGCGGCTCCAGTGTGGTGTTGCTCACGAGGTATAATGGGGAGCTCAGGGAGCCTCTCCTGTGGCGCCAGGGAAGTCAGGTTTCTATGCGCGTGGCTAGGGGGAGCGCGTCATTGCTCTCGAGTCATGGTAGGGGAATCGCACCTCAAGACGCGTTGAAGAAGGACTCTCGAGGTCTTTTACGGGTTGGGGCAGGAAACCCTTGGTTCCCTCGACTTGTGCCGGTGATCTCAGGAAGGTCTAAGGGTGCCTCTGAGAAGTCAGGGATACTGTGCAGTTGGGAGGGGCCTCTCGGGACTCCACTGGGTTCGGTGCAATGGAAGAGGGCCTCATCTCGAGTGGAGGCAGGAAACTCATGTTTCCTCTCCTGACTTCCCCTGGGCCAGATCTGACTCGGATCGCAGTTTCGCTGCAGAGTTCGAACAGGAGAGTCAGGCCTCGTCTTGTGTGGAGGAATGGAACTCTGCTTGCCTCTCCAGTTGTTCACGGGGTGACAGGTCACTTCTCGAGCTGTGTGTGGTACCTGCGGGTTTCTCCGGACGATACCCGGGGGTGTCAGTGCCCCTTCGTGTTGTGCCTTCATCAAAAGGGTTATCCTCAAAGAGGTGTCCGGGCATTGGGATCTTATCAAGAGCAAACCGGGAAATCGGGGTCTTTCGGCATGTGTTACCATCCACGAGGCTATGTCTCGAATATCCTCGTGAGACCGGCCTCATCCTGAGATGCACCAGGAAAGGCGGGAACCCCTTCAAGACAAAACAGGGGAATCGACCCTCCTGTCGCGTTCAGGAGGGGAGAAGGGGCCCAGATGTAGTGGTGCCGGGAACCTCGGTGTTCTCCTCGAGTCAGACCAGTGTGTCGAGGAACTTTTGAGGTCGCATCAAGGGTGCCAATACCGTTTCGCACTTCAAGACGGAACGTGGGACTTCTCTTGAGACGCTGTAGGGGGCAAGGGCCTCATCTTGCGATGACGGGGGAACCACGTAGCGTTTCTCGAGTTGTGGCGGGATTCTCGAGTTTCGACGGGGAATACAGTCTTCCTCATGTGTTGGCCCAGGGAAGTCCTATCTTCCATTCGAGTTTCAAGGGAGAGCTGGGGATTGCCCTCGAGTCACTGCAGGGCAAAATAGACCTCATCTAGGCTTGTGTCCAGGACTTAATGTTCATCCCTAGGGGCGACAGGGATCTCGGGCTTGCATACCAGACTCACCCGGGGAATCAGGCCTCGTCTCGAGGGGAAGCAAAGAACTCCGCTGTCCTTTTGAGTCGCGATGGGTATCTCTTGGAGCCCACTGTGTGCCCTAAAGGGAGTCAAGCCTCCTGTGCTGTTTGGATAGAGGACTCGGGATTCCTCTCCTGGCCATGCAGGAAAAGAAGGCCCTCATCTCGCAATGACGGCGGCATCTTGTGGGTTTTGTAGACTGCCGCGCTACTGCCGGGTTTCTGACGAGGTACGAGAGGGAGCTCAGGGAGCCTCTCGTGTGGCGCCAGGGAAGTCAGGTCCCCATGAGATGGCTAGGGGGAGCTCGTCATTGCTCTCGAGTCATGGTAGGGTAATCGGGCCTCAAGACGGGTTGAAGAAGGACTCTCGAGGTCTTTCTCGGGTCACTGCATAAAACCCAGGGTTCCCTTGACTTGTGCCTGCGACCTCAGGGAGCTTCTCAGAGTGCCTCTGAGAAGTCAGGGATACTGTGCAGTTTGGAGGGGCCTCTCGAGACTCCTCTGCATTTGGTGGAATGTAAGAGGGACTCATCTCGAGTTGAAGCAGGAACCTCAGTGTTCCTCTCCATTTCGGACTCAGATCGCAAGGTCCCTGCATGTTGGTACAGGAGAGTCAGGCCTCGTCTTTTCTGGAGGATGGGACTCCTCTTGCCTCTCGAGTTGTTCTCGAGGTGACAGGCCACTTGTCCAGCTGTGTATGTAACCTGCCCGTTTTTCCGGATGATGCACAGGTGTGTTAGTGCCCCTTCGTGTTGTACCTTCATACTCAAGGCTGCCTTCCAAGAGGTGTCCGAGCATCGGATTCTTATCAAGAGCGGACCGGGAAATTGGAGTCTTTCAGCAAGTGGCACCACCCACAAAGCTACGTATCGAATTTCCCCATGAGACCGGCCTCATCCTGAGTTGTGCAGGGAAGGTCGGGCCCCCTTGCAGACAAAGCAGGGGAATCGACCCACCGGTCACGATCAGGAGGGGAGAAGGGGCTTAAATGAAGTGGTGCCAGGAACCTCGGTGTTCCCCTTGAGTGAGACCGGCGTGTTGGGGGACTTTTGGGGTCGCATCAAGGGTGCCAAGTACCGTTTCGCATTTCAAGACGGAACCTGGGACATCTTTTGAAACGCTGTAGCGGGCAAGGGCCTCATCTTGCGATGACGGGAGAACCACGTGGTTTTGCTCGAGTTGCGGCGGGATTCTCGAGTTATGACCGGGAATTTAGGCTTCCTCTTGTTGGCCTTGAAATCCAATCTTCCATTCGGGTTGCGAGGGGGAGCTGGGGATTGCGCTAGAGTCACTGCAGGGCAAAAGAGACCTAATCTAGGCTTGTGTCCTGGATCTAATGTTGCTCTCCAGGGGCGACAGGGATCTCGGGTTTGCATTCCAGACTCATTCGGGGAGTCAGTTCTCACCTCGAGGGTAAGCAAAGAATTCCGCTCTCGTCTCGAGTCGCGATGGGTATCTCTTGGAGCCCAATGTGTGTACTAAAGGGAGTCAAGGCGCCTGTGGAGTTTGGAGAGAGGACTCGGGATTGGACTCCAGGCCATGCAGGAAAAGAAGGCCCTCATCTTGAGATGACGGTGGCGTCTCGTGAGTTTTCTCGAGCTGCGGCGCCAGTGTGGGGTGTCTCATGAAGTACCACGGGGATTTCAGGGAGCCTCTTGTGTGGCGTCAGGAAAATCCAGTATTCCATTCGAGTTGCAAGTTAGAAGTGGGGATTGCTCTCCAGTCACTGCAGGGCAAAATAGACCTCATCTACGCTTGTGTCCAGGACCTAGTGTTCCACTACTGGGCCGACAGGGATCTCAGGGTTGCATTCTCGACTCACCCGGAGAGTCAGGCCTCGTCTTGAGGTGAAAAAAAGGACTCCGCTCTCCTGTCGAGTCGCGACGGGTATCTCTTGGAGCCCACTGTGTGGCGTAAAGGGAGTGAAGCCTCCTATGGAGTTTGGAGAGATGACTCGGGATTGTTTTCCTGGCCATGCAGGAAAAAAGGCCCTCATCTCGCGATGACGGGGGCGTCTCGTGGGTTTTCTCCAGCTGCGGCGCCAGTATCAGATTTCTCACGAGGTATGACGGGGAGCTCAGAGAGCCTCTCGTGTGGTGCTCGGGACGTCACGTCTCCGTGCGTGTGGTGAAGGGGAGTGCGTGATTGCTCTCGAGTCATAGTAGGCGAATTGGGCCTCAAGACGCATTGAAGAAGGACTCTCGAGGTCTTTCTCGGGTTGCGGCAGGGAACCCTGGGTTCCCTCGACTTGTGTCGGTGACCTCAGGCAACTTCTCAGGGTGCCTCTGAGAAGTCAGGGACACTGTGGATTTGGGAGGGGCCCTTCGTTACTCAACTGGGTTTGGTGCAATCGAAGAGGGCCTCATCTTGAATGGAGGCAGGAACCTCAGGGGTCCTCTCCATTTCTGACTCGGGTCGCAGAGTACCTGCCGAGTACGGACAAGAGAGTCACGCCTCGTCTTCCGTGGAGGAATGGATCTCCGCTTGCCTTTCGAGTTGTCCACGGAGTGACAGGCCACTTGTTGAGCTGTGTGTGGAACCTGCGGGTTTTTCCGGACGATGCACGGGGGTGTCAGTGCCCCTTCGTGTTGTGCCTTCATCCACAGGGTTGCCTTCAAAGAGGTGTTCGGGCATCGGGTTCTTTTCAAGAGCGTACCAGAAAATTGGGGTCTTTCAGCATGTGGTACCACCCACGAGGCTACGTCTCGAATTTCCTCGGGAGACCGGCCTCATCCTGAGGTTCGCCGGGAAGGTAGGGAACCCTTGCAGACAAAGCAGGGGAATCGACCCACCGGTCGCGATCAGAAGGGGAGAAGGGGCTCAGATGAAGTGGTGCCGGGAACCTCGGTGGTCCCCTCGAGTGAGACCGGTATGTCACGGCACTTTTGAGGTCGCATCAAGGGTGCCAAGTACAGTTTCGCACTTCAAGACGGAACGTGGGAATTCTCTGGAGATGCTCTAGCGGGCAAGGGCCTCATATTGCGATGACCAGTGAAACACGTGGTTTTTCTCGAGTTGCGGCGGGATTCTCGAGTTACGACGGGGAATTCAGGCTTCCTCTTGTGTTGGCCCAGGAAGTCCAATCTTCCATTCAACTTGTCAGAGAGAGCTGGGGGTTGCTCTCGAGTCACTTCAGGGCAAAGAGTCCTCATCTAGG
This sequence comes from Bubalus kerabau, assembly GCF_029407905.1. Lineage (NCBI taxonomy): Eukaryota > Metazoa > Chordata > Mammalia > Artiodactyla > Bovidae > Bubalus > Bubalus kerabau. The sequence goes on from NW_026577907.1 coordinate 1,921,118, forward strand.
CTTCGGTCCAGGACGTAGTGTTCCTCTCCAGGGGCGACAGGGATATCGGGGTCGCATTCCAGTCTCACCCGGTGGGTCACGCCTCGTCTCGAGTGGAAGCAAAGGACTCCACTATCCTCTCGAGTCGCGACGTGTAACTCTTGGAGTCCAATGAGTGGTCTAAAGGGAGTCAAGCGTCCTGTGTAGCTTGGACAGAAGGTTCACGCTTGATCTGCATACCATTCAGTTAAAGATGGCCCTCCTCTCGTGATGACGGGAGCGTCTCATGGGTTTTCTCGAGCTGCGGCGCCAGTGTGGGGTTTCTCACGAGATATGATGGGGAGCTCAGGGAGCCTCTTGTGCGGCGCCAGAGAAGTCAGGCCTCCATGCGTGTGGCCAGGCAGATCGCGTCATTGCTCTGGAGTCATGGGAAGGACTAGGGCCTCAAGACGCATTTAAGAAGGACTCTCGAGGTCTTTCTTGGGTTGGGGCGGGAAACACTCGTTTCCCTCGACCTCTACCGGGGACCTTAGGGAACTTCCCAGGTGCCTCTGAGAGGTGAGGGATACTGAGGAGTTAGAGGGGCCTCTCGGGACTCCACTAGGTTTGACGAAATGAAAGAGGGCCTCATCTCGATTGGAGGCAGGAACCTCAGGCTTCCTCTCCATTTCTGACTCCGACCGCAGGGTCCCTGCAGAGTTGGGACAGGAGAGTCAGGCCTCGTCTTGTCTGAATAATGGAACTCTGCTTGCCTCTCGAGTCGTTCAGTGGGTCTCAGGCCCCTTGTCGAGCTGTGTGTGGAACCTGCGGGTGTTTCCAGAAGATGCACGGGGGTGTCATTGCCCCTTCATTTGGTGCCTTCCCCCACAGGGTTGCCTTCAAAGAGGTGTCCGGGCATCAGGTTCATTTCAAGAGCGGTCCGGGAAATCGGGGTCGTTCGACATGTGGCACCACCCACGTGGCTCATCTCGAATTTCCTCGTGAGAGCAGCATCATCCTGAGGTGCGCCGGGAAGGCCGGGAACACCTTCCACACAAAGAAGGGGAATCGACTCTCCTGTCGCGATCAGGAGGGGAGATGGGGCTCAGATGAAGTGGGGCCGGGACTCTAGGTGTTCCACTCAAGGGAACCCGGCGTTTCAGGGAACTTTAGGGGTCGCATCAAGGGAGCCAATTACCGTTTCCCACTTCAGGACGGAACATGGGACTTCCCTGGAGATGCTGTAGCGGGCAAGGGCCTCATCCTGTGAAGACGTTGGAACCACGTCGTTTTGCTCGAGTTGCGTCTGGATTCTCGAAAACGACGGGGATTTCAGGCTTCCTCTTGGGTTGGCCCTGGGAAGCCCAATCTTCCCCTGGAGTTGCGAGGGAAAGCTGGGGGTTCTGCTCGAGTCACTACAGGGCCAAAGAGACCTCATCGAGGCGTGTGTCCAGGACCTAATATTCCTCTCAAGGGAAGACAGAGATCTCGGGTTTCCATTCCAGACTCCCCCGGGGAGTCAGGCCTCGCCTCGAGGGGAAGCAGAGGACTCCACTTTCCTCTCAAGTCGCGACACGGATCTCTTGGAGCCCTATGAGTGGACTCAAGGGTGTCGAGCCTCCTCTTCAGTTTGGAGAGAGGACTCGGGATTGCTCTCCAGGTCAGGCAGGAAAAGAAGGCCCTCATCTCGCGATGATGGGGGCATCTCATGGGTTTCCTCAGGCTGCGGCGCCCGTGGGGGTTTTCTCAAGAGGCACGACGAGGATCTCAGGGAGCCTTTCGTGCGGCACCAGGGAACTCATGTCTCCATGCGCATGGCGAGGAGGAGCTGGTCATCACTCTCGAGTCATGGGAAGTGACTAGGGCCTCAAGACGCGTTGAAGAAGGACTCTCGAGGTCTTTCTCGGGTGGCGGCGGGAAACCCTAGTTTCCCTCGACTTCTGCAGGGGACTATAGGGAACTTACCAGGGTGCCTCTGAGAGGTGAGGAATGCTGTGGAGTTGGCAGGGCCTCTCGGGACTCTGCTGGGTTCGGCGCAATGGAAGAGGGCCTCATCTCGAGGGGAGGCAGGAACCTCAGGCTTCCTCTCCGATTCTGACTTCGACTGCACGGTCCCTGCAGTGTTGGGACAGGAGAGTCATGCCTCGTCTTGTCTGAGGAATGGAATTCTGGTTGCCTCTCGAGTTGTTCCGGGAGTCTCATGCCCCTTGTCGAGCTGTGTGTAGACCCTGCGGGTTTTTCCGGATGATGCACGGGGGTGTCAGTGCCCCTTCGTGTTGTGCCTTCACTCACAGGGTTGCCTTCGAAGAGGTGTCCGGGCATCGGGTTCTTATCAAGAGCGGACCGGAAAATCGGTGTCGTTCGGCACGTGGCACCTCACACATGGCTAGTCTCGAATTTCCTCCTGAGACCGGCCTCATCCTGAGGTGCACCAGGAAGGCCGGGAACCCCTTCCAGAGAAAGCAGGGGAATCGATTCTCCTGTCGCGATCAGGAGGGGAGAAGGGGCTCAGATGAAGTGGTGCCGGGACCCTTGGTGTTCCCCTCGAGGGAACCCAGCGTGTCGGGGAACTTTTGCGGTCGCATCAAGGGTGTCAAGTACCGTTTCACTCTTAAGGACGGAACATGGGACTTCCCTGGAGACACCGGGAATTTCGGTGTTCCCCTGGAGTGAGACCGGTATGTTGGGTAACTTTGGGGTCGCATCAAGGGTGCCAAGTAGCATTTCGAACTTTAAGATGGAATGTGGGACTTCTCTTGAGACTCTAGCTGGCAAGGGCCTCATATTGCGATGAAGGGGGAACCACATGGTTTTTAAGACTTGAGGCTGAATTCTCGAATTACGATGGGAAATTCAGACTTCCTCATGTGTTGACCGTGGGAAGCCCAATCTTCCATTCAAATTGTGAGGGAGAGATGGAGGTTGCTCTCGATCACTGTAGGGCAAAATAGACCTCATCTAGGCTTGTGTCTAGGACATAATGTTCCACTCCAGGGGCGACAGGGATCTCGGGGTTGCATTCCAAACTCACCCGGGGAGTCAGGCCTCGTCTCCAGGGAAGCAAAGGACTCCGCTCTCCTCTCGAGTCGCACCGGGTATTTCTTGGACCCAACTGAGTGGCCTAAAGGGAGTCAATCCTCCTGTGAAGTTTGGAGAGAGGACCAGGGATTGCTCTCCAGGTCAGGCAGGAAAAGAAGGCCCCCATCTCTCCTTGACGGGGGCATCTTGTGGTTTTTCTCGAACTGCGGCGCCAGTGTGGGTTTCCTCACGAGGTACGATGGGGTACTCAAGGAGCCTCTTGTGTGGTACTAGGGAAGTCAGTTTTCCTGCTTGTGGCGAGGGGAGCGCGTCCTTGCTCTGGAGTCATGGTTGGGGAATCGGGCATCAAGAGACGTTGAAAAAGGACTCTCCAAGTCTTTCTCGGGTTACTTCAGGAAACTCTGGGTTCCCTCGACTTGTGCCAGTGACCTCAGGTAGCTTCTCAGGGAGCCTCTGAGAATTCAGGGATACTGTGGTGTTGGGAGGGGCCTCTCGGGACACCACTGAGTTTGGTTCAATGGAAGAGGGCCTCTTCTCTAGTTGAGGCAGGAACCTCAGGGTTCCTCTCCATTTCTGACTCCGATCGCAGGGTCCCTGAAGAGTTGGGCCAGGAGGGTAAGGCCTCGTCTTGGGTGAAGGAATGCAACTTCACTTGCCTCTCGAGTTGTTCACGGGGTGACAGTCCACATTTGGAGCTGTGAGTGGAATCGGCGGGTTTTTCCAGACAATGCATGGGGATGTCAGTGTCCCTTCATGTTGTGCCTTCATCCACAGGGTTGCCTTCGAAGAGATGTCCGGGCGTCAGGTTCTTATCTAGAGTGGACCGGGAATTCGGGATCTTTCAACATGTGGCACCAACCATGAGGCTACTTTTTGAATTTCCTCATGAGACCGGCCTCATCCTGAGGTTCGCGGGGAAAGTTGGGAACCCCTTGCAGACAAAGCATGGGAGTCGACCCTCCTTTTGCGATCAGGAGGGGAGAAGGGGCTCACAGGAAGTGGTGCCATGAACTTTGGTGTTTCCCTCGAGTGAGACCGGTATGTCAGGGAACTTTGGGGGTCGCATCAAGGGTGCCAAGTACCGTTTTGTACTTCAGGATGGAACGTGGGACTTCTCTTGATACGCTGTAGCGGCCAAGGGCCTCATCTTGCGATGACGGGGGAGCCACGTGGTTTTTCTCGAGTTGCGGCGGGATTCTCGAGTTACGACGGGGATTTCAGGCTTCCTCTTGTGTTGGGCCAGGGAAGTCCAATCATCCATTCGAGTTGCGAGGGAGAGCTGGGGGTTGCGCTCGAGTCACTGCAGGGCAAAGGAGACCTCATCTAGGCTTGTGTCCAGGACCTAATGTTCCTCTCCAAGGGCCACAGGGATCTCAGGTTTGCATTCCAGCCTCACCCAGGGAGTCAGGCCTCGTGTCGAAGGGAAGCAAAGGACTCCGCTCTCCTTTCGAGTTGTGATGGGCACCTCTTGGAGCCCACTTTGTGGCCTAAAGGGAGTCAAGCCTCCTGTGAAGTTTGGAGAGAGGACTTGGGACTGCTCTCCAGGCCATGCAGGAAAAGATGGCCCTCATCTCGCGATGACGGAGGGGTCTTGTGTGTTTTCTCGAGCTGCGGCGCCAGTGTGGGGTTTCACACGAGGTACGACAGGGAACTCAGGGAGCCTCTCATGTGGCGCCAGGGAAGTCAGGTCTCCATGTGCGTGGCGAGGGGGAGCGCGTTATTGCTCTCGAGCCATGGTAGGGGAATCTGACCTCAAGACGCGTTGAAGAAGGACTCTCGAGGTCTTTCTTCGGTTGTGGCAGGAAACCCTTATTTCCCTCGACGTTTGCCGGTGGCCTCAAGGAGCTTCTCAGAATGCCTATGAGAAGTCAGGGATACTGTGGAGATGGGAGTGGCCTCTCGGGACTCCACTGGGTTTGTTTTAATGCAAGAGGGCCTCATCTCGGGTTGAGGCAGGAACCTCAGGTTTCCTCTCCATTTCTGACTCAGATCGAAGCGTGCCTGCAGAGTTGGGATTGGATACTCAGGCCTCGTCTTGTCTGAGGAAGGGAACTCCGCTTGCCTCTCTCGTTGTTTAAGGGGTGACAGGCCAGTTGTGGAGCTGTATGTGGATCCTGTGGGATTTTCTGGACGATGAACAGTGTTGCCAGTGCCCCCTCGTGTAGTGCCTTCATCCACAGGGTTGCCTTAGAAGAGGTGTCCGGGCATCGGGTTCTTATCAAGAGCAAGACCGAGAAATCGGGGTCTTTCGGCACGTGGCACGAACACGAGGCTACGTCTCGAATTTCTTCGTGAGACTGGCCTCATCCTGAGGTGCGCCATGAAGGTCGGGAACCCCTTCTAGACAAAGCAGGGGAATCGACCTTCCTGCCGTGATCAGGAGGGGAGAAGGGGCTCAAATGAAGTGGTGCCAGGAACTTCGGTGTTCCCTTGGAGTGAGACCGGTATATTGGGGAACTTTTGGGGTCGCATCAAGGGTGCCAAGTAGCATTTCGAACTTTATGACGAAACATGGGACTTCTCTTGAGACTCTGTAGCGGGCAAAGGCCTCATATTGTGATGAATGGGGAACCACGTGGTTTTTAAGAGTTGCGGCGGGATTCTCGAGTTACAACGGGAAATTCAGACTGCCTCTTGTGTTGGCCCAGTGAAGACCAATCTTCCATTCGAATTGCGAGGGAGAGATGGGTGTTGCTCTTGAGTCACTGTAGGGCAAAATAGACCTCATCTAGGCTTTTGTCCAGGACATAATGTTCCTCTCCAGGGGCAACAGGGATCTCGGGGTTGCATTCCAGACTCACCCGAGGTAAGGCCTCATCTCGAGGGGAAACAAAGTACTCTGCTCTCCTCTCAAGTCGCGACAGGTATCTCTTGGAGCCCATTGAGTGGCCTAAAGGGAGTAAAGCCTCCTGTGAAGTTTGGAGAAAGGACCAGGGATTGCTCTCCAGGTCAGGCAGGAAAAGATGTCCCCAATCTCGCGATGACAGTGGCGTCTCGTGGGTTTTCCCGAGCTGTGGCGCCAGTGTGGGGTTTCTCACGAGGTATGACGGGGAGCTCAGGGAGCCTCTCATGTGGTGCCAGGGAAGTCAGGTGTCCATGCGCATGGCGAGGGGGAGCGTGTCATTGCTCTCGAGTCATGGTAGGGGAATCCGTCCTCAAGACGCGTTGAAGACGGACTCTTGAGGTCTTTCTCGGGTTGCGGCAGGATACCCTGTGTTCCCTCGACTTGTGCCGGTGACCGCAGGGAGTTGCTCAGGGTGCCTCTGAGAAGACACTGATACTGTGGTGTTGGGAGGGGCCTCTCGGGACTCCACTGCGTTTGGTGCAATGGAAGATTGCCGGGAGCCAGCGAGAGACATTCCACTCGTGACAAATGTCATGAGGAAAGAGTCTCGGCATACGCAAAGGCGGGATCGAGCCTCCGGGAGTTCCCCCGTATATTCTTCAGCATCTACCCCCAAAAACCAAAGTCTGCCTTCTTTATTGCTTTGTTCTCTCACCTCTGACATTACTGGGGATGTCCCCCACCACCATCTCACTCTCTCTGTCAAAGAGCTAACTTACAGCTCCAACTAATAATGTTCCTGGGCAATTAGTAGTGTTTAAATCCAAACCCCTCAGATGGTTTTCTAACTCGCCTGACAAGTTTACCCGGTCTCCTACAGCTATGCATACGATTGTGTACAGTCTCCCAGCCTCGAGACGCACGGGAAGTTTAAGATATTCAAATAGCTTAGAGCCTCTCAGAGAGTTAGAAACTGTCAGAATAAAACTAGTAAAAATTTCATTGATGAACCAATGCTTTTTGCCAAGTTTCCACATCCCCTGAATTGTATCCTTGAATGTGTGCTAATTAATATAGTTGGTATGTAGAAAAAATAAGTAGTGGCCTTGATGTTGGTAACTTTAGACCCTTAAGGTAATAAATTCTTTTCTTTGTTGTAAACCCATTACACATCCTCCCTATAGGAATGCAATTTTATCTTCGAAAGATGGCGCCAAACCTTAAACAATTACTCTTAGAGAAAATAACTCTTATGGTTGATAAGTCTTTGTCAAGAGTCATAAAATGTTAATAGGTCTTCTGGCCAGAAGATGATGTAAATCATCTAAACCATTTTTATACGATAAATCTGCAGAAAAGAAACCCTGGTTTTTGATAAGGATTAAAGACTGCTGACTTTGCATCCCCTATTATCCTCTATGTGTAACTTAGGGTATTAAAACCTGTGTTGAAAATAAAGCTACGGGCCTTGCTCGCCAACGCTTGGTCTCCCCATGTCATTATTCCCCTCAATTTTCAGATGAGTGTCCATCTGGAGCGCGGATATCCTCTGCGACCATTTATTTGCCTGGGCTTCGAAGACCCACTCGATAAGGTGTCTAAGGTGGGGCACCTTCCTCTATTCTAGAGGGCACTTGCAGCCTCCGTGGTCAGAGCTAACCTGGTGTCATGGGTTATATTGATTTTCCGCGTAAACCAAGCTACTCAGCTGCTTTTCTCCAGTGAATTTTCCTACTGAGCTATCCTCATTCTATTACTCTTTATATCTTTGATGAATAAATAAATATATAAATAGGTCGCCTACTCCATCTTCCCTTCGAATACCCTGGATCAGCTGGGGCTGGACCTCCGCAGGTGGCGCCCGAGACAGGCATTTCGAAGGTAAATCCCCAACCCCATTCCCCCAGTGTTCAGTTTTGGGGACAGATAGGATCCCACTTAGGGGGCTGCAGATCCCCCTGTAGAATAGACAGGGCGAGAGGAGTGGGAAGTGTTGAAGAGTTAGAGAGAAAAAACGGTTTCTAAAAAGGCTGACAAAAAAGGCCTAATCTTTAGATAGCTAAAAGCAAAATCTTTTACTATCCTTAAGTTTCTGACATGGGCAACACTGAATCAAATGAAAGACAGCTCTTTATAGGAGTAATTTTACAGTTATTAAGTAAAAGAAGAATCAAGGTTAAAAAATCTTCCATTCAATCATTTTGTACATTTGTACAAGACCACTGCCCTTGGTTTCTACAACAAGGCACTGTTAACCTCGATATCTTGAAAAAACTAGGAAAACAGCTAAGAGCTTATTGTGCTCAGCAAGGTTTGGAAAAAATCCCTACTTACACCTTTCCTCTGTGGAATATGACTAGAGATGTTTTAGATCCAGCTCATGAATTTGAAAAGGTACCTGTTAAAGAGGAAAGTAAAGTTGGAAAAGTACCTGTTAAACAAAAAAGCAAATCTGAAAAGGTACCTGTTATAAAGAAAAGTGAAAATGAAGAGGCTATACCTAGCTATCGACAGCTAAATGAATGGCTAGCCGCTATGACTGCCAATGAGCATGTAAAAGATAGGGATGAAAAGAAAGATCAGCTCTCCCCTCAATTTGAAAAAGGTTTAGAGGAAACAGCAGCTCGATGCCATTCTGATGAGGATTTTTTTTTTTAAGCTAAAGATGCTCCTAAAAGTTTAAGAAAACATCCCTAATCAGACCATCCGCTCCTAGGAGGTTGAGGGAAACATCCCCGATCAGACAGTTCGTAAGATTTAGTTACCAAACAGTTAAAGGATCTCCGGAACAGAAGAGGAAAACTTCGGGACGCTCCCATCCCCCTATGCCTCCTCCTCCATGTCGGGGTAAAGGGCCACCGCTAGGAGTTTCCCGGAGAAGGATTTTCTCTAGTCCCAAGGATGAACTTGATCCTCACCTTGAGGCTTCTTTTCTAGTCCCCTCTGCAGTTTAGCCAGGGTAAAGAGGTTACAAAATAAATAAAAATATTCTCTAAAATTAAAAAAAAAATTAAAAATGGATTTCTCTGCATCTAAGAATAGACAAATATTTATTGACTGTGGAATATGATTAGAAATGTCCTGGACCTCCGTCACGAGGCTGTTAAATAGACTATGGGGGAGGCTATAGAGGTGGATGGTGGTGAGTCTCAATTTACTGCACAGATCATATTTTCTGCCATTGAAAAAAAAAAAGGAGGGAGAAAGTGGTCTACCTCCCGAGGAAGGAGAGGGCTTACAGGATGCTGCGGCCGAGAGCCCTGGCGAGCTCCCTCCCCCTCTGCGCAAACCTTTAAAAAACTTATCCACCACTTTCTGATTTAAGGCGACTGCCACCGCCTTCGATTGTGCCTCCCAGGACCCAGGAGTTCCCCACTTTGCCCCCAAAGCCTCCCAAAGTGTTGCCTAAGACTGAGGAAGATAAAAAGTTTTTTAAACAAAGGAGCTTTTAGTACACAATATGCAGAGCGTGCTCCTTGGAGAAAACTCCCTCAGGGGGATCTCACCCAGGCTAGGAGAAAAGCGAAAAGGCAAGGAGATTTAATAACAATATTAACCCCTGATGTGCCGCTTACTCCAATTCCAACCGGAGTGGCTGGCCCCCTATCTGAGGACATTGTAAGATTTGTCCTGGGGCGTAGCTTGCTTTCTTTTAAAAAAAAAATTAAATAAAAAAAAAAGAAAGAAAAGAAATTTCGCTGGTGCATGGTGTAGTAGATTCTGATGATATTGAGAAATTAAAGTCTTGATCTCACTGCCTATCAAAACTGTACAAATTAATAAAGGTCAAAGAGTAACGCAGCTTTTACTTTTACCTTACTATCAGACAAGGAAAAACTTGACTTCTCAATCTAAAAGCCACAAAACATTTGGATCTAGTGATCTAGCCTTTTGGGTGCAGGAAATTACAGTTCCAAGGCCTTTAAAAGATCTTTTAATTCAAGAGAATAAAACGCCAGGGCTATTAGACACAGGAACAGACGTCTCTTAACATTGCTGGGAAAGACTGGCCCAGCTCCTGGCCAACACATAATACTGAAAATGAGTTGGTGGGATTAGAGAAAGTGGTATGTGGGGTGGAGATGCTGTACAGGTGGTACATTTAACAATACTTTATATATTGTTATAAATACATAATATAAATGTATTTGCCTAATTACAGTTTGCCTAATTAGGTATGGGTATAAATAAAATATAATAAAGGTACACCTAATTCTATTTATAGATCTATACTTAATTAATTTGTATATAAATTAATATGTATACTATACACACACACATATATATCTACTGTATAATTAAATATATATGGCAGTAATATAATGTGTGTGTGGCTGATATTAATTGGTATGGATTGATGTGCTGTGATGATATATGTTCTATACACTGTATAATTATAAATGTGTGACATGTATTATTACAGTATATTGGTTTGTGTTGGTTGGTATTAGCTGTGTATGTGTTGTATTGTTGTAATATATATTAATTAATATATTAATTATAAAGATTAATTCAAGTATATTGATTTATATATATTATATGTCAATAACTTTATCCTTGTTACCATATATAAATACATATATAAATGCATTTTGCATTTAGGTATATCTGTATACCTGTATACCAAAATGAGATAAGGAGGTTATACATTTATTACTTAAATTTATACAGAGACCTAAACTAAACATTAGACCTAAATTAACATATCCATAGGGAAACAGCTAGACAAATAGTGAAGTTATGTTCCAATTGTAATTAATCACTTAAACGTAAACACACAGGGGCAGACTACAATGATGAGACACTAGATGCCTGAATTACAGGCTACGACTCGGCCCCTGGTCAAGTAAAAAGGCCTCCTTACGGGAGAGTGAAAAAGGCCAGATGTGTTGCTAACTTGTGGGAGAGGGTATGCTTGTATATTTCTACAGAATGCAGATTCTCCGGTTTGGATCTCAGACAAATTCGTCATGTCACATTCCCCAAAGACCAGGTTCGCGGCCCGCGCACTCGCTCGCTCCCCCTCCCCCAGCCAGCTCTCGCCTCCGTGCCACCAGCAGCACCTCGCACCCACTTCTCTGCACCCCGTGACCTAGAGCAAAGAAGTCTGTGCAGCAAGTGAGGGCCAGAGAGGAAAGCGCACCCGCGGAGTGCCGTCCAGACCAGCGTGGCCCCACCGGCGAGAGGGGACCGCCCTGAGCCCAATCGGTGGCGGCTAGCCCTAAACCACGAACCCTGCCCCTCCGCCCACCATAGGCGCCTTGGCCCACAGCCTGCCGCTCGCGTTCTGCCTCCTGATGCTGGGGACACTGCTCCCCCGGGCTGACGCCTACAGCTGCTCCCTGGTTCATCTTGTTTAAACCCTCAATATAATGTTTGCTCCTTTGTAATGCTACAACATCCACCTTATCTTATGATGTAACCACTTATTGAATTATGGTCTTGCTGTATTACAACAACTACAGGATTTAATGCAAACACGACGGTTTGTGGGCTTAATTATCTTGGGAACAGCAGCTTTGATAAGTGCAATCACTTCTGTTACTGTGGCAGCAATATCATTGACTCAACAAGTACATACTGCTCAATATGTTGATTCTATGTCCAAAAATGTTTCTTTAACATTGGCAACACAGGAAGCTATAGAGAGAAAATTAGAAATGAGGGTAGACGCCCTAGAGGAAGCAGTAATACATATTGGGACTGAATTGCAGGCTTTAAAGGTGAAAATGGCATTGTCTTGTCATGCTGACTATCGGTGGATATGTGGAACACCCCTGAAAGTAAATGAGACAGATTTTGAATGGGAAAAGATTAAAAACCATATTTCAGGTATCTGGAACAGCTCTGACATTGGTTGAGACGTAGGGAAACTTCACTATCAAATAGCAACCATGGAGCACTCCCGATTAGATTTTACTGCTGCTGGAACAGCAAATGATTTCTTCCATACTTTCCCTAACTACATCTCAGGAAAGAATATTCTGTCTAATGTCTTTAGCTATGCTGCGGTGGCTGCTTTAATTCTGCTTCTCATAATCATTCTTCCTTGTATTGTCAGGATTCTTCGGCAGAGTATCCAGAGGCTCGCGACTGAGCTACATCTGGCTGTTTTAAGAAATAAAAAACGGGGAGATGCCGGGAGCCGGCGAGAGACATTCCACTCGTGACAAAGGTCATGAGGAAGGAGGCTGGGCATACACAAAGGCGGGATCGAGCCTCGGGAGTCCTCCCGGATATTCTTGAGCATCTACCCCCCAAAACCAGAGTCTGCCTACTTTATTGCTTTGTGCTCTCACCTCTGACTTTACTGGGGGCTGTCCCCCACCACCATCTCACTCTCTCTGTCAAAGAGCTAACTTACAGCTCCAATTAATAAAGTTCCTGGGCAATTAGGAGTGTTTAAATCCAAACACGTCAGATGGCTCTCTAACTCGCCTGACAAGTTTACCCGGTCTCCTACAGCAATGCATACAATTGTTTACAGTCTCCGAGCCTCGAGAGGCACGGGAAGCTTAAGATATTCAAATAGCTTAGAGCCTCTCAGAGAGTTAGAAACTGTCAGAATAAAACTAGTAAAAGATTTCATTGATGAACCAATGCTTGTTGCCAAGTTTCCACATCCCCTGAATTGTATCCTTGAATGTGTATTAATTAATATAGTTGGTATGCAGAAGAAATAAGTAGTGGCCTTGGTGTTACTAACTTTAGACCCTTAAGGTAATAAATTATTTCCTTTGTTGTAAGCCCATTACACATCTGCCCTATAGGAATGCAATTTTATCTTCGAAAGATGGGGCCAAACCTTAAAATAATTACTCTTAGAGAAAATAAGTCTTACGGTTGATAAGTCTTTGTCAAGAGTCATAAAATGTTAATAGGTCTTCTGGCTAGAAGATGATGTAAATCACCTAAACCATTTGTATACGATACATTTGCAGGAGAGAAACTCTGGTTTTTGATAAGGATCAAAGGCTGCTGTCTTTGCATCCCCATTATCCTCTATGTGTAACTTAGGGTATAAAAACACCTGTTGAAAATAAAGCTACGGGCCTTGATTGCCAACGCTTAGTCTCCTAAGTCATTCTTCCCCTCAATTTTCAGATGAGTGTCCATCTGGAGCGCGGATATCCTCTGCGACCATTTATTTGCCTGGGCTTCGAAGACCACTTGAGAAGGTGTCTAAGGTGGGGCACTTTTCGCTATTCGAGAGGGAGCCTGCGGCCTCCGTGGTCAGAGCTAACCTGGTGTCACGGGTTATACTGATTTTCCGCATAAACCAAGCTACTCAGCTTCTTTTCTCCACTAAATTTTCCTACTGAGCTATCCTCATTCTATTACTCTTTATATCTTCGATAAATAAATCAATAGGTCGCCTACTCTGTCTCCCCTTCGAAAACCCTGGACCAGGCGAGGCTGGACCTTGTCAGAAGAGGGCCTCATCTCGATTTGAAGCAGGAACCTCAGGGTTGCTCTCCATTTCTGACTCTGAACACAGAGTCCCTACAGAGTTAGGACAGGAGAGTCAGGCCTCGTCTTGTGTGGAGGAATGGAACTCCACTGGACTCTCGAGTTGTTCACTGGATAACAGGCCACTTGTCGAGCTGTGTGTGGAACCTGCGGTTTTATCCAGACGATGCATGGGGGTGTCAGTTCCCCTTCGTTTTTTGCCTTCATACACAGGGTTGCCTTCGAAGAGGTATCCAGCCTTCAGATTTTTATCAAGAGCAGACCAGGAAATCAGTGCCTTTCGGCATGTGGCACCACCCACAAGCCTACGTCTCGAATTTCTTCTTGAGACGGACCTCAACCTGAGGTGCACCAGGAAGGTCGGTAACCCTTTCAGACAAAGCAAGTGAATCGACCCTCTTGTCCCGATCAGGAGGGGAGAAGGGGCTCAGATGAAGTGGTGCCGGGAACCTCGATGTTCCCCTCAAGTAAAACTGGGATGTCGGGGAACTTTTGGAGTCACATCAAAGGTGCTAAGTACCATTTCAAACTTCAAGATGGAACGTGAGACTTCTCTTGAGACGCTGTAGCTGGCAAGGGCCTCATCTTGTGGTGACGGGTTAACCACGTCGTTTTTCTCGAGTTGTGGCGGGATTCTCGAGTTAGGTCAGGAAATTCAGGCTTCCTCTTGTGTTGGCCCAGGGAAGTCCAGTCTTCCATTCGAGTTGCGAGGGAGAGCTAGGGATTGCGCTTGAGTTACTGCAGGGCAAAAGAGACCTTATCTAGGCTTGTGTCAAGGACATAATGTTCGTCTCCAGGGGGGACAGGGATCTCGGGGTTGCTTTCCTGATGCACCCAGGGAGTCAGTCCTTGTCTCGAGGGGAAGCGAAGGACTCCGCTCTCCTCTCGAGTTGCGACGGGTATCTCTTGGAGCCCACTGAGTGGCCTAAAGGGAGTCAAGCCTCCTGTGGAGTTTGGAGAGAGGACTCGTGATTGCTCTCCAGGCCATGCAGGAAAAGAAGGCCATCATCTCGCGATGAAGGGGGGGTCTCGTGGGTTTTCTCGAGCTGCAGCGCCAGTGTGGGGTTTCTCATGAGGTCCTACGGGGAGCTCAGGGAGCCTCTCATGTGGCGCTTGGGAAGTCAGGTCTCCATGCGCATTGCAAGGGGGAGCGCGTCATTGCTCTAGAGTCATGGAAGGTGTATCGGGCCTCAAGAACCATTAAAGAAGGACTTTCAAGGTGTTTCTTGGGTCACGGCAGTAAACCCTGGGTTCCCTCGACTAGTGCCGGTGGCCTCAGGGAGCTTCTCAGTGTGCCTCTGAGAAGTCAAGGATACCCTGGAGTTGGGAGGGCCCTCTCGGGACTCCACTGGGTTTGGTGCAATAGAAGAGGGCCTCATCTCGAGTGGAGGCAGGAACCTCAGGGTTCGTCTCCATTTCTGACTCTGATCGCAGGGTCCCTTCAGAGTTGGGACAGGAGAGTCAGGCCTCGTCTTGTAAGGAGGAATGGAACTCCGCTTGCCTCTCGAGTTATTCACGGGGTGACAGGCAACTTGTCGAACTGTGTTTGGAATCTGCGGGTTTTTCCGGACGATGCACGAGGGTGTCAGTGCCCCTTCGTGTTGTGCCTTCTTCCACAGGGTTGCCTTTCAAGAGGTGTCCGGGCATCGGGTTCTTATCAAGAGTGGACCGGGGAATCGGGGTCTTTCAGCATGTGTTACCACCCATGAAGCTACGTCTCAAATATTCTCGTTAGACCGGCCTCATCCTGAGGTGCGCTGGGAAGGTTGGGAACCCCTTCCAGACAAAGCACGGGAGTCGACCCTCCAGTCGTAATCAGGAGGGGAGAAGTGGCTCAGATGAAGTCGTACCGGGAACCTCGGTGTTCCCCTCGAGAGAGACCAGGGTGTCGGGGAACTTTTGGAATCGCATCAAGGGTGCCAAGTTTTCACACTTGAAGTGTGAAAACACTTCAAGAAGAAACCTGGGACTTCTCTTTAGACGCTGTAGCGGGCAAGGGCCTCATCTTGCGATGACAGGGTAACCATGTGGTTTTTCTCGAGTTTCGGCGGGATTCTCGAGTTACGATGGGGAATTCAGGCTTCCTCTTGTGTTGGCCCAGGGAAGTCCAATCTTCCATTGGAGTTGCGAGAGAGAGCTAGGGATTGCTCTCGAGTCACTTCAGGGCAAAAGAGACCTCATCTAAGCTTGTGTCCAGGACCTAATGTTCCTCTCCAGGGGCGACAGAGATCTCGGGGTTGCATTTTAGACGCACCCGAGGAGTCAGACCTCATCTCGAGAGGAAGGAAAGGACTCTGCTCTGCTCTCGAGTCCCGACGGGTATTTCTTGGAGACCACTGAGTGGCCTAAAGGGAGTCAAGCCTCCTGTTGGTTTTTTTTTTTAATTTTATTTTATTTTTAAACTTTACATAATTGTATTAGTTTTTCCAAATATCAAAATGAATCCGCCTCAGGTATACATGTGCTCCCCATCCTGAACCCTCCTCCCTCCTCCCCCCCATAGCATCCCTCTGGGTCGTCCCAGTGCACTAGCCCCAAGCATCCAGTGTCATGCATCAAACCTGGACTGGCAACTCTTTTCATACATGATATTTTACATGTTTCAATGCCATTCTCCCAAATCTTCCCACCTTCTCCCTCTCCCACAGAGTCCATAAGACTCTTCTATACATCAGTGTCTCTTTTGCTGTCTCGTACTCAGGGTTATTGTTACCGTCTTTCAAAGTTCCATATATATGCGTTAGTATACTGTATTGGTGTTTTTCTTTCTGGCTTACTTCACTCTGTATAATAGGCTGCAGTTTCATCCACCTCATTAGAACTGATTCATTCTATTCTTTTTAATGGCGGAGTAATACTCCATTGTGTATATGTACCACAGCTTTCTTATCCATTCATCTGCTGATGGACATCTAGGTTGCTTCCATGTCCTGGCTATTAGAAACAGTGTTGCGATGAACATTGGGGTACACGTGTCTCTTTCCCTTCTGGTTTCCTCAGTGTGTATGCCCAGCAGTGGGATTGCTGGATCATAAGGCAGTTCTATTTCCAGTTTTTTAAGGAATCTCCACACTGTTCTCTATAGTGGCTGTACTAGTTTGCATTCCCACCAACAGTGTAAGAGGGTTCCCTTTTCTCCACACCCTCTCCAGCATTTATTATTTGTAGACTTTTGGATTGCAGCCATTCTGACTGGCGTGAAATGGTACCTCATAGTGGTTTTGATTTGCATTTCTATGATAATGAGTGATTTTGAGCATCTTTTCATGTGTTTGTTAGCCATCTGTATGTCTTCTTTGGAGAAATGTCTATTTAGTTCTTTGGCCCATTTTTTGATTGGCTCATCTATTTTTCTGGAGTTGAGCTGTAGGTGTTGCTTGTATATTTTTGAGATTAGTTGTTTGTCAGTTGCTTCATTTCCTATTATTTTCTCCCATTCCGAAGGCTGTCTTTTCACCTTGCTAATAGTTTGCTTTGATGTGCAGAAGCTTTTAAGGCTAATTAGGTCCCATTTGTTTATTTTTGTTTTTATTTCCAATATTCTGGGAGGTGGGTCATAGAGGATCCTGCTGTGATGTATTTCAGAGAGTGTTTTGCCTATGTTCTCCTCTAGGAGTTTTATAGTTTCTGGTCTTACGTTTAGATCTTTAATCCATTTTGAGTTTATTTTTGTGTATTGTGTTGGAAAGTGTTCTAGTTTCATTCTTTTATAAGTGGTTGACCAGATTTCCCAGCACCACTTGTTAAAGAGATTGTCTTTAATCCATTGTATATTTTTGCCTCCTTTGTCAAAGATAAGGTGTCCATATGTGTGTGGATTTATCTCTGGGCTTTCTATTTCGTTCCACTAATCTATATTTCTGTCTTTGTGCCAGTACCATACTGTCTTGATAACTGTGGCTTTGTAGCGGAGCCTGAAATCAGGTAGGTTGATTCCTCTAGTTCCATTCTTCTTTCTCAAGATCGCTTTGGCTATTCGAGGTTTTTTGTATTTCCATACAAATTGTGAAATTATTTGTTCTAGCTCTGTGAAGAATACTGTTGGTAGCTTGATAGGGATTGCATTGAATCTATAAATTGCCTTGGGTAGTATACTCATTTTCACTATATTGATTCTTCCAATCCATGAACATGGTATATTTCTCCACCTATTAGTGTCCTCTTTGATTTCTTTCACCAGTGTTTTATAGTTTTCTATATATAGGTCTTTAGTTTCTTTAGGTAGGTATATTCCTAAGTATTTTATTCTTTCCGTTGCAATGGTGAATGAAATTGTTTCCTTAATTTCTCTTTCTGTTTTCTCATTATTAGTGTATAGGAATTTAAGGGATTTCTGTGTGTTGATTTTATATCCTGCAACTTTACTATAGTCATTGACTAGTTCTAGTAATTTTCTGGTGGAGTGTTTAGGGTTTTCTATGTAGAGGATCGTGTCATCTGCAAACAGTGAGAGTTTTACTTCTTCTTTTCCAATTTGGATTCCTTTTGTTTCTTTTTCTGCTCTGATTGCTGTGGCCAAAACTTCCAAAGCTATGTTGAATAGTAATGGTGAAAGTGGGCACCCTTGTCTAGTTCCTGACTTTAGAGGAAATGCTTTCAATTTTTCACCATTGAGGATAATGTTTGCTGTGGGTTTGTCATATATAGCTTTTATTATGTTGAGGTATGTTCCTTCTATTCCTGCTTTCTGGAGAGTTTTTATCATAAATGGATGTTGAATTTCGTCAAAGGCTTTCTCTGCATCTATTGAGAAAATCATATGGTTTTTATTTTTCAATTTGTTAAGGTGGTGTATTACATTGATTGATTTGCGGATATTGAAGAATCCTTGCATCCCTGGGATAAAGCCCACTTGGTCATGGTGTATGATCTTTTTAATGTGTTGTTGGATTCTGATTGCTAGAATTTTGTTAAGGATTTTTGCATCTATGTCATCAGTGATATTGGCCTGTAGTTTTCTTTTTTTGTGGGATCTTTGTCAGGTTTTGGTATTAGGCTGATGGTGGCCTCATAGAATGAGTTTGGAAGTTTACCTTCCTCTGCAATTTTCTGGAAGAGTTTGAGCAGGATAGGTGTTAGCTCTTCTCTAAATTTTTCGTAGAATTCAGCTGTGAAGCCGTCTGGACCTGGGCTTTTGTTGGCTGGAAGATTTTTGGTTACAGTTTCCATTTCCGTGCTTGTGATGGGTCTGTTAAGATTTTCTAGTTCTTCCCTGGTCCAGTTTTGGAAAGTTGTACTTTTCTAAGAATTTGTCCATTTCTTCCACGTTGTCCATTTTATTGGCATATAATTGTTGATAGTAGTCTCTTATGATCCTTTGTATTTCTGTGTTTTCTGTTGTGATCTCTCCATTTTCATTTCTAATTTTATTGATTTGATTTTTCTCCCTTTGTTTCTTGATGAGTCTGGCTAATGGTTTGTCAATTTTATTTATCGTTTCAAAGAACCAGCTTTTGGTTTTGTTGATTTTTGCTATGGTCTCTTTTGTTTCTTTTGCATTTATTTCTGCTCTAATTTTTAAGATTTCTTTCCTTCTACTAACCCTGGGGTTCTTCATTTCTTCCTTTTCTAGTTGCTTTAGGTGTAGAGTTAGTTTATTTATTTGACTTTTTTCTTGTTTCTTGAGGTGTGCCTGTATTGCTATGAACTTTCCCCTTAGGACTGCTTTTACCGTGTCCCACAAGTTTTGGGTTGTTGTGTTTTCATTTTCATCCGTTTCTATGCAAATTTTGATTTCTTTTTTGATTTCTTCTGTGATTTGTTGGTTATTCAGCAGCGTGTTGTTCAGCCTCCATATGTTGGAATTTTTAATAGTTTTTCTCCTGTAATTGAGATCTAATCTTACTGCATTGTGGTCAGAAAAGATGCTTGGAATGATTTCTATTTTTTTGAATTTACCAATGCTAGCTTTATGGCCCAGGATGTGATCTATCCTGGAGAAGGTTCCATGTGCACTTTAGAAAAAGGTGAAATTCATTGTTTTGGGATGAAATGTCCTATAGATATCAATTAGGTCTAACTGGTCTATTGTATCATTTAAAGTTTGTGTTTCCTTGTTAAATTTCTGTTTAGTTGATCTATCCATAGGTGTGAGTGGGGTATTAAAATCTCCAACTATTATTGTGTTAGTGTTAATTTCTCCTTTCATACTTGTTAGCATTTGTCTTACATACTGTGGTGCTCCCACGTTGGGTGCATATATATTTATAATTGTTTTATCTTCTTCTTGGATTGATCCTTTGATCATTATGTAGTGACCTTCTTTGTCTCTTTTCACAGCCTTTGTTTTAAAGTCTATTTTATCTGATATGAGTATTGCTACTCCTGCTTTCTTTTGGTCCCTATTTGCATGGAAAATCTTTTTCCAGCCCTTCACTTTCAGTCTGTATGTATCCCCTGTTTTGAGGTGGGTCTCTTGTAGACAACATATGTAGGGGTCTTGTTTTTGTATCCATTCAGCCAGTCTTTGTCTTTTGGTTGGAGCATTCAACCCATTTACGTTTAAGGTAATTACTGATAAGTATGATCCCATTGCCATTTACTTTATTGTTTGGGGTTTGAATTTATACACCGTTTTTGTGTTTCCTGTTTAGTGTTTGTTGGAGAGCTGGTTTGGTGGTGCAGAATTCTCTCAGCTTTTGCTTGTCTGAAAAGCTTTTGATTTCTCATTCATACTTGAATGAGATCCTTGCTGGGTACAATAATCTGGGCTGTAGGTTATTTTCTTTCATCATTTTAAGTATGTCTTGCCATTCCCTCCTTGCTTGAAGAGTTTCTATTGAAAGATCAGCTGTTATCCTTATGGCAATTCCCTGGTGTGTTATTTGTTGTTTTTCCCTTGCTGCTTTTCATATTTGTTCTTTGTGTTTGATTTTTGTTAATGTGATTAATATGTGTCTTGGGGGGTTTCGCCTTGGCTTTATCCTGTGTGGGACTCTCTGGGTTTCTTGGACTTGAGTGAGTATTTCCTTCCCCATTTTAGGGAAGTTTTCAACTATTATCTCCTCAAGTATTTTCTCACGGTCTTTCTTTTTGTCTTCTTCTTCTGGGACCCCTATGATTCGAATGTTGTAGCGTTTAATATTGTCCTGGAGGTCTCTGAGATTGTGCCCATTTCTTTTCATTCGTTTTTCATTTATCCTCTCTGATTCATTTATTTCTACCATTCTATCTTCGAATTCACTAATCCTATCTTCTGCCTCTGTTATTCTACTATTTGTTGCCTCCAGAGTGTTTTTAGTTTCATTTATTGCATTATTCATTATATATTGACTCTTTTTTTATTTCTTCTAGGTCCTTGTTAAACCTTTCTTGCATCTTCTCAATCCTTGTCTCCAGGCTATTTATCTGTGATTCCATTTTGATTTCAAGATGTTGGATCATTTTCACTATCATTATTTGGAATTCTTTATCAGGTAGATTCCCTATCTCTTCCTCTTTTGTTTGGTTTGGTGGGCATTTATCCTGTTCCTTTATCTGCTGGGTATTCCTCTGTCTCATCTTGTTTAAATTGCTGAGGTTGGGGTGTCCTTTCTGTATTCTGGCAGTTTGTGGAGTTCTTTACTGTGGCATTTCCTCGCTGTGTGTGGGTTTGTACAGGTGTCTTGTCAAGGTTTCCTGGTTAGGGAAGCTTGTGTCCGTGTTCTGGTGGGTGGAGCTGTATTTCTTCTCTCTGGAGTGCAATGAAGTGTCCAGTAATGAGTTATGAGATGTTTGTGGTTTTGGGGTGACTTTGGGCAGCCTGTATCTTGAAGCTCAGGGCTGCGTTCCTTTGTTGCTGGAGAATTTGCTTGGTATGTCTTGCCCTGGAACTTGTTGGCCCTTGTGTGGTGCTTGATTTCAGTGTCGGTATGGAGGCATTTGATGAGCTCCTGTCAATTAATGTTCCTTGGAGTCAGGAGTTCCCTGGAGTCAGGGTTTGGACTTAAGCCTCCTGCTTCCAGTTATCTGTCTTACTTTTACAGTAGTTTCAAAACTTCTCCTTCTATACAGCACCATTGATAAAACATCTACGTTAAAGAAGAAAAGTTTCTCTACTGTGAGGGCCACTCAGAAAGGTTCACAGCGTTACATGGAGAAGAGAAGAGGGAGGAGGGAGTTAGAGGTGACCCAAATGAGATCAGGTGGAATCAATAGTGGAGAGAGTGGGCTGGCCAGTAGTCACTTCCTTATGTGCACTCCACAACTGGACCGCTCAGAGATGTTCACAGAGTTATACAGAGACGAGAAGAAGGAAGGAGACAGAGGTGGCCAGAAGGATAAAAGGGGGGAATGAAAAGGAGGGAGACAGATCCAGCCAGTAATCAGTTCCCTAAGTGTTCTCCACCGTCTGGAATACACAGAAATTCACAGAGTTGGGTAGAGTAGAGAGGGGTTAGGGAGGAGACACAGGCGACCTGGTGGAGAAAAAGGAGAGTCCAAAGGGAGAGAGAGCAGTCAAGCCAGTAATCTCGCTCCCTAGTGAAAAATGGGTACTGAAGATTGGGTTCTTAAAGGTACAAAATTGGTAACAAATACATAAAAGCAAAAATTAAAAATCTAGAGTAGAGTTTGGAATTTCAAAAATACGATGTTAAAGAAAAGAAGAAGGAAAAGAAAGAGAGAAAAAACGAACAAAGAAAAACAAACAAGGTCGCAAAAATTATCAAGAAAATACAGGTACAAAATTGATAACTAATACCAAAAAGCAAAAATTAAAAATCTAGAGTAGAGTTTGGAATTTCAAAAATACAATGTTAAAAAAAAGGAAGAAGAAAACTAAAGAGAAAACAAACAAACAAAAACAAGCAATGTCGCAAAAATTATAAAGAAACTACAGGTACAAAATTGATATCAAATATCAAAAAGCATAAATTAAAAATCTAGAGTACAGTTTGGAATTTCAAAAATACAATGTTAAAGAAAAGAAGAAAAAACAAAACAAAACAAAAAAACAAGGTCAAAAAATTATTATATATATATATATATATATATATATATATATATATATATATGAAGTTTGCTGAAGAAGAAAAAAATAGGGTCTTTTTTTTGCAAAGTAATAGGTTATAAAAGTGAAAATTAAATGAACAATAGAGAACTTAAAATTAAAAAAATTAAAAAAAAAGTAAGAATGATCATAAAAATATATCTAGGACTTTCTCTGGTTTTGTTGTGAGTATCGTGGGTTCGGTTCATTTTTGGCTAGTTCCTTGGTCCGACTTATATTTCTCAAGATCTATAGGCGCCTTCCTATGTAGTCCTAGTAACCACAGGGTTTTAATCTATTGCCTGTAGCTTCCAAGGCGTTTCCCTCTGTTATAGCTTCTTTTGTTTGCTGGTCTCTTCAGTGTCTGGTTTACGCCCTGACACAAAGGGGACGGTGGAGGACACTTTTTTTTTTTAGGCTCACTTGTTCAGTTGCGCTGTGGGGAGGGAGGGAGGGAGTGATGCTGCAAACAAATAACACTGGCGTGCACTCAGAGTGCCTCAGCCACACTGGGTCTGCCCCCACTCACGGCGCGTGTAGCCTCCCTGCCCACACTGCTCGGGCTCTAGGTTGTTCCACCGGGAACAATCCGAGGCTGGCCCTGGGCTGCATGCACCTCCCAGGTCCAAGCCGCTCAGGTTCAGGCACTCAGGTAGTCCTCAGAGGCACAGACTCGGTTGGGCCTGCGTTTTGTGCTCTTCCCAGGTCCGAGCAGCTCAGGTGATGAGGTGTTTGGCGAGCGCCAATGTTGTGACTTATCGCCTCCCCGCCACTCGGTTATCTGGGTGTAAAACAGGCGCACCTTCTCAGGCAGATGTTGACCGTCCAGATCCCCAAGAAGTTTTAGTTAGCAAAGAAGCCTGCTTACAGTTTTATAGATAATGTCTCTCTGGGGCTGCGATTGCCCCCTTCCGGCTCTGGCTGCCTGTCACCGGAGGGGGAAGGTCTGCAGCCGGCTATCTCTGTTCAGTCCTTTGTTCCATGCGCGGGCCTGGCGGTGTCTTAGGTTAGGGCTGGCTTTTTGCGTGGTAGATATCCCAGAGTCTGGTTTGCTAGCCCAAGTTATTTCGTTCAGATAGCGCTCAGGGTATTCAGGCCAGATTTTTACTCTAAGCGATGCAGCCCGCGCTGCGCCTCCCTGCCCAGCCCCTGCTTGCTAATGGTGTGAGCAGGCGTCTGCACTGCTTCGCGGCTGGGGGAGTTACCGTAGGGCTTGCAATCTGCGAGTTTTAATTGTTGATTTATTTTTATCCCCCTTATGTTGCCCTTTGTGCTTCCAAAGCTTGGCAAAGATTTGGCAGTGAAAAGCTTTCCTGGTGTTTGGAAACTTTTCTCTTTTTAAGACTATCTTCCCGGGACGGAAATCCCTCCCTCCCTCTTTTGTCTCTTTTTTTGTCTTTTATACTTTTTCCTACCTACTTTCCAAGAGTTGGGTTCTTTTCTGGGTGCCTGATGTCCTCTGGCAGCATTCATAAGTTGTATTGTGGAATTTACTCGACGTTTAAATGCTCTTTTGATGAAATTGTTTGAGGGGGAAAGAGTTCTCCCCGTCCTACTCCTCAGCAATCTTGGCTCCTCTCTTGTGGAGTTTGGAGAGAGCACGCGGGATTGCTCTCCAGGCGATGCAGGAAAAGAAGGCCCTCATCTCGCGATGTCAGGGGAGTCTCGTGGTTTTTCTGGAGCTGCGATGCCAGTGTGGGGTTTCTCACAAGGTACGACCGGGAGCTCAGGGAGCCTCTCGTGTGGTGTCAGGGAAGTCAAGTCTCCATACGAGTGGCGAGGGGGCGCACGTCATTGCTCTCGAGTCATGGTAGTGGAATCAGGACTCAACGCAATGAAAAAGGACGCTTGAGGTCTTTCTCAGGTAGCGGCAGGAAACCCTGGGTTCCCTCGACTTGTGCCTGTGACCTCAGGTAGCTTCTCAGGGTGCCTCTGAGAAGTCAGCGATACTATGGAGCTGGGAGAGGCCTCTCGGGACTCCACTGGGTTTGCTGCAATGGAAGAGGGCCTAATCTCGAGATCAGGAAGGAACCTCAGGGTTCCTCTCCATTTCTGACTCAGATCGCAGGGTCCCTGCAGAGTTGGGACAGGAGAGTCAGGCCTCGTCTTGTGTGGAGGAATGGAACTCCGCTTGCCTCTTGAGTTGCTCAAGGAGTGACAGGCCACTTGTCGAGCTGTGTGTGGAACCTGCGGTTTTTTCCAGACAATGCACGGGGGTGTCAGTGCCCCTTCGTGATGTGCTTTCATCCACAGGGTTGCCTTCGAAGTGGTGTGTGGGCATCGGGTTCTTATCAAGAGCAGACCAGGAAATCGGGGTCTTTTGGAATGCGGCACCACACACGAGGCTACGTCTCGAATTTCCTCGTGAGACGGGCCTCATGCTGAGGTGCCCCTGGAAGGTCGGGAAAGCCTTCCAGACAAAGCAGGTTAATCGACCCTACTGTCGCGATCAGGAGGGGAGAAGGGGCTCAGATGAAGTGGTGCCGGGAACCTCGGTGTTCCCCTTGAGTGAGACCGGTATGTCAGGGAACTTTTGGGGTCTCACGAAGCTTGCCAAATACTGTTTCAAACTTCAAGATGAAACGTGGGACTCCTCTTGAGACGCTGTGGCGGGCAAGGGCCTCATCTTGTGATGAAGGGGAAACCACGTGGTTTTTTTCGAGTTGCGATGGGATTGTTGACTTACGACGGGGAATTCAGGCTTCCTCTTCTGTTGGCCCAGGGAAGTCCATTCTTCCATTCGAGTTGCCAGGGAGAGCTGGGTGGGAATTGCTCTCGAGTCACGGCAGGTCAAAATAGACCTCATCTAGGCTTGTGTCCAGGACCTAATGTTCCTCTCCAGGGGCGATAGGGATCACGGGGACGCATTCCAGACTCACCCAGTGAGTCAGGCCTCGGCTCGAGGGGAAGCAAAGGATTCTGATATCCTCCTGGGTCGCGATAGGTATCTCTTGGAGCCCACTGAGTGGCCTCCAGGGAGTCAAGCCTCCTGTGGAGTTGGAGAGAGGACTCGGGATTGCTCTCCAGGCCATACAGGAAAGAAGGCCCTCAGCTCGCAATGACGGGGGCGTCTTGTGGGTTTTCTCGAGTTGGAGCGCAAGTATGAGTTTTCCCACGAGGTACGACGGGGAGCTCAGGGAGCCTCTCGTGTGGCGCCAGGAAAGTCAGGTGTCTCTGCGTGTGATGAGGAGGAGCCCATAAATGCTCTCCAGTCATGGTAGGGAAATCGGGACTCAAGACGCGTTGAAGAAGGAGTCTCGAGGTCTTTCTCAGGTTGCGGCAGGAAACCCTGGGTTCCCTCGACTTGTACCGGTGACCTCAGGGAGCTTCTCAGGGTGCCTCTGAGAAGTCAGGCATACTGTGGACTTGGGAGGCGCTCTCGGAACTCCACTGGGTTTGGTGCAATGGCAAAGGTTCTCATCTCGAGTTGAGGCAGGAACCTAAGGGTTCCTCTCCATTTAAAACTCCGACCACAGGGTCCCTGAAGAGTTGGGACAGGAGAGTCAGGCCTCGTCTTGTGTGGAGGAATGGAACTCCACTTGCCTCTCGAGTTGTTCACAGGATAACAGACCATTTGTCGAGCTGTGAGTGGAACCTTCGGTTTTTTCCGTAAGATGCATGAGGGGGTCAGTGCCCCTTCGTGTAGTGCCTTCATCCACAGGGTTGCCTTCAAAGAGGTATCCAGACATCGGGTTCTTATCAATAGCAGAGCAGGAAATCGGGGTCTTTCAGGACGTGGCACCATCCATGAGGCTACGTCTCGAATTTCTTCGTTAGACTGGTGTCATCCTGAGGTGCGCCATGAAGATCGGGAACCCCTTCCAGACAAAGCAGGGGAATCGACCATCTTGTCGCGATCAGGAGGAGTGAAAGGGCTCAGTTGAAGTCGTGCCGGGAACCTCAGTGTTCCCCTCGAGTGGGACCGGTGTGTCGGGAAACTTTTGGGGTCACTTCAAGGGTGCCAAGTACCGTTTTGCACTTCAATACGGACTTGGGGCTTCTCTTGACACGCTGTAGAGGGCAAGGGCCTCATCTTGGGATGACGGGGGAATCACGTGGTTTTTCTCAAGGTGCGGCGGGATTCTCGAGTTACGACGGGGAATTCAGGCTTCCTCTTGTGTTGGCCCAGGGAAGTCCAATCTTCCATTCGAGTTTCGAGGGAGAGCTGGGGTTTGCTCTTGAGTCACTGCAGGGCAAAAGAGACCTCATCTATGCTTGTGCCCAGGACCTAATATTCCTCTCCAGGGCCAACAGCGATCTCGGGGTTGCATTCCAGACGCATCCTGGGAGTCAGAGCTCGACTCGAGGGGAAGCAAAGGACCCCGCTCTCCTCTTGAGTCACCACAGGTGTCTCTTGGAGCCCACTGAGTGGCCTAAAGGGAGTCAAGCCCCCTGTGGAGTTTGGAGAGAGGACTCAGGATTGCTCTCCAGGCCATGCAGGAAAAGAAGACCTTCATCTCGCGATGACAGGGGCGTCTTGTTGGTTTTCTCGAGCTGCGGTGCCAGTGTGCGGTTTCTGACGAGGTGCGACGGGAAGCTCAGGGAGCCTTTCGTGTGGCACCAGGGAATTCAGGTCTCCATGCGCATGGCAAGGGGGAGCGCGTCATTGCTCTCGAGATATGATACGGGAATCGGGCCTCAAGACACGTTAAAGCAGGACTCTCAAGGTCTTTCTCGGGTTGCGGCAGGAAACCCTGGGTTCGGTCGACTTCTGCCGGTGACCTTAGGGAGCTTCTCAGGGTGCCTCTGAGAAGTCAGGCATACTGTGGATTTGGGACGGGCCTCTCGGGACTCCACTGGTTTTGTGGCAATGGAAAAGGGCCTCATCTTGAGTGGAGGCAGGAACCTCAGGCTTCCTCTCCATTTCTGACTCGGTGCGCAAGGTCCCTAGAGTTGTGACAGGAGAGTCAGGCATCGTCTTGTGTGGAGGAATGGAACTCCGCTTGCTTCTCGAGTTGTTCACGAGGTGACAGACCACTTGTGGAGCTGTGTGAGGAACCTGCGGGTTTTTCCGGAAGATGCACGGGGTGTCAGTGCCCCTACGTGTTGTGCCTTCATCCACAGGCTTGCCTTCGAAGAGGTGTCCAGGAGTCTGGTTTTGATCAAAAGTGGACCATGGAATCGGGGTCTTTCGGCATGTAGTATGGCCCTCGAGGCTACTTCTCGAATTTCCTCGTGAGACCGGCCTCATCCTGAGGTGTGCCGGGAAGGTCGGGAATCCCTTCGAGACAAAGCAGTGGAATCGACCCTCCTATCGCGATCAGGAGAGGAGAAAGGCCTCAGATGAAGTGGTGCCGGAAACTTCAGTGTCCCCTCTAGTGAGATCGGTATATAGGGGAACTTTTGGGGTCGCATCAAGGGTGCCAAGTACTGTTTTGCACTTCAAGACGGAATGTGAGACTTCTCTTGAGACGCTGTAGGGGGCAAGGGCCTCATCTTGCAATACGGGGAACCACGTGATTTTTCTCGAGTTGCGGCGGGTTTCTCAAATTACAACTGGAAATTCAGGCTTCCTCTTGTGTTGGCTCAGAAAGGCCAATCTTCCATTCGAGTTGCAAGGGAAAGCTAGGGGTTGCGCTTGAGTCACTGCAGGGCCAAAGAGACCTCCTCTAGGCTTTTGTCCAGGACCTAAGGTTCCTCTCCTGGGGCGACAGGGATCCAGGGTTGCATTCCAGACTCACCCTCGTAGTCAGGCCTCATCTCGAGGAGAAGCAAAGGACACCGCTCTCCTCCTGAGTATCGACGGGTAGCTCTTGGAGCCCACTGAGTGACCTAAAGGGAGTCAAGCCTCCTTTGGAGTTTGGAGAGAGGATTCGGGATTGCTCTTCAGGTCATGCAGGAAAGAAGGCCCTCATTTCACCATGACAGGGGCGTCTCGTGGGTTTTCTCGAGCTGCGGCGCCAGTGTGGGGTTTCTCACGAGGTACGATGGGGAGCTCAGGGAGCCTCTCATGTGGTGCCGGGGAAGTCAGATCTTCATGCGCGTGGCGAGGGGGAGCGCGTCATTTTTCTCCAGTCATGGTAGGGGAATCGGGCCTCAAGACGCGTGAAGAAGGACTCTCGAGGTTTTTCTCAGGTTACGGCAGGAAACCCTGG
Organism: Bubalus kerabau; assembly: GCF_029407905.1. Taxonomy (NCBI): domain Eukaryota; kingdom Metazoa; phylum Chordata; class Mammalia; order Artiodactyla; family Bovidae; genus Bubalus; species Bubalus kerabau. The sequence continues at coordinate 1,949,433 of NW_026577907.1, forward strand.
GTTCCGTCGACTTATGCCCGTGACCTCAGGGAGCTTTTCAGGGTGCCTCTGAGAAGTCAGGGATACTGTGCAGTTGGGAGGGGCCGCTCCGAACTCCACTGGATTTGGTGCAGTAGAAGAGGGCCTTATCTCGAGTTGAGGCAGGAACCTCATGGTTCCTCTCCATTTCTGAATCGGATCTCAGTGTCCATGCAGAGTTGGGACAGGAGAGTCAGGCCTCGTCTTGTGTGGAGGAATTTAACTCCTCTTGCCTCTCGAGTTGTTCACGGGGTGACAGGCCACTTGTCGATCTGTATGTGGAACTTGCGGGCTTTTCCAACGATGCAGGAGGGTGTCAGACCCCTTCGTTTTGTGCCTTCGTCCACAGGATTGCCTTCGAAGAGGTGTCCTAACATTGGGTTCTTATCAAGAGCAGACAGGGAAATCGGGGTCTTTCGGCGTGTGGCACCAACCACAAGGCTACGTCTCGAATTTCCTCGTGAGACCGGCCTCATCCTGAGGTGCGCCGGGAAGGTCCGGAACCCCTTCCAGACAAAGCAGGGTAATCGACCCTCCCATCGCGATCAGGAGGGGATAAGGGGCTCAGAACAAGCGGTGCACCGAACCTTGGTGTTCCCCTCGAGTGAGACCAGGGTGTCGGGGAACTTTTGTGCTAACATCAAGGTTGCCAATTATCGTTTTAAACTTCAAGATGTAACGTAGGGCTTCTACTGAGACGCTGTAGCTGGCAAGGGCCTCATCTTGCGATGACGGGGGAACCACGTGGTTTTCCTCGAGTTGCAGCGGGATTTTCGAATTACGACGGGGAATTCAGGTTTCCTCTTGTGTTGTCCCAGGGAAGTCCATTCTTCCATTCGAGGTGCGAGGGAGAGCAGGGGATTGCTCTCGAGTCACTTCAGGGCAAATGAGACCTCATCTATGCTTGTGTCTAGGACCTAATGTTCCCCTCCAGGGGCGACAGGGATCTCGGGGTTGCATTCTAGACTCACCCAGGAGTCAGGCGTCCTCTCGAGGGGAAACAAAGGACTTCTCTCTCTTCTCGAGTCGCGACGGGTATTTCTTGGAGCCCACTGAGTGGACTAAAGGGAGTCAAGCCTCCTCTGGAGTTTGGAGAGAGGACTCGGGATTGCACTCCAGGACATGCAGGAAAAGAAGGCCCTCATCTCACGATGACGGGGGGGGGGGGGGTCTCGGTGGTTTTACCGAGCTGCAGCGCCTGTGTTGGTTTCTCAGGAGGTACAACGGGGAGCTCAGGGAGCCTCTTGTGTGGCGCCAGGGAAGTTAGGTCTCGATGCGTGTGGCGAGGGGGAGCGCATCATTGCTCTCGAGTCATGGTAGGGGAATCAGGCCTCTAGACGCGTTGAAGGACTCTCAAGATCTCTCTCGGTCTTGGCAAGAATACCTGGGTTCCCTCGACTTGTGCCGGTGACCTCAGGGAGATTCTCCGGGTGCCTCTGAGAAGTCAGGGATACTGTGGAGTTGGGAAAGACCTCTCGGGACTCCACTGGGTTTGGTGAAATGGAAGGGGGCCTCATCTCGAGGGGAGGCAGGAACCTCAGGGTTCCTCTCCATTTCTGATTCCGATCGCAGCCCCCTGCATAGTTGGGAGAGGTGAGTCAGGCCTTGTCTTGTGTGCAGGAATGGACCTCCGCTTGCCTCTCGAGTTGTTCACTGGGTGACAGGCACTTGTTGAGCTGTATGAGTAACCTGCGGTCTTTTCCGGACGATGCACGGGGGTGTCAGTGCCCCTTCGTGTTGTGCCTTCATCCACACTATCTTCGAATAGGTGTCTGGGCATCGCGTTCTTATCAAGAGCGGATCAGGAAATCGCGGTCTTTCGGCATGTGGCACCACCATCGAGGCTACGTCTCGAATTTCCTCGTGAGACAGCCTCATCTGAGGTGCGTGGAGAAGGTCGGGAACCCCTTGCAGACAAAGCAGGGGAATTGACCCTCCTTTCGCGATCAGGAGGGGAGAAGGGGCTCAGATGAAGTGGTGCCAGGAACCTCGGTGTTCCCCTCAAGTGCGACCCGTATGTCGGGGAACTTTTGGGGTAGCATTAAGGGTGCCAAATATCATTTCGCACTTGAAGACAGAACGTGGGACTACTCTTGAGACGCTGGAGCGGGCAAGGGCCTCATCTTGCAATGACGGGGGAACCACGTGGTTTTTCTCAAGTTGAGGCGGAATTCTCGAATTACTACTGGGAATTCAGGCTTCCTCTTGTGTTGGCCCAGGGAGGTCCAATCTTCCATTCGGGTTGCGAGGGAAAGCTGGGGAGTGCTCTCGAGTTACTGCAGGGCAAAAGCGACCTCATCTAGCCTTGTGTTCAGGACCCAATGATCCTCTCCAAGGGCGACAGGGATCTCGGGTTTGCATTACAGACTCACCCGGGGAGTTAGGCCTCGTCTCGAGGGGAAGCAAAGGACTCGGCTATCCTCTCGAGTTGCGACGCGTATCTCTTGGAGCCCACTGAGTGGTCTAAAGGGAGTCAACCCTCCTCTTCAGTTTGGAGAGAGGACTTGGGATTGCTCTCCAGGCCATGCAGGAAAAGAAGGCCCACATCTCGAGATGACGGGGGCGTCTCGTGGGTTTTCTCGAGCTGCGGCGCCAGTGTGGGGTTTCTCACGAGGTACGACGGGGAGTTCAGGTAGCCTCTCGTGTGGCAACAGGGAAGTCAGGTCTCCATGGGCGGGGCAAGGGGGAGCGCGTCATTGCTCTCAAGTCAGGGTAGGGGAATCGGGCCTCATGACGGGTTGAAAAAGAACTCTCGATGTCTTTCTAGGGTTGCGGCAGGAAACCCTGGGTTCCCTTGACTTGTGCCGGTGACCTCAGGAAGCGTCTCAGGGTGCCTCTGAGAAGTCAGGGATACTGTGGATTTGGGAGAGGCCTCTCGGGACTCCTCTGGGTTTGGTGCAATGGAAGTGGGCCTCATCTCGAGTTGAGGCAGGAACCTCAGGGTTCTGCTCCTGACTTCCTGGAGGCCGGATCTGACTCAGATCACAGGGTCCCTGTTGAGTTTGCTCAGGAGTGTCAGGTCTCGTGTTCTGCGGAGGAATGGAACTCCGCTTACATCTCAAGTTGTTCAAGGATAACACCACTTTTCGTGATGTGTGTGGAACCTGCGGGTTTTTCGGAGATGCACGGGGGCGTCAGTGCTCCTTCCTGTTGTGCCTTCATCCACAGGGTTGCCTTCGAAGAGGTGTCCGGGCATCGTGTTCTCCTCAAGTGCGGACCGGGAAATTGGGGTCTTTCAGCATGTTGCACCACCCACTAGGCTACGTCTCGAATTTTCTCGTGAGACCGGCCTCATCCTGAGGCGCGCAGGAAAGTCGAGGAACCCTTTCCAAACAAAGCAGGGGAATCGACCCTACTTTCGGGATCAGGAGGAGAGAAAGGGCTCAGATGAAGTAGTGCCGGGAACCTCGGTGCTCTCCTTGAGTGAAAGTCGGGTAACTTTTCTGGTTGCATCAAGGGTGCCAAGTACCGTTTCGCACTTCAAGACGGAACCTGGGACTTCTCTTGAGATGCTGTAGTGGGCAAGGGCCTCATCTAGCGCTGACGGGGGACCCACGTGTTTTTTCTCGAGTTGCGGCAGGATTCTTGAGTTACGATGGGGAATACAGGTTTCCTCTTGTGTTGGCCCAGGGAAGTCCAATCTTCCATTCGAGTTGCAAGTGAGAGCTGGAGATTGCTCTCGAGTCACTGCAGGGCAAAATAGAGCTCATCTAGGTTTGTGTCCAGGACCGAGTTTTTCTCTCCAGGGGCGACAGGGATCTCGGGGTTGCATTCCAGACTCACCCGGGGAGTCAGGCCTCGTCTCGAAGGGAATGAATGGACTCCGCTCTCCTCTCGAGTTGCGACGGGTATCCCTTGGAGCCCAAGCGTGGCCTAAATGGAGTTAAGCCTACTGTGGAGTTTGGAGAGAGGACTCGGGATTGCTCTCTAGGCCATGCAGGAAAAGAAGGCCCTCATCTCACGATGACGGGGGCGTCTCGTGGGTTTTCTCAAGGTGCAGTGCCTGGTTGGGGTTTCTCACGAGATAGGACGGGGAGCTCAGGGAGACTCCTGTGGTGCCACGGAAGTCAGGTCTCCATGGACGTGGCATGGGGGAGCGCCTCATTGCTCTCGAGTCATGGTAGGGGAATCAAGCCTCAAGACGCTTCGAAGAAGAACTCTTGAGGTCTTTCTCGGGGTGTGGCAGGAAACCCTGGGTTCCCTCGACTTGTGCCCATGACCTCAGGGAGCTTAGCGGGGTTCCTCTGAGAAGTCAGGGATACTGTGGAGTTGAGAGGGGCTTCTCGGGACATCACAGGGACTGGTGCAATTGAAGAGGACCTAATCTCGGATTGAGGCAGTAACGTCAGGGTTCCTCTCCATTTCTGACTCGGATAGCAGGGTCCCTGCAGAGTTGGGACAGGAGAGTCAGACCTCGTCTTGTGTGGAGTAATGGAACTCCGCTTGCCTCTCGAGTTGTTCACGGGATGACAGGCCACCTGTCGAGTTGTATGTGGAACCTGCGGTTTTGGGGGACGATGCACAGGGGTGTCAGTGCCCCTTCGTGTTGTGCCTTCATCCACAGGGTTACCTTCGAAGAGGTGACCGGGCATCGGGATCTTATCAATAGCGGACCAGGAAATCGGGGTCTTTCGGCATGTGGCACCAACACGAGGCTACGTCTCGACTTCCCTCGTGAGACTGGCCTCATCCTGAGGTTCGCCGGGAAGTCTGGGAACCCCTTCCAGACAAAGCAGGGGAATCGACCCTCCTGTCGCCATCAGGAGGGGAGAAGAGGCTCAGCTGAAGCGGTGCTGGGAACCTCCATGTTCTCCTCGAGTGAGACCGGGGTGTCAGGGAAATTTGGGGGTCGCATCAAGGGTGCCAAGTACCGTTTCACACTTCAAGACGGAACATGGGACTTCCCTGGAGACGCTATAGCTGACAGGGGCCTCATATTTCGATGACGGAGGAGCCACGTTGTTTTTCTCCAGTTGCCGCGGGATTCTCGAATTACAATGGGGAATACAGGCTTCCTCTTGTGTTGGCCCAGGGAAGTCCAATCATCCATTCGAGTTGCGAGGGAGAGCTGGGGATTGCACTTGAGTCAATGCAGGACAAAAAAGACCTCATTTAGGCTTGTGTCCAGGACCGAGTTTTCCTCTACAGGGGCAACACGGATCTCGGGATCCCATTCCAGACTCACCCAAGTAGTCAGGCCTCGGCTCGAGGGGAAGCAACGGACTCTGCTCTCCTCTAGAGTAGCGACGTGTATCTCTTGGAGGCTACTGAGTGGCCTAAAGGGAGTCAGGCCTCCAGTGGAGTTTGGAGAGTGGACTCAGGATTGCTCTCTAGGTCATGTAGGAAAAGAAGGCCCTCATCTTACGATGATGGGGGCGTCTCGTGAGTTTTCTCGAGCGGCGGTGCCAGTGTGGGGTTTTCATGAGGTAGGACGGGGAGCGCAGGGAGCCTCTCGTGTGGCGCCAGGGAAGTTAGGTTTCAATGGGCGTGGCGAGGGGAATGCGTCATTGCTCTCCAGTCATGGTAGGGTATCGGGCCTCAAGACGCGGTAAAGAAGGACTCTCAAGGTCTTTCTCAGAATGCAGCAGAAAACCCTGGGTTCACTCGACTTGTGCCAGTGACCGCAGAGAGCTTCTGAGGGTGCCTCTGAGAATCAGGGATACTGTGGAGTTTTAGGGGCCTCTCGGGACTCCACTGGGTATGGCGCAATGGAAGAGGGCCTCATTTCGAGTTGATGCAGGAACGTCAGGTTTCATCTACATTTCTGACTCCGATCGCACGGTCCCTGCAGAGTTGGGAAAGGAGAGTCAGGCCTTCTCTTGTGTGGAGGAACGGAACTCCGCATGCCTCTCTAGTTCTTCAAGGGATGACAGGACACTTGTCGATCTGTGTTTGGAATCTGCGTGTTTTTCCGTACTATGCATGGGGATGTCAGTACCCCTTCGTGTTGTGCATTCATCCACAGGTTTGCTTTCGAAGAGGTGTCCTGGCATCGGGTTCTTATTAAGAGCGGACCGGGAAATCGGGGTCTTTCCGCATGTGGCACCACCCACCAGGCTACGTCTCGAATTTCCTAGTGAGACCGGCCTCATCCTGAGGTGCGCCGGGAAGGTCGGAACCCCTTGCAGACAAAGCAGGGGAATCGACCCTCCTGTCTCGATCAGGAGGGGAGAAGGGGCACAGATGAGGTGATGCCGGGAACCTCGGTGTTCCCCTCCAGTGAGACCAGTGTGTTGGGGAACTTTTGGGGTCGCATCAAAGGTGCCAAGTGTCGTATCGCACTTCAAGATGGAACGTAAGACTTCTTTTGAGACGCTGTAGCGGCAATGGCCGCATCTTGCGATGAAGAGGGAACGACGTGGTTTTTCTCGAGTTGTGGTGGGATTCTTGAGTTACGACGGGAAATTCAGGCTTCCTCTTCTGTTGGCCCAGGGAAGTCCAGTCTTCCATTCGAGTTGCGAGGGAGAGTTGGGGATTGCTCTCGAGTCACTGCAGGAAAACAGAGACCTCATCTAGGCTTGTGTCCAGGACCTAATGTTTCTCTCCAGGGGCGACAGGGATCTCCGGTTCACATATCAGACACACCCGAGGAGTCAGGCCTCGCCTCGAGGGGAAGGAAAAGACTCCGCTCTCCTCTCGAGTCGCGACGGGTATGTCTTGGAGTCCACTGAGTGACCAAAAGGGAGTCAAGCCTACTGTGGAGTTTGGAGAGAGGACTCGGGATTGCTCTCCAGGCCATGCTAGAAAAGAAGGCCGTCATGTCGCGAAAATGGGGGCGTCTCGTGGGTTTTCTCTATCTGTGGCGCCAGTGTTTGGTTTCTCACGAGGTATGACGGGGAGCTCAGGGAGCCTCTCGTGTGGTGCCAGGGAAGTCAGGGCTTCATGAGTGTAGCAGAGGGAGCGCATCATTGCCCTCGAGTCATGGTAGGGGAATCAGGCCTCAAAATGCGTTGAAGAAGGACTCTTGAGTTCTTTCTATGGTGGCGGCAGTAAACCCTGGGTTCACGCGAAATCTGCTGGTGACCTCAGGGAGCTTCTCAGGGTGCCTCTGAGAAGTCAGGGATACTGTGGAGCTGGGACGCCTCTCTCGGGACTCCACTGGGTTTCGTGCAATGGAAGAGGTCCTAATCTCGAGTGGAGGCAGGAACCTCAGCGTTCCTCTCGTGACTTCACTGGCGCTGGTCTGATTCGGATCGCAAAGTCCCTGCAGAGTTGGGACAGGAGAGTCAGGCCTCGTCTTGTGTAGAGGAATGAAACCCCACTTGCCTCTCGAGTTCTTCAGGGGTGACAAGCCACTTGTTGAGCTGTATGTGGAACCTGCGGGCTTTTCCGGACGATGCACGAGGGTGTCAGTGCCCCTTAGTGTTGTGCCTTCACCCACAGGGTTGCCTTCGAAGAGGGGTCCGGGCCTCGGGTCCTTCTCAAGGGCGGACCGGGGAATCGGGGGCGTTCGGCATGTGGCCCCACCCACGTGGCTCATCTCGAATGTCCTCGTGAGACCGGCCTCATCCTGAGGTGCGCCGGGAAGGCCCGGAACCCCTTCCAGACCACGCAGGGGAATCGCCTCTCCTGTCGCGATCAGGAGGGGAGAAGGGGCTCAGAGGAAGTGGTGCCGGGACCTCGGTGTTCCCCTCGGGGGACCACGGCGTGTCGGGGGACTTTTGGGGGTCGCAGGAAAGCTGTCAGGGACCGTTTCGCCCTTCAGGGCGGAACAGGGGACTTCCCTTGAGACGCCGTGGCGGGCAAGGGCCTCATCTTGCCAAGAGGTGGGAACCACGTGGTTTTTCTCGAGTTGCGGCGGCATTCTCGAGTTACGACGGGGATCTCAGCCTTCCCCTTGGGTTGGCCCTGGGAAGCCCCATCGTCCCCTCGGGTTGCGAGGGAAAGCTGGGGGTTGCGCTCGGGTCACTGCAGGGCCGAAGAGACCTCACCTAGGCGTGTGTCCGGGACCTAATATTCCTCTCCAGGGAAGGCAGGAATCTCGGGGTTGCATTCCAGGCTCCCCCGGGGAGTCAGGCCTCGTCTCGAGGGGAAGCCAAGGACTCCACTCTCCTCTCGAGTCGCGACGCGGGTCTCTTGGAGCCCCCTGAGCGGCCTCAAGGGAGTCCAGCCTCCTCTTCCGTTTGGAGAGAGGACCCGGGATTGCTCTCCAGGCCATGCAGGAAAAGAAGGCCCTCAGCTCGCGAGGACGGGGGCGTCTCAGGGGTTTCCTCGAGCTGCGGCGCCCATGGGGGTTTTCTCCCGAGGCACGACGAGGATCTCAGGGAGCCTCTCGTGCGGCGCCAGGGATGTCAGGTCTCCATGCGCGTGGCGAGGGGGAGCGCGTCCTGGCTCTCGAGTCACGGGAGGGGACTAGGGCCTCGAGACGCGTTGAAGAAGGACTCTCGAAGTCTTTCTCGGGGGGCGGCGGGAAACCCTCGTTTCCCTCGCCTTCTGCCGGGGACCTTAGGGAACTTGCCAGGGTGCCTCTGAGAGGCGAGGGATCCTGTGGAGGTGGCGGGGCCCCTCGGGCTCCGCTGGGTCTGGCGCAACGGAAGAGGGCCTCACCTCGAGGGGAGGCAGGAACCTCAGGCTTCCTCTGCGTTTCGGACTCCGACCGCAGGGTCCCTGCAGAGTTGGGACAGGAGAGTATGGCCTCGTCTTGTCTGAGGAAGGGAACCCCGCTGGCCTCTCGAGTTGCTCAGGGGGTCTCAGGCCCCTCGTCGAGCTGTGTGTGGAACCCGCGGGTCTTTGCGGACGATGCACGGGGGTGGCAGTGCGCCTTCATGTTGTGCCTTCACCCACAAGGTTGCCTTTGAAGAGGGGTCCGGGCCTCGGGTCCTTCTCAAGTGCGGACCGGGGAATCGGGGGCGTTCGGCATGTGGCCCCACCCACGTGGCTCGTCTCGAATTTCCTCGTGAGACCGGCCTCATCCTGAGGTGCGCCGGGAAGGCCGGGAACCCCTTCCAGACCACGCAGGGGAATCGCCTCTCCTGTCGCGATCAGGAGGGGAGAAGGGGCTCAGAGGAAGCGGTGCCGGGACCCTCGGTGTTCCCCTCGGGGGACCCCGGCGTGTCCGGGGACTCTTGGGGGTCGCAGGAAGGCTGTCAGGGAACGTTTCGCCCTTCAGGGCGGAACAGGGGACTTCCCTTGAGACGCAGTCGCGGGCAAGGGCCTCATCTTGCCAAGAGGTGGGAACCACGTGGTTTTTCTCGAGTTGCGGCGGGATTCTCGAGTTATGACGGGGATCTCATGCTTCCTCTTGGCTTGGCCCTGGGAAGCCCAAACTTCCCCTCGTGTTGCGAGAGAAAGCTGGGGGTTGCGCTCGGGTCACTGCAGGGCCGAAGAGACCTCACCTAGGCGTGTGTCCGGGACCTAATATTCCTCTCCAGGGAAGGCAGGGATCTCGGGGTTGCATTCCAGGCTCCACCGGGGAGTCAGGCCTCGTCTCGAGGGGAAGCCAGGGACTCCGCTCTCCTCTCGAGTCGCGACGCGGGTCTCTTGGAGCCCCCTGAGCGGCCTCAAGGGAGTCCAGCCTCCTCTTCCGTTTGGAGAGAGGACCCGGGATTGCTCTCCAGGCCATGCAGGAAAAGAAGGCTCTCAGCTCGCGAGGACGGGGGCGTCTCAGGGGTTTCCTCGAGCTGCGGCGCCCGTGGGGGTTTTCTCCCGAGGCACGACGAGGATCTCAGGGAGCCTCTCGTGCGGCGCCAGGGAAGTCAGGTCTCCATGCGCGTGTCGAGGGGGAGCGTGTCATGGCTCTCGAGTCATGGTAGGGGAATCGCGACTCAAGACATTTTGAAGCACTCTCTCGGTCTTTCTCGAGTCGCGGTAGAAAACCCAGGGTTCCCTCAACTTGTGCCTGTGACCTCAGGGAGCTTCTCATTGTGCCTGTGAGAACTCAGGGATACTGTGGAGTTGGTAGGGGCCTCTCGGGACTCCACTGCGTGTGGTGCAATGGAAGAGGGCCTCATCTCGAGTGGACGCAGGAACCTCAGGCTTCCTCTCCGTTTCTGACTCGGATCCCATGGTCCCTGAAGAGTAGGCAAAAGAGAGTCACACCTAATCTTCTGTTGAGGAAGTGGAACTTCGTTTGCCTTTCGAGTTGTTTACAGAGTCACAGTCCACTTGTCGAAATGTCTGTGGGACCTGCGGGTTTTTCTGGACGATGCACGCGGGTGTCAGTGCCCCTTCGTCTTGTGCCTTCATCCACAGGTTTTCCTTCAAAGAGGTGTGCTGGCATCGGGTTCTTTTCAAGAATGGACCGTGAAATTGGGGTCTTTCGGCATGTGGCACCACCCACGAGGCTACGTCTCGAACTTCCTCATGAGACCGGCCTCATCCTGAGGTGCGCCCGGAAGGTCGGGAACCCCTTGCAGACAGAGAAGGGGAGTCGACCCTCCTGTCGCAATCAGGAGAGGAGAAGGGGCTCAGATGAAGTGGTGCAGGGAACCTCGGTGTTCCCCTTGAGTGAGTTTGGTATGTCGCGGAACTTTTGGGGTCGCATCAAGGGTGCCAAGTACCGTTTCGCACTTCAGGATGGAACGTGGGACTTCTCTTGAGATGCTGTAGCGGACAAAGGGCCTCATCTTGCGATGACGAGGGAAGCACGTGGTTTTTCTCGAGTTGCGGTGGGATTCTCGAGTTACGACGGGGAATTCAGGCTTCCTCTTGTGTTGGCCCAGGAAGTCTAATCTTCCATTTGAGTTGCCAGGGAGAGCTGGGGATTGGGCTCCATTCACTGAAGTGCAAACTAGACCTCATCTACGCTTGTATCCAGGACTTAATGTTCCTCTCCATAGGCGACAGGGATTTGGGGTTGCATTCCATACTCACCCGGGGAGTCAGGCCTCATCTCGAGGGGAAGCAAAGGACTCCACTCTCTTCTCGAGTCGCGACATGTATCTCTTGGAGCCCACTGAGTGGTCTTCGCTCTGTAGGAGAGCTCTAGTGTACATAAGCCTGTACATAAGTGAACACAGACACTCTGTGTGCATGTTGCTGCGTACCCAAAATAGGGCCACAAGGAGCCTCATGCTCTCCATGCGGCGCGGAAGCTGTGCAGCCACGCAGCAGCTGAAGAATCCAACCAATTGCTCTTTTCTTACCTCTGACAGAGCTCGCATTGCCGTAGCCCTTGGCAGTTTGGAAACACTGGACCCTAACCCCTCTCAAAGTAGGCCTGGGTTCTAGTTCGAATAGAAAGTGAATAGCGGAGCTGAGGACAGGAACGCGGCAGTCATTTATCACATGCTCCTGCAGCCTGCTACTACAGGGACACTAACGCTAGAATCTAGGAATGTCTTTGCAAGGTGCGCAAAGGACAAGGGAGAACCTCGACCCTGACTCTAGTATTTCAGTCCCCTGAGCAGATCTGAGGTTCTCCCGCTGTAGAAGCTAACCCATTCCTTTCAAATACAGGCTTCCTAACACAGGGCCAGTTGGCTGCTTGCTCTTCCACGAAGCAGGCTTCCTTAACTTGCAAACTGCGAATTCCGCTTAACAGCCTGTAGGAAAATCGCTTCTTGGAAGATTTTTTTCAGAGGCTGTATCCCCGGAGCTGGGGCCAAGCTAGGGGACCCATACTGACAAGGGAAGGCAAAACCACATCCAATGTCTTTGCTCTGGAGGACAGCTTTGGTGAGCCTAAGTCTTTCAGGAATATTTCTGGCTCCAACAGAGTCAAATTCTGTGTGTGAAGCTGCACAGCCAAAATAGGGGAACAGAGAGCCTGATTCTCTCTGTGTAGCTTTGAAGCTGTCATTCAAACAACAGCTTGAGAATCCATACAATGCTCTCCCTTACTGCTAAGAGAATTCTCATTGCTGTCGTCCTTGACAGTTTGTAGAAATCCACACCCTAACCCTTCTCCAAGTAGGCCTGGGTCCTAGCTCGGAACAACAGGCAACGGCGGAGCTGAGGCCAGTAAGGCACAAGTGAGGTCTCACACACTCTTGCAGCCTGATCGTCCAGGAGCAGTAAGGCCTCTTTTTCCCTGCAGGAGGCTCGCTTGCCTTGCCTCCTGTGAACTGCATTTCCCAGCCTGGGTGCAAAGCTGTTCCTGGAGATTTTTTCTCAGGGGCTGTTTCCCTGGAGCTGGGTCGGACCTCGGGGGCCCAACTCACAGGGTAAGACAAAACCACATGGACAGGTCTATGCTCTGTAGGAGAGCTCTAGTGAACCTCATCTCTCAGGAACATTCTTGGCTTCTACAGAGACACCTCTGTGCATGAAGCTACACACCCAACATAGTGGCAAAGGGAGTCTGATTCTCTCCGTGGGTGCTGATGCTTTGTGGCAAAGCACCTGCTAAGAATCCGTCCGCATAGGCTTCCCTCACCTTGACAGAGGTCTCATTGCTGTAGTCCTTGGCAGTTTGGAAAGAAGCAGACCCTTACCCTTCACCAAGTAGGCCCTTGTCCTTGTTTGAATGGAAAGGCAGTAGCTGAGCTGAGGCCAGTAAGGCGCCAGTCAAGTCTGACATATTCCCGATGCCTGCTCCTTCATGGAAAATAACGTTAGAATCTGGGAATGTCTTTGCAAGGCTGGCAAAGGGCAGTCAGGAACCTCGACCCTGCCTCTGGAATTTCTATCTTCTCAGCACATCCGGAGGTCTCGGTCAGGAGAAACTAACCCATTCCTTGCAAATATAGGCTTCCAAACACAGGCCGGTTGGCTGTCTCTTCTTGCCGAAGGAAGCTTGCTTATCCCACCTCCTGCGAACTCCGCTTCCCAGCCTGGGGGATAAGAGGTTCTTGGAGATCTTTTCTCAGAGGCTGTTTCCACGGAGCAGGGGCCGATCCCGGAGACCCACACGCACAGGGGAAGGGAAAACCGCATGGATAAGTCTTTGCTCTCTAGGAGTGCTCTAGTGAACCTCAGTCTATGCGGAATGTTCTTGGCTCCAACGGGGACATCTCTGTGTGGGAAGCTGCATACCCAACATAGAGACACAGAGACCTGATTCTCTCTGTGCAGCTTTGACGCTGTCGTTCAAACAACAAATTGAGAATCCACACAATGCTCTCCCTTACCACCGAGAGAGTTATCATTGCTGTAGCCCTTCGCAGTTTCTGGAAATCGGCACACAAACACTTCTCCAAGTAGGCCTGGGTTCAAGTTCAGATGAACATGCAATAGCGGAGCTGAGGCCAGTAAGGCACCAGTCAGGTGTCACACACTCTGGCAGCCTGCTCCTCCAGGGACAGTAAGGCCTCTATTTCCCTTCAGGAGGCTCGCTTGCCTTACTTCCTGTGAACAGCGTTTCCCAGCCTGGGCGGAAAGCAGTTCCTGGAGATCTTTTCTCAGGGGCTGTTTCCCCGGAGTTGGGGCGGACCTCGGGGACCCAACTCACAGGGGAAGGCAAAACCAAATGGACAGGTCTATGCTCTGTAGGAGATCTCTAGTGAACTGCCGGGGTCCAGCCCCAGCTGATCCAGGGTATTCAAAGCAGAGACGGCGTAGGCGAGGGTCAGGGAACAACTGCTTAATTAAACGTTAATTAAGGATATAAAGAGTAATAAAATGAGGATAGCTCAGTAGGAAAATTCAGTGGAGAAAAGAGGCTGAGTAGCTTGGTTTACGCGGGGGACCAATAAAACTTCAAGACAAGAAGCTTGCACCACTTACGTAGGCCGCAGGCGTCCTTCCGTTCTCCCGAAGGAGAGGAGACACTGAGGCCTCCCCGGTCGGATCTTAGAAGCCCAGGCAAAATTAGTAAGCTTGGTGGGTTCCGCGCTCCAGATGGAGACTCAACCAGAGTGAGAGAGAGAGAGAGAGACATGGGGAGACCAGTATTTCGAGAAACTGATCCCAATTCTTTATTTTCCATGGTCTACTTTTATACACTGAGATGTTATGCAAAAGTCACGTGGGGTCAGCAGTCCTGACTTTTATCAAAGTCAGGTGCTTCATACAAAAGTATACAGAGGTCTTAGGGGTGTTACATCATCTTCTGGCCGGGGGGCCTGCTGACAATTTACGACCCTCTCCTTGTGACAGCGGTCAGTCAACCAGGACACTTATTTCTCCAGGGGTGATTATTCTTAAAACAGACGCCACCCAAATAAAGTTACATTCCTATAGGGTGAGGGTGTAGTGGGTTTTAGTTAAGGAAAGAATTTACTTAGCCTAAGGTCTAACGTGATTTATATCAAAGGTTAATACTTATTTCTTCTATATATTCATTAATGTGTATAAGGGCAGGGGATGTGGAGACTTAGCAGTAAACATCAGCTCAACAAATGAAAAACCCTTCACCAATATGATTTCTAATCAGCCATTTATACTTATACTAATAATTTTCTAACTTTTCTAAGGAACCTGTTTTTAGAAGGTTTAAAGCATCTCGTGCCTCTCATGGTTGGGAGGCTGTGAGCAATCACATGTGGCCGGACAAGCCTGTCAGGCAGGCTAGAGAACCTTCAGAGGAGTTTGTAGGTTAAAACACTCTTGTCACACCCAGGGGTTTTTATCAACTGGAGCTCTAGGTTAACTCCTTCTCCGAAAGAGGTGGTGGGGGACAGCCCCCCGTAAAGTCAGAAGTGTAGGTGAGAGCACAAAGTAGTAAGGTAGGCAGGCTCTGGTTATGGGGGTAGATGCTCGAGGATTTCCAGGGGGACTCCTGAGGCTCGATCCCGCCTTTGCGTATGTCGAGCCTCCTTCCTCATGACCTTTGCCATGGGCGGAGTGCCTCACTCTGGCCCCCAACAGTGAACCTCCTCTCTCAGGAACATTCTTGGCTCCTATCGAGACACCTCTGTGCGTGTAGCTACACACGCAACGTAGGGGCAAAGGGAGCTAGATTCTTTCCGTGGGGTGCTGATGCTTTGTGGCAAAGCACCTGCTTGAGAATCCATCAGCTTACGCTTCCCTCGCCTTGACAGAGGTCTCATTGCTGTAGCCCTTGGCAGTTTGGAAAGAAGAGGACCCTTACTTTTCATAAAGTGGGCCTTGTCCTAGTTTGAAAGGAAAGGCAAGAGCTGAGCTGAGGCCAATAAGGCGCCAGTCAAGTCTGACATATTCCCGAAGCCTGCTCCTTCATGGAAAATAACGCTGGAATCTAGGAATGTCTCTGCAAGGCTGGCAAAGGGCAGTCAGGAGCCTGCACCCTGCCTCTGGAATTACCAATTTCTGAGCAGATCTGGAGGTCTCCTTTAGGAGAATCTAACTCATTCCTTCCATATTGAGACTTACAAAAACAGGCCGGTCGGCTGCCTCTTCGTGCCCGAAGGAGGCTTGATTTTCCTGCCTCCTATGAACCCAGCTTCCCAGGCTCTGGGAAAAGCGGATCTTGAAGATCTTTTCTCATTGGTTGTTTCCACGGAGCTGGGGCTAAGCCTGGAGACCCAAACTCACAGGGGAAGAAAAACCACATGGACAAGTCTTTGCTCTCTAGGAGAGCTCTAGTGAACTTCACTCTGTCACGAACATTCTTGATTCATATGGAGACACCCCTATGTGTGAAGCTGCGTACCCAACATGGGGGCACAGAGAGCCTGATTCTCTCTGTGTAGCTTTAAAGATGTCGTTCAAAAAACACCTTGAAAATCCATACAATGCTCTTCCTTACCCGTGACAGAGTTCTCATTGCTGTAGCCCTTGGCAGTTTTTAGAAATCCGCACCCAAACCCTTCTCCAAGTAGTCCTGGGTCCTAGTTCGGAGGAACATGCAATGGCGGAGCTGAGGCCAGTAAGGCACCAGTCAGGTCTCACACACTCTGGCAGCCTGCTCCTCCAGGGGCAGTAAGGCCTCTTTTTCTCTGCAGGAGGCTCGCTTGCCTTGCCTTCTGTGAACTGCGTTTCCCAGTCTGGACGAAAAGCAGTTCCTGGAGGTGTTTTCTTAGGGGTTTCTTCCTCAGAGCTGGGGCGAACATCGGGAACCCAACTCACAGGGGAAGGCAAAACCATATGGACAGGTCTATGCTCCGTAGCAGAGCTCTAGTGAACCTCATCTCCCAGGAACATTCTTGGCTCCTATAGAGACACCTCTGTGTTTGAAGCTACACACACAACATAGGGGCAAATGCAGCCTGATTCTCTCCATGGGGTGCAGATGCTTTGTGGCAAAGCACCTGTTTGAGAATCCATCTGCTTCCACTTCCCTCTCTTTGACAGAGGTGTCTTTGCTGTAGCCTTTGGCAGTTTGGAAAGAAGCAGATCCTTACCCTTCAACAAGTAGGCCCTTGTCCTAATTTGAACGGAAAGGCGATAGCTGAGCTGAGGCCAGTAAGGCGCCAGTCAAGTCTGACATATTCCTGAAGCCTGCTCCTTCATGGAAAATAACGCTAGAATCTAGAAAGGTCTTTGCAAGGCTGGCAAAGGACAGTCAGGAACCTCGACCCTGCCTCTGGAATTTCCGTCTTCTGAGCAGATCTGGAGGTCTTCTTTTGGAGAAGCTAACCATTCCTTCCAAATAGAGGCTTCCAAACACAGGCTAGTTGGCTGCCTCGACTTGCCCGAAGGAGGCTTGCTTGTTCCGCTTCCTGTGAACTCCGCTTCCCGCCTGGGGGAAAAGTTGTTCTTGGAGATCTTTTTTCAGGGGCTATTTCAACGGAGTTGGAGCCGAGCCCGGAGACCCACATGCACAGAGGAAGGCAAAACCACATGGACAAGTCTTTGCTCTGTAGGAGAACTCTAGTTAACCTCAGTATGTGAGGAAAGTCTTGGATTCTACGGGGATACCTCTGTGTGTGGAGCTGCATACCCAACAAGGGGGCACACAGGGCCTGATTCTCTCTTTGCAGCTTTGAAGCTGTCGTTCAAACAACAGCTTGAGAATCCATACAATGCTCTCCCTTACCTCTGAGAGACTTCTCATTGCAGTAGCCCTTGGCAGTTTTTACAAATCCGCACCCAAACCCTTCTCCAAGTAGGCCTGGGTCCTGGTTTGGATGGCCATACAATGGCGGAGCTGAGGTCAGTAAGGCATCAGTCAGGTGTCACACACTCTGGCAGCCTGCTCCTCCAGGGACAGTAAGGCCTATTTTTCCCTGCAGGAGGCTCGCTTGCCTTGCCTCCTGTGAACTGCGTTTCCCAGCCTGGGCAAAAAGCGGTTCCTGGAGATCTTTTCTCAGGGGCTCTATCCCCAGAGCTGGGGTGGACCTCGGGGACCCATCTCACAGGGGAAGGAAAAACCACATGGACAGGTCTATGCTCTGTAGGAGACCTTAGTGAATCTCAAGTCTTAGGAACATTCTTGGCTCGTACAGAGACACCTCTGTGTGTAAAGCTACACACCGAACATAGGGGCACAGGGAGCCTGATTCTCTCCGTGGGGTGCTGATGCTTTGTGGCAAAGCACCTGTTTGAGAATCCATCCGCTTATGCTTCCCTCGCCTTGACAGAGGTCTCATTGCTGTGTCTCTTGGCACTTTGGAAAGAAGCAGACCCTTACCCTTCACCAAGTAGGCCCTGATCCTAGTTTGAAAGGAAAGGCCATAGCTGAGCTGAGGCCAGTAAGGCACCTGTCAACTCTGACATATTCCCGATGCCTGCTCCTTCATGGAAAATATTGCTAGAATCTAGGAATGTCTTTGCAAGGCTGGCAAAGGGCAGTCAGGAACCTCGACCCTGCCTCTGGAATATCTATCTTCTGAGCAGATCTGGAGGTCTCCTTCTGGAGAAGCTAACCCATTCCTTGCAAATAGAGGCTTCCAAACACAGGCCGGTTGGCTGCCTCTTCTTGCCTGAAGGAGGCTTGCTTTTCCTGCCTCCTATGATCCCTGGTTCCCAGCATGGGGGAAAAGCAGATTCTTGGAGATCTTTGCTCAGGGGTTGTTTCCACGGAGCTGGGGTTGTGCCCAGAGACCCACACATACAGGGGAAGGCAAAACCACATGAACAAGTCTTTGCTTTCTAAGAGAGCTCTAGTGAACCTCAGTCTTTGACGAACGTTCTTGGCTCCTATGCGGACACCTCTGTGTGTGAAACTGTGTACCCAACATGGCGGCAGAGAGCCTGATTCTCTCTGTGCAGGTTTAATGCTGTCGTTCAGAAAACAGCTTGAGAATCCATACAATTCTCGCCCTTACCTCTGAGAGAGTTCTCATTGCAGTAGCCCTTGGCAGTTTGTAGAAATCTGCACCTAAACCCTTCTCCAAGTAGGCCTGAGTCCCAGTTCGGAGGAACAAGCAATGGCGGAGCTAAGACCAGTATGGCACCAGTCAGTTTTCACACACTCTGGCAGCCTGCTCCTCCAGGGACAGTAAGGCTTCTTTTTCTCTGCAGGAGGCTCACTTGCCTTACTTCCTGTGAACAGCTTTTCCCAGCCTGGGCAAAAAGCGGTTCCTGGAGATCTTTTCTCAGAGGCTGTTTTCTCGGAGCTGGGGCGGACCTCGGGGACCCAACTCACAGGGGAAGGCGAAACCACATGTACAGGTGAGCACTCTGTAGGAGAGCTCTTGTGAGCCTCATCTCTCAGGAACATTCTTGGCTCCTGTAGAGACACCACTGTGTGTGAATCTACACACCCCACATAGGGGCAAAGGGAGCCTGATTCTCTCCGTGGGGTGCTGATGCTTGGTGGCAAAGAACCTTCCTGATAATCCATCCGCTTATGCTTCCCTCGCATTTACGGAGGTCTCATTGCTGTAGCCCTCGGCAGTTTGGAAAGAAGAAGACCCTTACCCTTCATAAAGTAGGGCCTTGTCCTACTTTGAATGGAAAGGCAATAGCTGAGCTGAGGCCAATAAGGCGCCAGTCAAGTCTGACATATTCCCAAAGCCTGCTTCTTCAGGAAGATAACTGTAGAATCTAGGAATGTCTTTGCAAGACTGGCAAAGGGCAGTCAGGACCCTGCACACTGCCTCTGGAATTACCGACTTCTGAACAGATGTGGAGGTCTCCCTTAGGGGAAGCTAACCCATTCTTCCAAATAGAGGCTTCCAAACGCAGGCCGCTTGGCTGCCTCTTGCTCTCTGAATGAGGCCTGCTTTTCCCGCCTCCTATGAACCCCACATCCCAGCCTCTGGGAAAAGCGGATCTTGAAGATCTTTTCTCAGGGGTTGTTTCCACGGAGCTGGGGCCGAGCCTGGAGCCCCAAACGCACAGGGGAAGAAAACCACTTGGACAAGTCTTTGCTCTCTAGGAGAGCTCTAGTGAACCTCACTCTGCAGGAACGTTCTTGTTTCCTATGAAGACACCCCTGTCTGTGAAGCTGTGTACCGAACATGGAGACACAGAGTCTGATTCTCTCTGTGCAGCTTTGAAGCTGTCGTTCAAACAACAGCTTGAAAATCCATACAATGCTCTTCCTTACCCGTGACACAGTTCTCATTGCTATACCCCTTGGCAGTATTTAGAAATCCATACCCAAACCCTTCTCCTAGTAGGCCTGCATCCTAGTTCGGAGGAACATGCAATGGCGGAGCTGAGGCCAGTAAGGCACCAGTCAGGTCTCACACACTCTGGCAGCCTGATTGTCCAGGGACACTAAGGCCTGTTGTGCCTTGCAGGAGGCTCGCTTGCGTTACCTCCTGTGAACTGCGTTTGCCAGCCTGGGGGAATAGCGGTCCCTGGAGATCTTTTCTCAGGGGCTCCTTCCCCTGAGCTGGGGCGGACCTCGGGGACCCAACTCACAGGGCAAGGCAAAACCATATGGACAGGTCTATGCTCTGTAGCAGACTTCTAGTGAACCTCATCTCTCAGGAACATTCTTGGCTCCTATAGAGACACTTCTGTGTGTGAAGCTGCGTACCTAACATAGGGGCACAGAGAGCCTGATTCTCTCAGTTCATTTTGACGCAGTCATTCAGAAAATAGCTTGAGAATCCATAAAATGCTCTCCCTTACCGCTGAGAGAATTCTCACTGCTGTAGCCCTTGGCACTTTGTAGAAATCCGCACCCAAACGCTTCTCCAAATAGGCCTGGGTCCTAGTTCGGAGGAACAGGCAATGGTGGAACTGAGGCCAGCAAGGCAACAGTCAGGTTTCACACACTCTGGCAGCCTGCTCCTCCAGGGACAGTAAGGCCTCTTTTTCTCTGCAGGAGATTCGCTTGCCTTACTTCCTGTGAACAGCGTTTCCCAGCCTCAACGAAGCGGTTCCTGGAGATCTTTTCTCAGGGACAGTTTCCTCGGAGGTGTGGCGGATCTCGGGGACCCAACTCACAGGGGAAGGAAAAACCACATGGACAGGTCTATGCTCTGTAGGAGAGGTTTAGTGAACCTAATCTCTCAGGAACATTCTTGGCTCCTATACAGACAACTCTGTGTGTGAAGCTACACTCCCAACATTGGGGAACAGGGATCTTGGTTCTCTCCGTGGGGTGCTCATGCTTTGTAGTAAAGCACCTGCTTGAGAATCCGTCCTCTTAGGCTTCCCTCACCTTGACAGAGGTCTCATTGCTGTAGCCCTTGGCAGTTTCAAAGAAGAAGACCCTTACCCTTCATAAAGTAGGCCCTTGTCCTAGTTTGAATGGAAAGGCAATAGCTGAGCTGAGGCCAATAAGGAGCCAGTCCCCTCTGACACATTCCCGAAGCCTGCTCCTTTATGGAATATAACTCTAGAATCTTGGAATGTCTTTGCAAGGCTAGCAAAGGACAGTCAGGAACCAGTACCCTGCCTCTGGAATTACCGACTTCTGAGCAGATCTGGAGGTCTCCTTTAGGAGAAGCTAACCCATTCCTTCCAAATAGAGGCTTCAAAACACAGGCAGGTTGGCTGCCTTTCGTGCCCGAAGGAGGCTTGCTTTTCTCTCCTCCTATGAACCCCAGTTCCCAGCCTCTGGGAAAAGCGTATCTTGAAGATATTTTCTCAGGGGTTGTTTCCACGGAGCTGGGGCCGAGCCTGGAGACCCAAAGGCACAGGGGAAGGCAAGACCACATGGACAAGCCTTTGCTCTTTAGTATAGCTCTAATGAACCTCACTCTGTCAGGATCTTTCTTGATTCCTACGGAGACACACCTGTGTGTGAAGCTGCGGCCACAGAGAGCCTGATTACCCCTGTGCAGTGCTGAGTCTAGGCGGCTAAACAACAGCTTGGGAATGCAGCCTGGGGCGCTTCCCTTCCCTCGGACAGAGCTCTCCTTGCGGTAGGCCTTGGTAGTTTGCATACAATGGGGCCCTAAGCCCTCTGCAAGTTGGCCTGGCTCCTAGGTCCAAAGGGCAGGCCAGAGCGGAGCTGAGGCTGTCAGGCTCCAGACACATCTCCCATACTCCTACATCCTGCTCCTACCCGGGCGTGAACGCTAGAAGCTGGGAAGGTACCTGGACCGTGCAGGGGCGGGGCGAACGCGGGCGGCGTGGGGCGGGGGTCGGCTTCTGGCGGGGGTGGGGGCGGGCTTCCCAGTTGTGCTCTCGGAGGTGGACACTGAGGCTGAAAACGCCCAGGGAGTGCACCCGGGACTGGGTAAACCCGGGCTGCGCGGGTCGAGATTCCAATGGCTTTAGGTGGGGGTCGGTCCCAGTTGTGCTCCCGGGGGTCGCCACTGCGGCTGGGAACGCGCAGGGAGCGCGGCAGGGGCGGGGCTAACCCTGGCGGCGCGGGGCGGGGGTCGTCTCATTGGGGGGGATGGGGAGGGGTTCCCAGTTGCGCTCTCGGGGGTTGCAGCTGCGGCTGGGAACGCCCATTTCATCCGCTCCTGGGTCCCCAAGGATCGCCATCCCGTGGGTGCAGCGGAGGGCTGCGGACCACAGGTAAGGGAACTGGGATTGCGTGGAGCAGGGAACCAAGTATTCCGCCGTCTGTGGGCATATTCTCGGAGCTCCCCAACCTGGCGGTCGCAGAAAGGCCTTGCCTTTGGGGTCAAGGCCTTTACCGCTCCACCCCTCTGCTGAAAAATCTCAGAGTCTGCGCGGTTCTTCCAAGCAGCCTAGTGTCCGCTGGAAGTCCAAGGGACAGAACACTGAACTCTGGCCGGCTGGCCCAGCCCTCTTCTGGCACTTTGTAAGCCAGCGGGCCCTTGAGCACCTGCTGGGATGGGAAAGGGAAGGGTCCACGGATTGCACCCTAGAAACTTAGTAGGGTACATGGATTTCAAACCCTGGTGGCTGCCCAGGCAGCAAAGAAGGGGGTGGGCACCTTGCTGCCCTTTCATGGCAGAATCTGTGGTTGTCCAGCTGCGTGGGCCTTTTCATGAGGACCCTGTGCAATAAAAGTTTGGTGTTTTGGAACTGAATAATTAGAACGTGTAAAAGCTTTAAATTATGTGGTGGTGTAATTAAAAAACAAAACAAAACAAAACCAAGCTCCAAGTGTTTTGCAAATGGAGGTTTAAATATTGAAGGACTGTATTCCTTGCACTGTGGCATTCTATCAAGAAGTGTGCAGGATTTTTTTTTTTTTAAGAAAAGTGTTCGAAGTGAGGGAAACAGGAAACCCAGAGGTGCCCCTGTATTTTGGGGAAGGCCTTAGGAGGTCACTTGGAAATGCTGCTGGCTGTGCGGGAGCGGGGCAGATGGGCTGTGCAGGCTTGTCCTTTGCATGGATGTTCTTGTGTGTGGAAACCCAGCTCGGAGCCATCTCCTGATGTGTAAGAATTTCGCAGACAAACCTTGAGCTAAGCAATGCATTTTTTCCTAAGAAAATGTTTGTCTTAAGCGATGTAAATATCCTATGTATTTCCGCTAGACTCTGGCTTCAGGTCGGTTCCCCCAAAAGGCTCAGAAGCGATTTGAACAAAACAGCATGTTTTCCTCCTAGCTTGTTCTCCTTATCTATGTTAAGGAAATGATATATTTGCCTGCAATACTGCCTTTCTTCAAGATTCATGTCAATCAAGTTTTGGCCCGGGATGACTCACCTGCTGCCAATATTATCTCAATGCATGTCGTGGGGGAGGGGCCTGGTGCCATTCCCTGAAACAGTTCCTTTCTTTCCTTAGCTGACTGCTAGTGCCTGTAGAATATCTGGCTAGAGCCCAGCAGGGCGTACACCCCGCCTCAAGTCTAAGTCAGCAGCTTTCTCTATCTCAGTTATACTTTAATAACACTTGATGACACAAAAGCTCTGAGCGATTAAATCATATCAAATCTTCATTTCAGATTGAAGATTCATTCCATGGTATTGCCATCTTAAGTCTTTCCATTGTTATGGAATATCTGTCCATGTATTCAGGATAGTTTTCAGCCAGGGTGTATAATTTCCAGTGTGCCAGTCTTGTCATCCTCGTTACATCCATGGCAAAGTGTTGTATTCATGTTGACATTATTGAAAGGGAATTTTTTTTAATTCCCTTTCAGATTATTATCTGCTAATATATACAGAAAAAAACTGTGTAATCTTTCGTTTTTATCAGTTTGGACAGCTTGATAGTTGTCTTTAATTTCTTTCCTTTCTCATACTTTAAGATTTTCCAGGCACCGTACATGTACTGCCTCACCCCTAATCTCAGTCATGTGTTCAAAGAACTTCTGTCCTTTATTTGTTTACTTATTTTTTGCAACATTGAATTCGTTTTGACTATGCTGGGTCTCTGCTGCAAGATGGAAGTTGCTAGGACCTCTGGACTGCAGTCTTGCATCTCTTATTGACCTCTTGTTGACCTCTGCAGAATCCTGGTTGGCGGGAGCTTGTTAGTTCCTTGTTCCTTACCAGGACCTCCTGTGGTAAGTGTTTTTCTCTTCTCTGTTGCCTGGTAAGGGTGGATGGTCATTGGCATCCCAAAGCTAGCTAGAAGTCAATTATTTAGGCAGGCTTGTGCATAGATATGGGAGAAGGCAATGGCACCCCACTCCAGTACTCTTGCGTGGAAAATCCCATGGATGGAGGAGCCTGGTAGGCTGCAGTCCATGGGGTCGCTAAGACTCGGGCACCACTGAACGACTTCACGTTCACTTTTCACTTTCATGCATGGGAGGAGGAAATGGCAACCCACTCCAGTGTTCTTGCCTAGAGAACCCCAGGGACTGCGGGGCCTGGTGGGCTGCCTTCTATGGGGTCGCACAGAGTTGGACACGACTGAAACGACTTAGCAGCAGCGGCGGCGGCAGCAGCAGCAGAAGCAGTGCATCGATATCAAAAGGGCTGCAAACAGTCAGGAAGGATCACATATGTCACCGTGAAACACTACTTCTCCCCTTAGCCAAAGCTAACAAAAGATTTCTGTTCTAGGTCAACCTAGAAGAGATCACTTAAGAGGTAAAGAAACTTAAACTCCATTAGCAAAGGCAGTTCGACATCTCAAGAAAACTTGTGCTAGGCACAGAACTTTTTTCTGGGGGTCCACTTTCCCTACAACCTCCTTATCCCATTCTGTACCCATTCCTTTGCTTCTCCCATCCTGAAACGGCCACCTGTAAGACAGAACTACTTCGTTTTCCTTCCTCAAGTGCCATTGCATTCCACATACTTTCTTGTAATAACAAGTCATACATTTCCCTTCAGCAACCAAGAACTGACTTTTATATTGGCATTGGCTATAGCCCGCCCCCCTCCCCCCACCCCCAAGAACAGAACAAAACAAAACAAAACAATTGCTTTCGTACATTTAACATGTCAGGATGGTGCCAGACACTATTCATGGAGAGTCAAAAATCTCTTTTGTTTCTGTGTAAAAGGGAGGTCCTTTCAAGTCGTGAATGTTTCAGAACTTGCATTTATTTGGAAATGACCTAGCTATTCAATACACTGTCGTCACAAGGATAGAAACTCGGGTAACCAAAACACCTGGAGAAACATTTGTTAGTTCAGTTCAGTTCAGTTGCTCAGTCGTGTCTGACTCTTTGGGACCCCATGGCCTGAAGGACGCCAGGCTTCCGTGACCGTCACCAGCTCCAGGGGCTTGCTCAAACTCATGTCCATCGAGTCAGTGATGCCATCCAACCATCTTACCCTCTGTCATCCCCTTCTCCTCTGCCTTCAATCAAGACTATGAGAGGCAGATATTTTAGAGTATAATTATTGTAAAGAGTTTGTCTAAAAGCTCATATCACATTTACATTTTTTACTTTTGTTGTTGTCGTTTCCAGGTAGTTTCTTGCTGACAAGCTTGTGACAGATATACTAATAGAGCAATTTTTACCTCAAAAGAAACCTAGGCACTATGAACATGTTGTGCTTAATGTTGTTGACTCTTAGACATGTCTATAATGGAGGAGCAAAACCAAAAATACTAGATATTTAATATTGACTAGTTCCCAGTTCACGGGACTCTGACATCCATTTAGGTCAATGTTTTCTGGTATTTCCAGCAGTTTGATTTGGAAGGGCTGCCTTGTCTTGAGACCATTGATATCAGAACACAGAACTTGAGCAATATTATCAAAAAACACAGGGCTCACACTGACACATACCTTAATCCAAACAGACAGACAAGACATCTTCCAGTTTTCCGCCTGAGATTTAAAATATTTCTTTGAGCCAGTCTTCTGGGGAGTGGGGGGATGGGGGTGGCAGTGAGGCAGGCTTGGGTAACAAGCTAATTGTTGGTCATTGCATATGCAAAGAACCAGCTTTCCGGGTTCCAAGGAAAAAAGTTTCCTTGGTAACCAACTTTGTCTGGTTCTATAGAATATCATGGCCCTCCTAGGTCAGGTCATCTTGCCTTTCTGTAGTCCTCGTTTTATCCCTAAATCATAGACAGCTTGGATTGTCTCTGTGGGGTGTATGTATTGTCCTCATGTTTGACCTGGCGGCAGCAGCGAGGTCCGAGAGCCTCTCCTGGAACCGGGAGTGGGGACGGGGCTCACCGCGAGCCACTGGTGAAGATAGGCAGCGCCCCTGGAGCACGGCAGTGGCGGGGCGAACCCGGGCGGCACAGGGCGGGTGTCGGCTCCTGGCTGGGGTGGGTGAGGGCTTCCCAGTTGTGCTCTCGGAGATGGCCACTGCGGCTGGAAACGCTCCGGGAGCGCACCCAGGGCGGGGTAAACCTGGGCTGCACAGGTCGAGATTCCGCTCGCTGTGGGTGGGTGGTCGGTCCCTGTTATGCTCCCGGGGGTCGCCAATGTGACTGGGAAACCGCCGGGAGCCCGGCAGGGCCGGGGCGAAACCTGGCGGTGCGTGGCGGGGTGGGGGTCCGTTCGCAGCGGGGGTCGACTCCTGGCGGGGGTGGGGGAGGGCTTTCCAGATGTGCTGTTGGGGGTCGCCATTGCGGCTGGGAATGCCCATTTCGTGAACTCCTGGATCCCCAAGGATCGGCATCCATTGGCCACAGCGGAGGGGTGCGGAACACAGGTAAGGGAACGGGGACTGCGTGGAGCAGGGAACCATGTATTCCGCCCTGTGTTGGCACAGTCTCAGAGCTCCCCAACCTGGCGGTCGCAGAAAGGCCTCGTCTTTGGGGTCAAGGCCTTTACCGCTCCACCCCTCTGCTGAAAAACCTCAGAGTCTGCGCGGTTTTCCCAAGCAGCCTAGTGTCCGCTGGAAGTCCAAGGGACAGAACCCTGAATTCTGGACGGCTGGCCCAGCCCTGCTTCTGGCACTTTGTAGGCCAGCAGGCCCTGGAGCACCTGCTAGGATGGGAAAGGGAAGGGTACGCGAATTGCACCCTGGTGGCCGCCGAGGCAGCAAAGAAGTGGGGAGGGCACCTTACTGCCCTTTAATGGCAGACAGAATCTGTGGATGTCCTGCTGCGTGGGCCTTTTCATGGGGACCTTGTGCAATAAAAGTTTACCGGTGACCTTAGGGAACTTCCCAGTGTGCTTCTGACAGATGAGGGATGCTGTGGAGTTGGCGGGGCCTCTCAGGACTCTGCTGGGTTTGGCGCAATGGAAGAGGGCCTCATCTCCAGGGAAGGTAGGAACCTCAGGCTTCCTCTCCGTTTCGGACTCCGACCGCAGGGTCCCTGCAGAGTTGGGACAAGAGAGTCAGGAATCGTCTTGTCTGAGGAAGGGAACTCCGCTTGCCTCTCGAGGTGCTCAGGGGGTCTCAGGCCCCTTGTTGAGCTGTGTGTGGAACCTGCGGGTGTTTCCGGACGATGCACGACAGTGACAGTGCCCCTTCGTGTTGTGCCTTCACCCACTAGCTTGCCTTCGAAGATGTGTCCGTGCCTCGGGTTCTTTTCAAGAGCGGACAGGGAAATTGGGGTCTTTCGGCATGTGGGACCACCCACGGGGCTAGTCTCAAATTTCCTAGTGAGGCCGGCTTCATCCTGAGATGTGCCGGGAAGGCCGGGGACCCTTCAAGACAACGCAGGGGGATCGACTCTCCTGTCGCCATCAGGAGGGGAGAAGGGGCTCAGATGAAGTGGGGCCAGAACACTCGGTGTTACACTCGAGGGAAACCGGCATGTGAGGGACTTTTGGGGGATGCATGAAAGGAGTCAGGTACCGTTTCGCACTTCAGGACAGAACCTAGGACTTCCCTTGAGACGCCGTAGCGGGCAAGGGCCTCATCTTGCGAAGACGTTGGAACCATGTGGATTTTCTCGAGTTGCGGCGGGATTCTAGAGTTACGACGGGGATTTCAGGCTTCCTCTTGTATTGGCCCCGAGAAGCCTAATCTTCCATTCGAGTTGCGAGGGAAAGCTGGGGGTTGCACTCGAGTCACTGCAGGGCCAAAGAGACCTCATCTATGTCTGTGTCCGGGACTTAACGTTCCTCTCAAGGGAAGACAGGGATCTCGGGGTGGCGTTCCAGACACCCCCGGGGAGTCAGGCCTCGTCTCGAGGGCAAGCAAAGGATGCCGCTCTCCTCTCAAGTCGTGACGCAGATCTCTTGGAGCCCACTGAGTGGCCTCAAGGGAGTCAGGATTCCTCTTCAGTTTGGAGAGAGGAATCGGGATTGCGCTCTGGGTAAGGCAGGAAAAGAAGGCCCTCACCTCGCGAGAACGGGGGCTTCTCAGGGGTTTCCTCGAGCTGCGGCGCCCGTGGGGGTTTTCTCACGAGGCAAGACGAGGATCTCAGGGAGCCTCTCGTGCGGTGCCAGGGAAGTCAGGTCTCCGTGCCCATGGCGAGGGGGAGCGCGTCCTGGCTCTCGAGTCACGGGAGGGGACTAGGGCCTCGAGACGTCTTGAAGAAGGACTCTCGAGGTCTTTCTTGGGGAGCGGCGGGAAACCCTCGTTTCCCTCGCCTTCTGCCGGAGACCTTAGGGAACTTCCCAGGGTGCCTCTGAGAGGCGAGGCATCCTGTGGAGTTGGCGGGGCCTCTCGGGACTCCGCTGGGTCTTGCGCAACGGAAGAGGGCCTCACCTCGAGGGGAGGCTGGAACCTCAGGCTTCCTCTCCGTTTCGGACTCCGACCGCAGGGTCCCTGCAGAGTTGGGACAGCAGAGTCAGGCCTCGTCTTGACTGAGGAAGGGAACCCTGCTTGCCTCTCGAGTTGTTCAGTGGGTCTCAGGCCCCTCGTCGAGCTGTGTGTGGAAACCGCGGGCCTTTGCGGACGATGCATGGGGGTGGCAGTGCCCCTTCGTGTTGTGCCTTCCCCCACAGTGTTGCCTTCGAAGAGGGGTCCGGGCCTCGGGTCCTTCTCAAGGGCGGACCGGGGAATCGGGGTCGTTCGGCATGTGGCACCACCCACGTGGCTCGTCTCGAATTTCTTCGTGAGACCGGCCTCATCCTGAGGTGCGCCGGGAAGGCCGGGAACCCCTTCCAGACCACGCAGGGGAATCGACTCTCCTGTCGCGATCAGGAGGGGAGAAGGGGCTCAGAGGAAGCGGTGCCGGGACCCTCGGTGTTGCCCTCGAGGGAACCCGGCGTGTCAGGGAACTTTTGGGGGTCGCATGAAGGCTGTCAGGGACCGTTTCGCCCTTCAGGGCGGAACAGGGGACTTCCCTTGAGACTCCGTCGTGGGCAAGGGCCTCATCTTGCCAAGAGGTGGGAACCACGTGGTTTTTCTCGAGTTGCGGCGGGATTCTCGAGTTACGACGGGGATCTCAGGCTTCCTCTTGGGTTGGCCCTGGGAAGCCCAATCTTCCCCTCGAGTTGCGTGGGAAAGCTGGGGGTTGCGCTCGAGTCACTGCAGGGCCGAAGAGACCTCACCTAGGCGTGTGTCCGGGACCTAATATTCCTCTCCAGGGAAGGCAGGGATCTCGGGGTTGCATTCCAGGCTCCCCCGGGGAGTCAGGCCTCGTCTCGAGGGGAAGCCAAGAACTCCGCTCTCCTCTCGAGTCGCGAGGCGGCTCTCTTGGAGCCCCCTGAGCGGCCTCAAGGGAGTCCAGCCTCCTCTTCCGTTTGGAGAGAGTACCCGGGATTGCTCTCCAGGCCATGCAGGAAAAGAAGGCCCTCAGCTCGCAAGGACGGGGGTGTCTCAGATGTTTCCTCGAGCTGCGGCACCCGTGGGGGTTTTCTCCTGAGGCACGACGAGGATCTCAGGGAGCCTCTCGTACGGCGCCTGGAATGTCAGGTCTCCATGTGTGTGGCGAGGGGGAGCGCGTCATGGCTCTCGAGTCACGGGAGAGGACTAGGGCCTCGAGACACGTTGAAGAAGCACTCTCGAAGTCTTTCTCGGGGGGCGGCGGGAAACCCTCGTTTCCCTCGCCTTCTGCCGGGGACATTAGGGAACTTCCCAGGGTGTCTCTGAGAGTTGAGGGATACTGTGGAGTTTGCGGGGCCTCTCGGTTCTCCGCTGGGTTTCGCGCAATGGAAGAGGGCCTCATCTCGAGGGGAGGCAGGAACCTCAGACTTCCTCTCTGTTTTGGACTCCGACATCAGGGTCCCTGCAGAGTTGGGACAGGAGAGTCAGGCTACTTCTTTTCTGAGGAATGGAACTCCGCTTGCCTCTCGAGTTGTTCATGGGTTTTCAGGCCCCTTGTCAAACTGTGTGTGGAATCTGCAGGTTTTTCCAGACGATGCACGGGGGTGTCAGTGACCCTTCGTTTTGTGTCTTCATCCACAGGGTTGCCTTCTAAGAGGTGTCCAGGCATCGGGTTCTTATGAAGAGCGGACCGGGAAATCGGGGTCGTTCAGCATTTGGCACCACCCACGTGGGTTGTCTCGAATTTCCTCATGAAACCGGCCTCATCCTGAGGGGTGCCGCGAAGGTCATGAAACTCTTCCAGACAAAGCAGAGGAATCGACCCTCCTGTGGCGATCAGGAGGGGAGAAGTGGCTCAGATGAAGTGCTGCTGGGAACCTCGGTGTTTCCCTCAAGTGAGACAGGTATGTCGGGTAACTTTTGGGGTCGCATAAAGCGTTCCAAGTACCGTTTCGCTCTTCAAAATGGAAAGTTGGACTTCTCTTGGGGTGCTCCAGCGTGCAAGGGCCTCATCTTGTAATGACTGCGGAACCACTTGGTTTTTCTCGAGTTGCGGTAGGATATTTGAGTTACCACAGGGAATTCATGCTTCCTATTGTGTTGGCCCACAAAAGTCTTATCTTCCATTCGAGATTCGAGGAATAGCTGGATGTGCGCTCTAGTCACTGAAGGCAAAAGAGACCCCTCCAAGGCTTGTTTGCAGAACCTAATGTTCATGTCAAGGCCCGACAGAAATCTCGGGGTTGCATTCCAGACTCACCTTGGAGTCAGGCCTCGTCTCGAGGGGAAGCAAAGGACTCTGCTCTCCTCTCGAGTCGGACGGGTATGTCTTGGAGCCCACTGAGTGGCTTAAAGGGAGTCAAACCTCCTCTGGTGTTTGGAGGGAGGACATGGGATTGCTCTCCAGGCAATGCACGAAATGAAGGCCCTCATCTCCCGATGACTGGGGCGTCTCGTAGGTTTTCTCGAGCTGTGGCGCTAGTGTGGGGTTTCTCACGAAGTAAGACTGGGAGCTCAGTGAGCCTCTCACGTTGTGCCAGGGCAGTCAGGTTTCTATGCGCGTGGCTAGGGGGAGCGCGTCATTGCTCTCGAGTCATGGTAGGGGAATCGCACCTCAAGATGCGTTGAAGAAGGACTCTCGAGGTCTTTTACGGGTTGGGGCAGGAAACCCTTGGTTCCCTCAACTTGTGCCGGTGATCTCAGGAAGGTCTAAGGGTGCCTCTGAGAAGTCAGGGATACTGTGCAGTTGGGAGGGGCCTCTCGGGACTCCACTGGGTTCGGTGCAATGGAAGAGGGCCTCATCTCGAGTGGAGGCAGGAAACTCATGTTTCCTCTCCTGACTTCCCCTGGGCCAGGTCTGACTCGGATCGCAGTTTCGCTGCAGAGTTCGAACAGGAGAGTCAGGCCTCGTCTTGTGTGGAGGAATGGAACTCTGCTTGCCTCTCCAGTTGTTCACGGGGTGACAGGTCACTTCTCGAGCTGTGTGGTACCTGCGGGTTTCTCCGGACGATAACCGGGGGTGTCAGTGCCCCTTCGTGTTGTGCCTTCATCAAAAGGGTTATCTTCAAAGAGGTGTCCAGGCATTGGGATCTTATCAAGAGCGAACCGGGTAATCGGGGTCTTTCGGCATGTGTCACCATCCACGAGGCTATGTCTCGAATATCCTCGTGAGACCGGCCTCATCCTGAGATGCACCGCGAAAGGCGGAAACCCCTTCAAGACAAAACAGCGTAATCGACCCTCCTGTCGCGTTCAGGAGGGGAGAAGGGGCCCAGATGTAGTGGTGCCGGGAACCTCGGTGTTCTCCTCGAGTCAGACCAGTGTGTCGAGGAACTTTTGAGGTCGCATCAAGAGTGCCAATACCGTTTCGCACTTCAAGACGGAACGTGGGACTTCTCTTGAGACGCTGTAGGGGGCAAGGGCCTCATCTTGGGATGACGGGGGAACCACGTGGCGTTTCTCGAGTTGTGGCGGGATTCTCGAGTTTCGATGGGGAATACAGTCTTCCTCATGTGTTGGCCCAGGGAAGTCCTATCTTCCATTCGAGTTTAAAGGGAGAGCTGGGGATTGCCCTCGAGTCACTGCAGGGCAAAATAGACCTCATCTAGGCTTGTGTCCAGGACTTAATGCTCGTCCCTAGGGGCGACAGGGAACTTGGGGTTGCATAACAGACTCACCCGGGGAATCAGGCCTCGTCTCGAGGGGAAGCAAAGAACTCCGCTGTCCTTTTGAGTCGCGATGGGTATCTCTTGGAGCCCACTGTGTGCCCTAAAGGGAGTCAAGCCTCCTGTGCTGTTTGGATAGAGGACTCGGGATTCCTCTCCAGGCCATGCAGGAAAAGAAGGCCCTCATCTCGCGATGACGGTGGCGTCTCGTGGGTTTTCTAGACTGCCGCGCTAGTTCCAGGTTTCTGACGAGGTACGAGAGGGAGCTCAGGGAGCCTCTCGTGTGGCGCCAGGGAAGTCAGGTCCCCATGAGATGGCTAGGGGGAGTTCGTCATTGCTCTCGAGTCATGGTAGGGTAATCGGGCCTCAAGACGGGTTGAAGAAGGACTCTCGAGGTCTTTCTCGGGTCACTGCATAAAACCCAGGGTTCCCTTGACTTGTGCCTGCGACCTCAGAGAGCTTCTCAGAGTGCCTCTGAGAAGTCAGGGATACTGTGCAGTTTGGAGAGGCCTCTCGAGACTCCTCCGCATTTGGTGGAATGTAAGAGGGACTCATCTCGAGTTGAAGCAGGAACCTCAGTGTTCCTCTCCATTTCGGACTCAGATCGCAAGGTCCCTGCATGTTGGTACAGGAGAGTCAGGCCTCGTCTTTTCTGGAGGATGGGACTCCTCTTGCCTCTCGAGTTGTTCTCGAGGTGACAGGCCACTTGTCGAGTTGTGTATGTAACCTGCCCGTTTTTCCGGATGATGCACAGGTGTGTTAGTGCCCCTTCGTGTTGTACCTTCATACTCAAGGCTGCCTTCCAAGAGGTGTCCGAGCATCAGACTCTTATCAAGAGCGGACCGGGAAATTGGAGTCTTTCAGCAAGTGGCACCACCCACAAAGCTACGTATCGAATTTCCCCATGAGACCGGCCTCATCCTGAGTTGTGCAGGGAAGGTCGGGCCCCCTTGCAGACAAAGCAGGGGAATCGACCCACCGGTCACGATCAGGAGGGGAGAAGGGGCTTAAATGAAGTGGTGCCGGGAACCTCGGTGTTCCCCTTGAGTGAGACCGGCGTGTTGGGGGACTTTTGGGGTCGCATCAAGGGTGCCAAGTACCGTTTCGCACTTCAAGACGGAACCTGGGACATCTTTTGAAACGCTGTAGCGGGCAAGGGCCTCATCTTGCGATGACGGGAGAACCACGTGGTTTTGCTCGAGTTGCAGCGGGATTCTCGAGTTATGACCAGGAATTTAGGCTTCCTCTTGTTGGCCTTGAAATCCAATCTTCCATTCGGGTTGCGAGGGGGAGCTGGGGATTGCACTAGAGTCACTGCAGGGCAAAAGAGACCTAATCTAGGCTTGTGTCCTGGATCTAATGTTGCTCTCCAGGGGCGACAGGGATCTCGGGTTTGCATTCCAGACTCATCCGGGGAGTCAGTTCTCACCTCGAGGGTAAGCAAAGAATTCCGCTCTCATCTCGAGTCGCGATGGGTATCTCTTGGAGCCCAGTGTGTGTACTAAAGGGAGTCAAGCCTCCTGTGGAGTTTGGAGAGAGGACTCGGGATTGGACTCCAGGCCATGCAGGAAAAGAAGGCCCTCATCTTGAGATGACGGTGGCATCTCGTGGGTTTTCTCGAGCTGCGGCGCCAGTGTGGGGTGTCTCATGAAGTACCACGGGGATCTCAGGGAGCCTCTTGTGTGGCGCCAGGAAAATCCAGTATTCCATTCGAGTTGCAAGTTAGAACTGGGGGTTGCTCTCCAGTCACTGCAGGGCAAAATAGACCTCATCTACGCTTGTGTCCAGGACCTAGTGTTCCACTACTGGGCCGACAGGGATCTCAGGGTTGCATTCTCGACTCACCCGGAGAGTCAGGCCTCGTCTTGAGGGGGAAAAAAGGACTCCACTCTCCTGTCGAGTCGCGACGGGTATCTCTTGGAGCCCACTGCGTGGCGTAAAGGGAGTGAAGCCTCCTATGGAGTTTGGAGAGATGACTCGGGATTGTTTTCCTGGCCATGCAGGAAAAAAGGCCCTCATCTCGCGATGACGGGGGCGTCTCGTGGGTTTTCTCCAGCTGCGGCGCCAGTATCAGATTTCTCACGAGGTACGACGGGGAGTTCAGAAAGCCTCTCGTGTGGTGCTAGGGACGTCAGGTCTCCGTGTGTGTGGTGAAGGGGAGTGCGTGATTGCTCTCGAGTCATAGTAGGCGAATCTGGCCTCAAGACGCATTGAAGAAGGACTCTCGAGGTCTTTCTCGGGTTGCGGCAGGGAACCCTGGGTTCCCTCGACTTGTGTCGGTGACCTCAGGCAACTTCTCAGGGTGCCTCTGAGAAGTCAGGGACACTGTGGATTTGGGAGGGGCCTTTCGTTAATCAACTGGGTTTGGTGCAATCGAAGAGGGCCTCATCTCGAATGGAGGCAGGATCCTCAGGGGTCCTCTCCATTTCTGACTCGGGTCGCAGATACCTGCCGAGTATGGACAAGAGAGTCACGCCTCGTCTTCTGTGGAGGAATGGATCTCCGCTTGCCTTTTGAGTTGTTCACAGAGTGACAGGCCACTTGTTGAGCTGAGTGTGGAACCTGCGGGTTTTTCCGGACGATGCACAGGGGTGTTAGTGCCCCTTCGTGTTGTGCCTTCATCCACAGGGTTGCCTTCAAAGAGGTGTCCGGGCATCGGGTTCTTTTCAAGAGCGTACCAGAAAACTGGGGCTTTCAGCATGTGGTACCATCCACGAGGCTACGTGTCGAATTTCCTTGGGAGACCGGCCTCATCCTGAGGTTCGCCGGGAAGGTAGGGAACCCCTTGCAGACAAAGCAGGGGAATCGACCCACCGGTCGCGATCAGAAGGGGAGAAGGGGCTCAGATGAAGTGGTGCCGGGAACCTCGGTGGTCCCCTCGAGTGAGACCGGTATGTCACGGCACTTTTGAGGTCGCATCAAGGGTGCCAAGCATAGTTTCGCACTTCAAGACGGAACGTGGGAATTCTCTGGAGATGCTGTAGCGGGCAAAGGCCTCATATTGCGATGACGAGGGAAACACGTGGTTTTTCTCGAGTTGAGGCGGGATTCTCGAGTTACAACGGGGAATTCAGGCTTCCTCTTGTGTTGGCCCAGGAAGTCCAATCTTCCATTCAACTTGTCAGAGAGAGCTGTGGGTTGCTCTCGAGTCACTTCAGGGCAAAGAGTCCTCATCTAGGCTTGGGTCCAGGACGTAGTGTTCCTCTCCAGGGGCAACAGGGATATCGGGGTCTCATTCCAGTCTCACCCGGTGGGTCACGCCTCGTCTCGAGTGGAAGCAAAGGACTCCACTATCCTCTCGAGTCGCGACGTGTAACTCTTGGAGCCCAATGAGTGGCCTAAAGGGAGTCAAGCGTCCTGTGTAGCTTGGACAGAAGGTTCACGCTTGATCTGCATACCATGCAGTTAAAGATGGCCCTCCTCTCGTGAGGACTGGGGCGTCTCATGGGTATTCTCGAGCTGCGGCTCCAGTGTGGTGTTGCTCACGAGGTATAATGGGGAGCTCAGGGAGCCTCTCCTGTGGCGCCAGGGAAGTCAGGTTTCTATGCGCGTGGCTAGGGGGAGCGCGTCATTGCTCTCGAGTCATGGTAGGGGAATCGCACCTCAAGATGCGTTGAAGAAGGACTCTCGAGGTCTTTTACGGGTTGGGGCAGGAAACCCTTGGTTCCCTCAACTTGTGCCGGTGATCTCAGGAAGGTCTAAGGGTGCCTCTGAGAAGTCAGGGATACTGTGCAGTTGGGAGGGGCCTCTCGGGACTCCACTGGGTTCGGTGCAATGGAAGAGGGCCTCATCTCGAGTGGAGGCAGGAAACTCATGTTTCCTCTCCTGACTTCCCCTGGGCCAGGTCTGACTCGGATCGCAGTTTCGCTGCAGAGTTCGAACAGGAGAGTCAGGCCTCGTCTTGTGTGGAGGAATGGAACTCTGCTTGCCTCTCCAGTTGTTCACGGGGTGACAGGTCACTTCTCGAGCTGTGTGGTACCTGCGGGTTTCTCCGGACGATAACCGGGGGTGTCAGTGCCCCTTCGTGTTGTGCCTTCATCAAAAGGGTTATCTTCAAAGAGGTGTCCAGGCATTGGGATCTTATCAAGAGCGAACCGGGTAATCGGGGTCTTTCGGCATGTGTCACCATCCACGAGGCTATGTCTCGAATATCCTCGTGAGACCGGCCTCATCCTGAGATGCACCGCGAAAGGCGGAAACCCCTTCAAGACAAAACAGCGTAATCGACCCTCCTGTCGCGTTCAGGAGGGGAGAAGGGGCCCAGATGTAGTGGTGCCGGGAACCTCGGTGTTCTCCTCGAGTCAGACCAGTGTGTCGAGGAACTTTTGAGGTCGCATCAAGAGTGCCAATACCGTTTCGCACTTCAAGACGGAACGTGGGACTTCTCTTGAGACGCTGTAGGGGGCAAGGGCCTCATCTTGGGATGACGGGGGAACCACGTGGCGTTTCTCGAGTTGTGGCGGGATTCTCGAGTTTCGACGGGGAATACAGTCTTCCTCATGTGTTGTCCCAGGGAAGTCCTATCTTCCATTCGAGTTTAAAGGGAGAGCTGGGGATTGCCCTCGAGTCACTGCAGGGCAAAATAGACCTCATCTAGGCTTGTGTCCAGGACTTAATGCTCGTCCCTAGGGGCGACAGGGAACTTGGGGTTGCATAACAGACTCACCCGGGGAATCAGGCCTCGTCTCGAGGGGAAGCAAAGAACTCCGCTGTCCTTTTGAGTCGCGATGGGTATCTCTTGGAGCCCACTGTGTGCCCTAAAGGGAGTCAAGCCTCCTGTGCTGTTTGGATAGAGGACTCGGGATTCCTCTCCAGGCCATGCAGGAAAAGAAGGCCCTCATCTCGCGATGACGGTGGCGTCTCGTGGGTTTTCTAGACTGCCGCGCTAGTTCCAGGTTTCTGACGAGGTACGAGAGGGAGCTCAGGGAGCCTCTCGTGTGGCGCCAGGGAAGTCAGGTCCCCATGAGATGGCTAGGGGGAGTTCGTCATTGCTCTCGAGTCATGGTAGGGTAATCGGGCCTCAAGACGGGTTGAAGAAGGACTCTCGAGGTCTTTCTCGGGTCACTGCATAAAACCCAGGGTTCCCTTGACTTGTGCCTGCGACCTCAGAGAGCTTCTCAGAGTGCCTCTGAGAAGTCAGGGATACTGTGCAGTTTGGAGAGGCCTCTCGAGACTCCTCCGCATTTGGTGGAATGTAAGAGGGACTCATCTCGAGTTGAAGCAGGAACCTCAGTGTTCCTCTCCATTTCGGACTCAGATCGCAAGGTCCCTGCATGTTGGTACAGGAGAGTCAGGCCTCGTCTTTTCTGGAGGATGGGACTCCTCTTGCCTCTCGAGTTGTTCTCGAGGTGACAGGCCACTTGTCGAGTTGTGTATGTAACCTGCCCGTTTTTCCGGATGATGCACAGGTGTGTTAGTGCCCCTTCGTGTTGTACCTTCATACTCAAGGCTGCCTTCCAAGAGGTGTCCGAGCATCAGACTCTTATCAAGAGCGGACCGGGAAATTGGAGTCTTTCAGCAAGTGGCACCACCCACAAAGCTACGTATCGAATTTCCCCATGAGACCGGCCTCATCCTGAGTTGTGCAGGGAAGGTCGGGCCCCCTTGCAGACAAAGCAGGGGAATCGACCCACCGGTCACGATCAGGAGGGGAGAAGGGGCTTAAATGAAGTGGTGCCGGGAACCTCGGTGTTCCCCTTGAGTGAGACCGGCGTGTTGGGGGACTTTTGGGGTCGCATCAAGGGTGCCAAGTACCGTTTCGCACTTCAAGACGGAACCTGGGACATCTTTTGAAACGCTGTAGCGGGCAAGGGCCTCATCTTGCGATGACGGGAGAACCACGTGGTTTTGCTCGAGTTGCAGCGGGATTCTCGAGTTATGACCAGGAATTTAGGCTTCCTCTTGTTGGCCTTGAAATCCAATCTTCCATTCGGGTTGCGAGGGGGAGCTGGGGATTGCACTAGAGTCACTGCAGGGCAAAAGAGACCTAATCTAGGCTTGTGTCCTGGATCTAATGTTGCTCTCCAGGGGCGACAGGGATCTCGGGTTTGCATTCCAGACTCATCCGGGGAGTCAGTTCTCACCTCGAGGGTAAGCAAAGAATTCCGCTCTCATCTCGAGTCGCGATGGGTATCTCTTGGAGCCCAGTGTGTGTACTAAAGGGAGTCAAGCCTCCTGTGGAGTTTGGAGAGAGGACTCGGGATTGGACTCCAGGCCATGCAGGAAAAGAAGGCCCTCATCTCGAAATGACGGTGGCATCTCGTGGGTTTTCTCGAGCTGCGGCGCCAGTGTGGGGTGTCTCATGAAGTACCACGGGGATCTCAGGGAGCCTCTTGTGTGGCGCCAGGAAAATCCAGTATTCCATTCGAGTTGCAAGTTAGAACTGGGGGTTGCTCTCCAGTCACTGCAGGGCAAAATAGACCTCATCTACGCTTGTGTCCAGGACCTAGTGTTCCACTACTGGGCCGACAGGGATCTCAGGGTTGCATTCTCGACTCACCCGGAGAGTCAGGCCTCGTCTTGAGGGGGAAAAAAGGACTCCACTCTCCTGTCGAGTCGCGACGGGTATCTCTTGGAGCCCACTGCGTGGCGTAAAGGGAGTGAAGCCTCCTATGGAGTTTGGAGAGATGACTCGGGATTGTTTTCCTGGCCATGCAGGAAAAAAGGCCTTCATCTCGCGATGACGGGGGCGTCTCGTGGGTTTTCTCCAGCTGCGGCGCCA
This sequence comes from Bubalus kerabau, assembly GCF_029407905.1. Classification (NCBI taxonomy): domain Eukaryota; kingdom Metazoa; phylum Chordata; class Mammalia; order Artiodactyla; family Bovidae; genus Bubalus; species Bubalus kerabau. The sequence goes on from NW_026577907.1 coordinate 1,987,882, forward strand.
GTATCAGATTTCTCACGAGGTACGACGGGGAGTTCAGAAAGCCTCTCGTGTGGTGCTAGGGACGTCAGGTCTCCGTGTGTGTGGTGAAGGGGAGTGCGTGATTGCTCTCGAGTCATAGTAGGCGAATCTGGCCTCAAGACGCATTGAAGAAGGACTCTCGAGGTCTTTCTCGGGTTGCGGCAGGGAACCCTGGGTTCCCTCGACTTGTGTCGGTGACCTCAGGCAACTTCTCAGGGTGCCTCTGAGAAGTCAGGGACACTGTGGATTTGGGAGGGGCCTTTCGTTAATCAACTGGGTTTGGTGCAATCGAAGAGGGCCTCATCTCGAATGGAGGCAGGATCCTCAGGGGTCCTCTCCATTTCTGACTCGGGTCGCAGATACCTGCCGAGTATGGACAAGAGAGTCACGCCTCGTCTTCTGTGGAGGAATGGATCTCCGCTTGCCTTTTGAGTTGTTCACAGAGTGACAGGCCACTTGTTGAGCTGAGTGTGGAACCTGCGGGTTTTTCCGGACGATGCACAGGGGTGTTAGTGCCCCTTCGTGTTGTGCCTTCATCCACAGGGTTGCCTTCAAAGAGGTGTCCGGGCATCGGGTTCTTTTCAAGAGCGTACCAGAAAACTGGGGCTTTCAGCATGTGGTACCATCCACGAGGCTACGTGTCGAATTTCCTCGGGAGACCGGCCTCATCCTGAGGTTCGCCGGGAAGGTAGGGAACCCCTTGCAGACAAAGCAGGGGAATCGACCCACCGGTCGCGATCAGAAGGGGAGAAGGGGCTCAGATGAAGTGGTGCCGGGAACCTCGGTGGTCCCCTCGAGTGAGACCGGTATGTCACGGCACTTTTGAGGTCGCATCAAGGGTGCCAAGCATAGTTTCGCACTTCAAGACGGAACGTGGGAATTCTCTGGAGATGCTGTAGCGGGCAAAGGCCTCATATTGCGATGACGAGGGAAACACGTGGTTTTTCTCAAGTTGAGGCGGGATTCTCGAGTTACAACGGGGAATTCAGGCTTCCTCTTGTGTTGGCCCAGGAAGTCCAATCTTCCATTCAACTTGTCAGAGAGAGCTGTGGGTTGCTCTCGAGTCACTTCAGGGCAAAGAGTCCTCATCTAGGCTTGGGTCCAGGACGTAGTGTTCCTCTCCAGGGGCAACAGGGATATCGGGGTCTCATTCCAGTCTCACCCGGTGGGTCACGCCTCGTCTCGAGTGGAAGCAAAGGACTCCACTATCCTCTCGAGTCGCGACGTGTAACTCTTGGAGCCCAATGAGTGGCCTAAAGGGAGTCAAGCGTCCTGTGTAGCTTGGACAGAAGGTTCACGCTTGATCTGCATACCATGCAGTTAAAGATGGCCCTCCTCTCGTGAGGACTGGGGCGTCTCATGGGTATTCTCGAGCTGCGGCTCCAGTGTGGTGTTGCTCACGAGGTATAATGGGGAGCTCAGGGAGCCTCTCCTGTGGCGCCAGGGAAGTCAGGTTTCTATGCGCGTGGCTAGGGGGAGCGCGTCATTGCTCTCGAGTCATGGTAGGGGAATCGCACCTCAAGATGCGTTGAAGAAGGACTCTCGAGGTCTTTTACGGGTTGGGGCAGGAAACCCTTGGTTCCCTCAACTTGTGCCGGTGATCTCAGGAAGGTCTAAGGGTGCCTCTGAGAAGTCAGGGATACTGTGCAGTTGGGAGGGGCCTCTCGGGACTCCACTGGGTTCGGTGCAATGGAAGAGGGCCTCATCTCGAGTGGAGGCAGGAAACTCATGTTTCCTCTCCTGACTTCCCCTGGGCCAGGTCTGACTCGGATCGCAGTTTCGCTGCAGAGTTCGAACAGGAGAGTCAGGCCTCGTCTTGTGTGGAGGAATGGAACTCTGCTTGCCTCTCCAGTTGTTCACGGGGTGACAGGTCACTTCTCGAGCTGTGTGGTACCTGCGGGTTTCTCCGGACGATAACCGGGGGTGTCAGTGCCCCTTCGTGTTGTGCCTTCATCAAAAGGGTTATCTTCAAAGAGGTGTCCAGGCATTGGGATCTTATCAAGAGCGAACCGGGTAATCGGGGTCTTTCGGCATGTGTCACCATCCACGAGGCTATGTCTCGAATATCCTCGTGAGACCGGCCTCATCCTGAGATGCACCGCGAAAGGCGGAAACCCCTTCAAGACAAAACAGCGTAATCGACCCTCCTGTCGCGTTCAGGAGGGGAGAAGGGGCCCAGATGTAGTGGTGCCGGGAACCTCGGTGTTCTCCTCGAGTCAGACCAGTGTGTCGAGGAACTTTTGAGGTCGCATCAAGAGTGCCAATACCGTTTCGCACTTCAAGACGGAACGTGGGACTTCTCTTGAGACGCTGTAGGGGGCAAGGGCCTCATCTTGGGATGACGGGGGAACCACGTGGCGTTTCTCGAGTTGTGGCGGGATTCTCGAGTTTCGACGGGGAATACAGTCTTCCTCATGTGTTGTCCCAGGGAAGTCCTATCTTCCATTCGAGTTTAAAGGGAGAGCTGGGGATTGCCCTCGAGTCACTGCAGGGCAAAATAGACCTCATCTAGGCTTGTGTCCAGGACTTAATGCTCGTCCCTAGGGGCGACAGGGAACTTGGGGTTGCATAACAGACTCACCCGGGGAATCAGGCCTCGTCTCGAGGGGAAGCAAAGAACTCCGCTGTCCTTTTGAGTCGCGATGGGTATCTCTTGGAGCCCACTGTGTGCCCTAAAGGGAGTCAAGCCTCCTGTGCTGTTTGGATAGAGGACTCGGGATTCCTCTCCAGGCCATGCAGGAAAAGAAGGCCCTCATCTCGCGATGACGGTGGCGTCTCGTGGGTTTTCTAGACTGCCGCGCTAGTTCCAGGTTTCTGACGAGGTACGAGAGGGAGCTCAGGGAGCCTCTCGTGTGGCGCCAGGGAAGTCAGGTCCCCATGAGATGGCTAGGGGGAGTTCGTCATTGCTCTCGAGTCATGGTAGGGTAATCGGGCCTCAAGACGGGTTGAAGAAGGACTCTCGAGGTCTTTCTCGGGTCACTGCATAAAACCCAGGGTTCCCTTGACTTGTGCCTGCGACCTCAGAGAGCTTCTCAGAGTGCCTCTGAGAAGTCAGGGATACTGTGCAGTTTGGAGAGGCCTCTCGAGACTCCTCCGCATTTGGTGGAATGTAAGAGGGACTCATCTCGAGTTGAAGCAGGAACCTCAGTGTTCCTCTCCATTTCGGACTCAGATCGCAAGGTCCCTGCATGTTGGTACAGGAGAGTCAGGCCTCGTCTTTTCTGGAGGATGGGACTCCTCTTGCCTCTCGAGTTGTTCTCGAGGTGACAGGCCACTTGTCGAGTTGTGTATGTAACCTGCCCGTTTTTCCGGATGATGCACAGGTGTGTTAGTGCCCCTTCGTGTTGTACCTTCATACTCAAGGCTGCCTTCCAAGAGGTGTCCGAGCATCAGACTCTTATCAAGAGCGGACCGGGAAATTGGAGTCTTTCAGCAAGTGGCACCACCCACAAAGCTACGTATCGAATTTCCCCATGAGACCGGCCTCATCCTGAGTTGTGCAGGGAAGGTCGGGCCCCCTTGCAGACAAAGCAGGGGAATCGACCCACCGGTCACGATCAGGAGGGGAGAAGGGGCTTAAATGAAGTGGTGCCGGGAACCTCGGTGTTCCCCTTGAGTGAGACCGGCGTGTTGGGGGACTTTTGGGGTCGCATCAAGGGTGCCAAGTACCGTTTCGCACTTCAAGACGGAACCTGGGACATCTTTTGAAACGCTGTAGCGGGCAAGGGCCTCATCTTGCGATGACGGGAGAACCACGTGGTTTTGCTCGAGTTGCAGCGGGATTCTCGAGTTATGACCAGGAATTTAGGCTTCCTCTTGTTGGCCTTGAAATCCAATCTTCCATTCGGGTTGCGAGGGGGAGCTGGGGATTGCACTAGAGTCACTGCAGGGCAAAAGAGACCTAATCTAGGCTTGTGTCCTGGATCTAATGTTGCTCTCCAGGGGCGACAGGGATCTCGGGTTTGCATTCCAGACTCATCCGGGGAGTCAGTTCTCACCTCGAGGGTAAGCAAAGAATTCCGCTCTCATCTCGAGTCGCGATGGGTATCTCTTGGAGCCCAGTGTGTGTACTAAAGGGAGTCAAGCCTCCTGTGGAGTTTGGAGAGAGGACTCGGGATTGGACTCCAGGCCATGCAGGAAAAGAAGGCCCTCATCTCGAAATGACGGTGGCATCTCGTGGGTTTTCTCGAGCTGCGGCGCCAGTGTGGGGTGTCTCATGAAGTACCACGGGGATCTCAGGGAGCCTCTTGTGTGGCGCCAGGAAAATCCAGTATTCCATTCGAGTTGCAAGTTAGAACTGGGGGTTGCTCTCCAGTCACTGCAGGGCAAAATAGACCTCATCTACGCTTGTGTCCAGGACCTAGTGTTCCACTACTGGGCCGACAGGGATCTCAGGGTTGCATTCTCGACTCACCCGGAGAGTCAGGCCTCGTCTTGAGGGGGAAAAAAGGACTCCACTCTCCTGTCGAGTCGCGACGGGTATCTCTTGGAGCCCACTGCGTGGCGTAAAGGGAGTGAAGCCTCCTATGGAGTTTGGAGAGATGACTCGGGATTGTTTTCCTGGCCATGCAGGAAAAAAGGCCTTCATCTCGCGATGACGGGGGCGTCTCGTGGGTTTTCTCCAGCTGCGGCGCCAGTATCAGATTTCTCACGAGGTACGACGGGGAGTTCAGAAAGCCTCTCGTGTGGTGCTAGGGACGTCAGGTCTCCGTGTGTGTGGTGAAGGGGAGTGCGTGATTGCTCTCGAGTCATAGTAGGCGAATCTGGCCTCAAGACGCATTGAAGAAGGACTCTCGAGGTCTTTCTCGGGTTGCGGCAGGGAACCCTGGGTTCCCTCGACTTGTGTCGGTGACCTCAGGCAACTTCTCAGGGTGCCTCTGAGAAGTCAGGGACACTGTGGATTTGGGAGGGGCCTTTCGTTAATCAACTGGGTTTGGTGCAATCGAAGAGGGCCTCATCTCGAATGGAGGCAGGATCCTCAGGGGTCCTCTCCATTTCTGACTCGGGTCGCAGATACCTGCCGAGTATGGACAAGAGAGTCACGCCTCGTCTTCTGTGGAGGAATGGATCTCCGCTTGCCTTTTGAGTTGTTCACAGAGTGACAGGCCACTTGTTGAGCTGAGTGTGGAACCTGCGGGTTTTTCCGGACGATGCACAGGGGTGTTAGTGCCCCTTCGTGTTGTGCCTTCATCCACAGGGTTGCCTTCAAAGAGGTGTCCGGGCATCGGGTTCTTTTCAAGAGCGTACCAGAAAACTGGGGCTTTCAGCATGTGGTACCATCCACGAGGCTACGTGTCGAATTTCCTCGGGAGACCGGCCTCATCCTGAGGTTCGCCGGGAAGGTAGGGAACCCCTTGCAGACAAAGCAGGGGAATCGACCCACCGGTCGCGATCAGAAGGGGAGAAGGGGCTCAGATGAAGTGGTGCCGGGAACCTCGGTGGTCCCCTCGAGTGAGACCGGTATGTCACGGCACTTTTGAGGTCGCATCAAGGGTGCCAAGCATAGTTTCGCACTTCAAGACGGAACGTGGGAATTCTCTGGAGATGCTGTAGCGGGCAAAGGCCTCATATTGCGATGACGAGGGAAACACGTGGTTTTTCTCGAGTTGAGGCGGGATTCTCGAGTTACAACGGGGAATTCAGGCTTCCTCTTGTGTTGGCCCAGGAAGTCCAATCTTCCATTCAACTTGTCAGAGAGAGCTGTGGGTTGCTCTCGAGTCACTTCAGGGCAAAGAGTCCTCATCTAGGCTTGGGTCCAGGACGTAGTGTTCCTCTCCAGGGGCAACAGGGATATCGGGGTCTCATTCCAGTCTCACCCGGTGGGTCACGCCTCGTCTCGAGTGGAAGCAAAGGACTCCACTATCCTCTCGAGTCGCGACGTGTAACTCTTGGAGCCCAATGAGTGGCCTAAAGGGAGTCAAGCGTCCTGTGTAGCTTGGACAGAAGGTTCACGCTTGATCTGCATACCATGCAGTTAAAGATGGCCCTCCTCTCGTGATGACGGGAGCGTCTCATGGGTTTTTCTCGAGCTGTGGCGCCAGTGTGGGGTTTCTCACGAGATATGATGGGGAGCTCAGGGAGCCTCTCGTGCGGTGCCAGAGAAGTCAGGCCTCCATAAGTGTGGCCAGGCAGATCGCGTCATTGCTCTGGAGTCATGGGAGGGACTAGGGCCTCAAGACGCATTTAAGAAGGACTCTCGAGGTCTTTCTTGGGTTGGGGCGGGAAACACTCGTTTCCCTCGACCTCTACCGTGGACCTTAGGGAACTTCCCAGGTGCCTCTGAGAGGTAAGGGATACTGAGGAGTTAGAGGGGCCTCTCGGGACTCCACTAGGTTTGACGAAATGAAAGAGGGCCTCATCTTGATTGGAGGCAGGAACCTCAGGCTTCCTCTCCATTTCTGACTCCGACTGCAGTGTCCCTGCAGGGTTGGGACAGGAGAGTCAGGCCTCGTCTTGTCTGAGTAATGGAACTCTGCTTGCCTCTCGAGTCGTTCAGTGGGTCTCAGGCCCCTTGTCGAGCTGTGTGTGGAACCTGCGGGTGTTTCCAGAAGATGCACGGTGGTGTCATTGCCCCTTCATTTGGTGCCTTCCCCCACAGGGTTGCCTTCAAAGAGGTGTCCGAGCATCGGGTTCATTTCAAGAGCGGACCGGGAAATCGAGGTCGTTCAGCATGTGGCACCACCCACGTGGCTCATCTCGAATTTCCTCTTGAGACCAGCATCATCCTGAGGTGCGCCGGGAAGGCCGGGAACACCTTCCACACAAAGAAGGGGAATCGACTCTCCTGTCGAGATCAGGAGGGGAGATGGGGCTCAGATGAAGTGGGGCCAGGACTCTAGGTGTTCCACTCGAGGGAACCCGGCGTTTCAGGGAACTTTAGGGGTCGCATCAAGGGAGCCAAGTACCGTTTCCCACTTCAGGACGGAACATGGGACTTCCCTGGAGACGCTGTAGCGGGCAAGGGCCTTATCCTGTGAAGACGTTGGAACCACGTCGTTTTTCTCGAGTTGCGTCTGGATTCTCGAAAACGACGGGGATATCAGGCTTCCTCTTGGATTGGCCCTGGGAAGCCCAATCTTCCCCTGGAGTTGCGAAGGAAAGCTGGGGGTTCTGCTCGAGTCACTACAGGGCCAAAGAGACCTCATCGAGGCGTGTGTCCAGGACCTAATATTCCTCTCAAGGGAAGACAGGGATCTCGGGTTTCCATTCCAGACTCCCCTGGGGAGTCAGGCCTCGCCTCGAGGGGAAGCAGAGGACTCCGCTTTCCTCTCAAGTCGCGACACGGATCTCTTGGAGCCCAATGAGTGGACTCAAGGGTGTCGAGCCTCCTCTTCAGTTTGGAGAGAGGACTCGGGATTGCTCTCCAGGACAGGCAGGAAAAGAAGGCCTCATCTCGCAATGACGGGGGCGTCTCATGGGTTTCCTCAGGCTGTGGCGCCCGTGGGGGTTTTCTCACGAGGCACGACGAGGACCTCAGGGAGCCTCTTGTGCGGCGCCAGGGAACTCATGTCTCCATGCGCATGGCGAGGGGGAGCTGGTCATCACTCTCGAGTCATGGGAAATGACTAGGGCCTCAAGACGCGTTGAAGAAGGACTCTCGAGGTCTTTCTCGGGTGGCGGCGGGAAACCCTCGTTTCCCTCGACTTCTGCAGGGGACTATAGGGAACTTCCCAGGGTGCCTCTGAGAGGTGAGGGATACTGTGGAGTTGGCAGGGCCTCTCGGGACTCTGCTGAGTTCAGCGCAATGGAAGATTGCCTCATCTCGAGGGGAGGCAGGAACCTCAGGTTTCCTCTCCGATTCTGACTCCGACTGCACGGTCCGTTCAGTGTTGGGACAGGAGAGTCATGCCACGTCTTGTCTGAGGAATGGAATTCTGGTTGCCTCTCGAGTTGTTCCGGGAGTCTCAGGCCCCTTGTCGAGCTGTGTGTAGACCCTGCGGGTTTTTCTGGATGATGCACGAGGGTGTCAGTGCCCCTTCGTGTTGTGCCTTCACTCACAGGGTTGCCTTCGAAGAGGTGTCCGGGCATCGGGTTCTTATCAAGAGCGGACCGGAAAATCAGGGTCGTTCGGCACGTGGCACCTCACACATGGCTAGTCAAGAATTTCCTCCTGAGACCGGCCTCATCCTGAGGTGCACCAGGAAGGCCGGGAACCCCTTCCAGAGAAAGCAGGGGAATCGACTCTGCTGTCACGATCAGGAGGGGAGAAGGGGCTCAGATGAAGTGGTGCCTGGACCCTCGGTGTTCCCCTCGAGGGAACCCAGCGTGTCGGGGAACTTTTGCGGTCGCATCAAGGGTGTCAAGTACCGTTTCGCACTTAAGGACGGAACATGGGACTTCCCTGGAGACGCCCGGAACTTCGGTGTTCCCCTGGAGTGAGACCGGTAGGTTGGGGAACTTTGGGGTCGCATCAAGGGTGCCAAGTAGCATTTCGAACTTTAAGATGGAATGTGGGACTTCTGTTGAGACTCTAGCTGGCAAGGGCCTCATATTGCGATGAAGGGGGAACCACATGGTTTTTAAGACTTGAGGCTGAATTCTCGAATTACGATGGGAAATTCAGACTTCCTCTTGTGTTGACCGTGGGAAGACCAATCTTCCATTCAAATTGTGAGGGAGAGACGGAGGTTGCTCTCGAGTCACTGTAGGGCAAAATAGACCTCATCTAGGCTTGTGTCTAGGACATAATGTTCCACTCCAGGGGCGACAGGGATCTCGGGGTTGCATTCCAAACTCACCCGGGGAGTCAGGCCTCGTCTCCAGGGAAGCAAAGGACTCCGCTCTCCTCTCGAGTTGCACCGGGTATTTCTTGGACCCAACTGAGTGGCCTAAAGGGAGTCAATCCTCCTGTGAAGTTTGGAGAGAGGACCAGGGATTGCTCTCCAGGTCAGGCAGGAAAAGAAGGCCCCCAACTCTCCTTGACGGGGGCATCTTGTGGCTTTTCTCGAACTGCGGCGCCACTGTGGGTTTTCTCACGAGGTATGATGGGGTACTCAGGGAGCCTCTTGTGTGGTACTAAGGAAGTCAGTTTTCCTGCTTGTGGCGATGGGAGCGTGTCCTTGCTCTGGAGTCATGGTAGGGGAATCGGGCATCAAGAAACGTTGAAAAAGGACTCTCCAAGTCTTTCTCGGGTTACTTCAGGAAACTCTGGGTTCCCTCGACTTGTGCCAGTGACCTCAGGTAGCTTCTCAGGGAGCCTCTGAGAATTCAGGGATACTGTGGTGTTGGGAGGGGCCTCTCGGGACACCACTGAGTTTGGTTCAATGGAAGAGAGCCTCTTCTCTAGTTGAGGCAGGAACCTCAGGGTTCCTCTCCATTTCTGACTCCGATCGCAGGGTCCCTGAAGAGTTGGGACAGGAGAGTAAGGCCTCGTCTTGTGTGAAGGAATGCAACTTCACTTGCCTCTCGAGTTGTTCACGGGGTGACAGTCCACATTTGGAGCTGTGAGTGGAATCGGCGGGTTTTTCCAGACGATGCATGGGGATGTCAATGTCCCTTCATGTTGTGCCTTCATCCACAGGGTTGCCTTCGAAGAGATGTCCGGGCGTCAGGTTCTTATCTAGAGTGGACCGGGAATTCGGGATCTTTCAACATGTGGCACCAACCATGAGGCTACTTTTCGAATTTCCTCATGAGACCGGCCTCATCCGGAGGTTCATGGGGAACGTCGGGAACCCTTGCAGAAAAAGCATGGGAATCGACCCTCCTGTCGCGATCAGGAGGGGTGAAGGGGCTCACAGGAAGTGGTGCCGTGAACTTTGGTGTTTCCCTCGAGTGAGACCGGTATGTCAGGGAACTTTGGGGGTCGCATCAAGGGTGCCAAGTACCGTTTTGTACTTCAGGATGGAACGTGGGACTTCTCTTGATACGCTGTAGTGGCCAAGGGCCTCATCTTGTGATGACGGGGGAGCCACGTGGTTTTTCTCAAGCTGCGGCGGGATTCTCGAGTTACAACGGGGAATTCAGGCTTCCTCTTGTGTTGGCCCAGGGAAGTCCAATCTTCCATTCGATTTGCAAGGGAGAGCTGGCGATTGCTCTCTAGTAACTGCAGTGCAAAATAGACCTCATCTAGGCTTGTGTCCAGGACCGAGTTTTCCTCTCCAGGTGCGACAGGAACTCGGGGTTGCATTCCAGACTCACACGGGTAGTCAGGCCTCGTCTCGAGGGGAAGCAAAGGACTCCGCTCTCCCTTCAAGTCCTGACAGGTATCTCTTGGAGCCAACTGAGAGGCCTAAAGAGAGTCAAGCCTCCTGTGGAGTCTGGAGAGAGGACTCGGTTTTGCTATCCATGCCAGGCAGGAAAGAAGTCCCTCATCTCGTGATGACGGGGGCGTATCGTGGGTTCTCTCGAGCTGCGGTGCCTGAATGGGGTTTCCAAAGACGTACGACGGGGAGCTCAGGGAGACTCTCTTCAGGCGTCAGGGAAGTCAGGTCTCCATGCGCATGGCAATGGGGAGCGGGTCTTTGCTCTCGAGTCATGGTAGGGGAATCGGGCCTCAAGACGCGCCGAAGGACTCTCAAGGTCTTTCTCGGGTCGCAGCAGGAAACCCTAGGTTCCCTCGACTTGTGCCGGTGACCTCAGGTAGATTCTCAAGGTGCCTCTGAGAATTCAGGGATACTGTGGAGTTGGGAGGGGCCTCTCGCGACTCATCTGGGTTTGGTGCAATGCAAGAGGGCCTCATCTCGAGTTGAGGCAGGAACCTCAGGTTTCCTCTCCATTTCTGACTCGGATGGCAGGGTCCCTGAAGAGTTGGGACAGGAGAGTCAGGCCTCGTCTTGTGTGGAGGAAACGAACTCTGCTTGCCTATCGAGTTGTTCACGGGGTGACATTCCACTTGTCGAGCTGTGTGTAGAACCTGCGGGTTTTTCTGGACGATGCACGGGAGTTTTAGTAACCCTTCTGTTGTGCCTTCATCCACAGGGTTGCCTTCGAAGTGGTGTCCGGGCATCGGGTTCTTATATAGAGCGGACCACACAATCGGGGTCTTTCGGCATGTGGCACCACCCACGAGGCTACGTCTCGAATTTCCTCCTGAGAAAGGCCTCATCCTTAGGTGCGCCGGAATGGGCGGGAACTCCTTCCAGACAAAGCAGGGGAATTTACCCTCCTGTCGTGATCAGGAGGGGAGAAAGTGATCAGATGAAGTGGTGCCGGGAACTTCGGTGTTCCCCTCGGTGAGAACGGTGTGTCGGGGAACTTTTGGGGTTACATCAAGGGTGAAAAGTAGCATTTCGCACTTCAAGACGGAACGTGGGACTTCACTTGAGACGCTGTAGCGGGCCAGGGCCTCATCTTGGGATGACGAGTGAACCACGTGGTTTTTCTCGCATTGCGGCGGGAGTCTCGAGTTTCGACGGGGAATTCAGATTTCCTCCTGTGTTGGCCCATGGAAGTCCAATCTTTCATTCGAGTTGCGAGGGTGAGCTGGGATCCCACTCGAGTCACTGCAGGGCAAAATAGACCATATCTAGGCTTGTGTCCAGGACCGAATATTCCTCTCCATGGGTGACAGGGATCTCGGGGTGGCATTCCAGACTCACCCGGGAAGTCCGGCCTTGTTTCTAGAGGAAGCAAAGTACTCCGCTTTCCTCTCGAGTCGCGACGGGTACCTATTGAGCGCACTGGGTAGCCTTAGTGAGTCAAGCCTCCCGTGGAGTTTGGAGAGACGACTCGGGATTGCCCTCCAGGCCATGCAGTTAATGATGGCCCTCATCTCACGATAACGGGGGCGTCTCGTGGGTTTTCTCGAGCTGCGGCGCCAGTGTGGGGTTTCTCACGAGGTACGACGGGGACCTCAGGGAGCCTCTCGTGAGGTGCCAGGGAAGTTAAGCCTCCATGCGCATGGGTACTGGGAGTGCTTCATTGCTCTTGAGACATGGTAGGGGAATCGGGCCTCAAGACGCATCAAAGAAGGACTGTCCAATCTTTCTCGGGTTGCGGCAGGAAACCCTGGGTTCCATCGACTTGTGCCGGAGATCTCAGGGAGCTTGTCAGGGTGCCTCTGAGAAGTCAGGGACACTGTGGGTTGGAGGGACCTCTCGGGACTCCAGTGGTTTTGGTGCTATGGAAGAGGGCCTCATCTTGAGTTGAGGCAGGAACCTCAGGGTTCCTCTCCATTTCTGATTCGGATTGCAGGGTCCCAGCAGATTTGGGACAGGAGAGTCAGGCCTCGTCCTGTGTGGAGAATGGAACTCAGCTTGCCTCTCGAGTTGTGCACGGGTTGACAGACCACGTGTCGAGCTGTGTGTGGAACCTGTAGGTTTTTCCAGACGATGCACGGGTGTGTCTGTGCCCCTTCGTGTTGTGCCTTCATCCACAGGGTTGCCTTCTAAGGGGTGTCCAGGCATCAGGTTCTTATCAAGAGCGGACCGGGCAATCGGAGTCTTTCGGCATGTGGCACCACCCACGAGGCTACGTCTCGAACTTCCTCGTGAGACCGGCATCATCCTGAGGTGCGCCGTTAAGGTCGGGAAACCCTTGCAGACAAAGCAGGGGAATCGACCCTCCTGTCGTGATCAGGAGGGGAGAAGGCGCTCAAAAGAAATGGTGCCGGGAACTTCGGTGTTCCCCTCAAGTGAGACCGGTATGTTGGGGAACTTTTGGGGTCGCATCAAGGGTGCCAAGTACTGTTTCGCACTTCAAGATGGAACGTGGGACTACTCTTGAGACGCTGTAGCGGGAAAGTGCCTCATATTGCGATGATGGGGCAACCACTTGGTTTTTCTCCAGTTACGGCGGGATTCTCGAGTTACGACGGGGATTTCAGGCTTCCTCTTGTGTTGGCCCAGGGAAGTCCAATCTTCAATTCGAGTTGCGAGGGAGAGCTGGGGATTGCGCACAAGTCACTGTAGGGAAAAAGAGACCTCATCTTGGCTTGTGTCCAGGATCTAATGTTCCTCTCCAGGGGCGACAGGGATCTCGGGGTTGCATTCCAGACTCACCCGGGGAGTCAGGCCTCGTCTCGAGGGGAAGCAAATGACTCCACTCTCCTCTCGAGTCGCGACGGATATCTCTTGGAGCCCACTGAGTGGCCTACAGGGAGCCAAGCTTCCTGTGGATTTTGGAGAGAGGACTCGGTATTGCTCTCCAGGCCATGCAGAAAAAGAAGGCCCTCATCTCGCGATGACAGGGGCATCTCGTTGGTTTTCTCGAGCTGAGGCACAAGTGTGGTGTTTCCCTCGTGGTAAGGCTGGGAGCTCAGGGAGCATCTTGTGCGGCGCCAGGGAAGTCAGGTCTCCATGCGCGTGGCGAGGGGGAGTGCGTCATTGCTCTCTTGTCATGATAGGGGATTTTGACCTCAAGACGCATTGAAGAAGGACTCTCAAGGTCTTTCTCAGGTTGTGGCAGGAAACCATGGGTTCCCTCGACTCATGCATGTTACGTCAGGGAGCTTCTCAGGTGCCTATGTGAAATCAGGGATACTGTGGAGTTGGGAGTGACCTCTCGGAACTCCACTGGGTTTGGTGAAATGGAAAAAGGCATCATCTTTAGATAAAGCAGGAACATCAGGTTTCCTCTTCATTTCTGCCTTGGATCGCATGTTCCTGCAGAGTTGGGAGAGGAGAGTCAGGACTCATCTTGTGTGGAGGAATGGAAATCCGCTTGCATCTCGAGTTGTTCACGGGGTGACAGGCCTCTTGTAGAGCTGTATGTGGAACCTGCGGGTTTTTCCAGACGATGCACAGGGGTGTCAGTGCCCCTTTTGTTGTACCTTCATCCACAGGGTTGTCTTCAAAGAGGTGTCTGGTCATCGGGTTCTTCTCAAGAGTGTACTGGGAAATCGGGGTCTTTCGGCATGTGGCACCCCCCATGAGGCCACGTCTCGAAATTTCCCATGAGTCCGGCTTCATCCTGAGGTGCGCCGTGAATGTCGGGAACTCCTTTAAGTCAAAGCAGGGGAATCGACCCTCTTGTCGCTATCAGGAGGGGAGAAGGGGCTCAAAAGAAGTGGTGCCGGGAACCTCGGTGTTCCCCTCAAATGAAACCGGTGTGTCGGGGAACATTTGGGGTCGCATTAAGGGTGCCAAGTAACGTTTTGCACTTCAACACAGAACGTGGGACTTCTCTTGAGACACCGTAGTGAGCACGGGCCCCATCTTGTGATGACGGGGGAACCACGTGGTTTTTCTCGAGTTGCGGCAGGGAATTCAGGCTTCCTCTTGTGTTGGCCCAGGGAAGTCCAAATTTCCATACGAGTTGAGAGCTAGAGCTGGGGGTTGGCTCGAGTTATTGCAGGGCAAAAGAGACCTCATCTAGGCTTGTGTCTAGGACCTAATGTTCCTTTCAAGGGGCAACAGGGATCTCGGAGTTGCATTCCAGATCCTCCCGAGGAGTCAGGCCTCTTCAAGAGGGTAATGAATGGACTCCCCTCTCCTCTTGAGTCGCGACGGGTATCTCTTAGAGCCCATTGTGTGGCCTAAAGGGAGTCAAGCCTCCTGTGGAGATTGGAGAGAGGACTCGGGATTGCTCTCCAGGCCATGCAGGAAAAGAAGGCCCTCATAACGTGATGACGGGGGCGTCTTGTGCATTTTCTCGAGGTGCGGTGCAAGGATGGGGTTTCTCACAAGATACGATGGGGAGCTCAGGGAGTCTCTCGTATGGTGACAGGAAAGACAGGTCTCCATGCACGTGTGGAGGGGGAGCGCGTCATTGCTCTCGAGTCATGGTAGGGGAATCGGGCCTCAAGAGGCGTTGAAGAACGACTCTCAAGGTCTTTTTCCGGTTGCGGCAGGAAACCCTGGTTTTTCTCGACTTGTGCTGGTGACCTCAGGGAGCTTAACATGGTGCCTCTGAGAAGTCAGGGATTCTGTGGAGTTGGGAGGGGCCACTCGGGACACCACTGGGTGTGGTATAATGCAAGAGGGCCTCATCTCGTGTTGAGGAAGGAACCTCAGGGTTCCTCTCCATTTCAGACTCCGATCTCAGGATTCCTGCAGAGTTGGGACAGGAGAGTCAGGCCTCGTATTCTGTGGAGAAATGAAACTTAGCTTGCCTCTCGAGTTGTTCACGAGGTAACAGGTCACTTGTCGAGCTGTATGTGGAACCTGCAGAATTTTCCAAAAGATGCACGGGTGTGCAGGGCCCCTCCTTGTTGTGCCTTCATCCAACGGGATGCATTCGAAGAAGTGTACGGGCATCGGGTTCTTATTAATAGCGGACCAGGAAATGGGGTCTTTCCGTATGTGGCACCACCCACGAGGCTACATCTCCAATTTCCTCGTGAGACCGGCCTCATCCTGAGGTGCGCTGGGAAGATCGGTAACGCCTTCCAGACAAAGCAGGAGAATCGACACTCCTGTTGCAATCAGGAGGGGAGAAGGGGCTCAAATGATGTGGTGTGGGGAACATGGGTGTTCCCCTCGAGTGAGGCATGTATGTTGGGGAACTTTGGGGGTGCCATCATGGGTGCCAAGTACTGTTTTGCACTTCAGTGGGAACGTGGACATCTTTTGAGACGCTGTGGAGGGCAAGGGGCTCATGCTGCGAAGACGATGGAACCACGTGGTTTTTCTCGAGTTGTGGCGGGATTCTCGAGTTATGATGGGGATTTCAGGCTTCCTCTTGTGTTGGCCCTGGGAAGCCCAAACTTCCCTTCGAGTTGCGAGCGAAAGCTGGGGGTTGTGCTCGAGTCACTGCAGGGCCAAAGAGACCTCATCTAGGCATGGGTCCAGGACCTAATAGTCCTCTCATGGAAAGACAAGGATCTCGGGATCGCACTCCAGACTCCCCCGGGGAGTCAGGCCTCGCCTCGAGGGGAAGCAAAGGACTGGGCTCTCCTCTCGAACCACGACGCGGATCTCTTGGAGACCACTGAGTGGCCTCAAGGGAGTCAAGCCTCCTCTTCAGTTTGGAGAGAGGACTCGGAATTGCTCTCCAGGCCAGACAGGAAAAGAAGGCCCTCACCTCGAGAGGACGGGTGCGTCTCAGGGGTTTCCTCGAGCTGCGGCGCCCGTGGGGGTTTTCTCACAAGGCACGACGAGGATCTCAGGAGCCTCTCGTGCGGCGCTAGGGAAGCCAGGTCTCCATGGGGGAGGCGAGGGGGAGCGCGTCTTTGCTTTCTACTCCAGGGAGGGGACTAGGGCCTCAAGACACGTTGAAGAAGGACTCTCGAGGTCTTTCTCGGGTGGCGACGGGAAACCCTCGATTCCCTCGACTTCTGCCGGAGACCTGAGGGAACTTCCCAGGGAGCCTCTGAGAGGTGAGGGATGCTGTGGAGTTGGCGGGGCCTCTGGGGACTAAGCTGGGTTTGGCGCACTGGAAGAGGGCCTCATCTCGAGGGGAGGCAGGAACCTCAGGCTTCCTCTCCGTTACAGACTCCAACTTCAGGGTCCCTGCAGAGTTGGGACAGGAGAGTCAGGCCTCGTCTTGTCTGAGGAAGGGAACCCCGCTTGCCTCTCGAGTTGCTCAGGGGGTCTCAGGCCGCTCGTCGAGCTGTGTGTGGAACCCGCGGGTGATTGCCGACGATGCACGGGGGTGGCAGTGCCCCTACGTGTTGTGCCTTCACCCACAGGGTTGCCTTCGAAGAGGGGTCCGGGCCTCGGGTCCTTCTCAAGAGCGGACCGGGGAATCGGGGGCGTTCGGCATGTGGCCCCACCCACGTGGCTCGTCTTTAATTTCCTCGTAAGACCGGTCTCATCCTGAGGTACGCCGGGAAGGCCGGGAACCCCTTCCAGACCGCGCAGGGGAATCGCCTCTCCTCTCGCGATCAGGAGGGGAGAAGGGGCTCAGGGAAGCGGTGCAGGGACCCTCGGTGTTCCCCTCGGGGGAACCCGGCGTGTCGGGGGACTTTTGGGTGTCGCAGGAAGGCTGTCAGGGACCGTTTCACCCTTCAGGGCGGAACAGGGGACTTCCCTTGAGACGCCGTGGCGGGCAAGGGCCTCATCTTGCCAAGAGGTGGGAACCATGTGATTTTTCTCGAGTTGCGGCGGCATTCTCGAGTTACGATTGGGATCTCAGCCTTCCCCTTGGGTTGGCCCTGGGAAGCCCAATCTTCCCCTCGGGTTGCGAGGGAAAGCGGGGGGATGCGCTCGAGTCACTGCAGGGCCGAAGAGACCTCACCTAGGCGTGTGTCCGGGACCTAATATTCCTCTCCAGGGAAGGCAGGGATCTCGGGGTTGCATTCCAGGCTCCCCCGGGGAGTCAGGCCTCGTCTCGAGGGGTAGCCAAGGACTCCGCTCTCCTCTCGAGACCCGACGCGGGTCTCTTGGATCCCTCTGAGCGGCCTCAAGGGAGTCCAGCCTCCTCTTCCGTTTGGAGAGAAGACCCGGGATTGCTCTCCAGGCCATGCAGGAAAAGAAGGCCCTCAGCTCGCGAGGACGGGGGCGTCTCAGGGGTTTCCTCGAGCTGCGGCGCCCGTGGGGGTTTTCTCCCGAGGCACGACGAGGATCTCAGGGAGCCTCTCATGCGGCCCCAGGGAAGTCAGGTCTCCATGCGCGTGGCGAGGGGGAGCGCGTCCTGGCTCTCGAGTCATGGGAGGGGACTAGGGCCTCGAGACGCGTTGAAGAAGGACTCTCGAGGTCTTTCTCGGGGGGAGGCGGGAAACCCTCGTTTCCCTCGCCTTCTGCCGGGGACCTTAGCCAACTTCCAGGGTGCCTCTGAAGGCGAGAGATCCTGTGGAGGTGGCGGGGCCCCTCGGGACCCCGCTGGGTCTGGCGCAACGGAAGAGGGCCTCACCTCGAGGGGAGGCAGGAACCTCAGGCTTCCTCTCCGTTTCGGACTCCGACCGCAGGGTCCCTGCAGAGTTGGGACAGGAGAGTCAGGCCTTGTCTTGTCTGAGGAAGGGAACCCCGCTGGCCTCTCGAGTTGCTCAGGGGGTCTCAGGCCCCTCGTCGAGCTGTGTGTGGAACCCGCGGGTCTTTGCGGACGATGCACGGGGGTGGCAGCGCCCCTTCGTGTTGTGCCTTCACCCACAGGGTTGCCTTCGAAGAGGGGTCCGGGCCTCGGGTCCTTCTCAAGGGCGGACCGGGGAATCGGGGGCGTTCGGCATGTGGCCCCACCCACGTGGCTCGTCTCGAATTTCCTCGTGAGACCGGCCTCATCCTGAGGTGCGCCGGGAAGGCCGGGAACCCCTTCCAGACCACGCAGGGGAATCGCCTCTCCTGTCGCGATCAGGAGGGGAGAAGGGGCTCAGAGGAAGCGGTGCCGGGACCCTCGGTGTTCCCCTCGAGGGAACCCGGCGTGTCGGGGGACTTTTGGGGGTCGCAGGAAGGCTGTCAGGGACCGTTTCGCCCTTCAGGGCGGAACAGGGGACTTCCCTTGAGACGCCGTGGCGGGCAAGGGCCTCATCTTGCCAAGAGGTGGGAACCACGTGGTTTTTCTCGAGTTGCGGCGGGATTCTCGAGTTACGACGGGGATCTCAGCCTTCCCCTTGGGTTGGCCCTGGGAAGCCCAATCTTCCCCTCGGGTTGCGAGGGAAAGCTGGGGGTTGCGCTCGAGTCACCGCAGGGCCGAAGAGACCTCACCTAGGCGTGTGTCCGGGACCTAATATTCCTCTCCAGGGAAGGCAGGGATCTCGGGGTTGCATTCCAGGCTCCCCCGGGGAGTCAGGCCTCGTCTCGAGGGGAAGCCAAGGACTCCGCTCTCCTCTCGAGTCGCGACGCGGGGCTCTTGGAGCCCCCTGAGCGGCCTCAAGGGAGTCCAGCCTCCTCTTCCGTTTGGAGAGAGGACCCGGGATTGCTCTCCAGGCCATGCAGGAAAAGAAGGCCCTCAGCTCGCGAGGACGGGGGCGTCTCAGGGGTTTCCTCAAGCTGCGGCGCCCGTGGGGGTTTTCTCCCGAGGCACGACGAGGATCTCAGGGAGCCTCTCGTGCGGCGCCAGGGAAGTCAGGTCTCCATGCGCGTGGCGAGGGGGAGCGCGTCCTGGCTCTCGAGTCACGGGAGGGGACTAGGGCCTCGAGACGCGTTGAAGAAGGACTCTCGAGGTCTTGGTCGGGGGGCGGCGGGAAACCCTCGTGTCCCTCGCCTTCTGCCGGGGACCTTAGGGAACTTCCCAGGGTGCCTCTGAGAGGCGAGGGATCCTGTGGAGGTGGCGGGGCCCCTCGGGACTCCGCTGGGTCTGGCGCAACGGAAGAGGGCCTCACCTCGAGGGGAGGCAGGAACCTCAGGCTTCCTCTCAGTTTCGGACTCCGACTGCAGGGTCCCTGCAGAGTTGGGACAGGAGAGTCAGGCCTCGTCTTGTCTGAGGAAGGGAACCCCGCTGGCCTCTCGAGTTGCTCAGGGGGTCTCAGGCCCCTCGACGAGCTGTGTGTGGAACCCGCGGGTCTTTGCGGACGATGCACGGGGGTGGCAGCGCCCCTTCGTGTTGTGCCTTCACCCACAGGGTTGCCTTCGAAGAGGGGTCCGGGCCTCGGGTCCTTCTCAAGGGCGGACCGGGGAATCGGGGGCGTTCGGCATGTGGCCCCACCCACGTGGCTCGTCTCGAATTTCCTCGTGAGACCGGCCTCATCCTGAGGTGCGCCGGGAAGGCCGGGAACCCCTTCCAGACCACGCAGGGGAATCGCCTCTCCTGTCGCGATCAGGAGGGGAGAAGGGGCTCAGAGGAAGCGGTGCCGGGACCCTCGGTGTTCCCCTCGAGGGAACCCGGCGTGTCGGGGGACTTTTGGGGGTCGCAGGAAGGCTGTCAGGGACCGTTTCGCCCTTCAGGGCGGAACAGGGGACTTCCCTTGAGACGCCGTGGCGGGCAAGGGCCTCATCTTGCCAAGAGGTGGGAACCACGTGGTTTTTCTCGAGTTGCGGCGGGATTCTCGAGTTACGACGGGGATCTCAGCCTTCCCCTTGGGTTGGCCCTGGGAAGCCCAATCTTCCCCTCGGGTTGCGAGGGAAAGCTGGGGGTTGCGCTCGAGTCACTGCAGGGCCGAAGAGACCTCACCTAGGCGTGTGTCCGGGACCTAATATTCCTCTCCAGGGAAGGCAGGGATCTCGGGGTTGCATTCCAGGCTCCCCCGGGGAGTCAGGCCTCGTCTCGAGGGGAAGCCAAGGACTCCGCTCTCCTCTCGAGTCGCGACGCGGGGCTCTTGGAGCCCCCTGAGCGGCCTCAAGGGAGTCCAGCCTCCTCTTCCGTTTGGAGAGAGGACCCGGGATTGCTCTCCAGGCCATGCAGGAAAAGAAGGCCCTCAGCTCGCGAGGACGGGGGCGTCTCAGGGGTTTCCTCGAGCTGCGGCGCCCGTGGGGGTTTTCTCCCGAGGCACGACGAGGATCTCAGGGAGCCTCTCGTGCGGCGCCAGGGAAGTCAGGTCTCCATGCGCGTGGCGAGGGGGAGCGCGTCCTGGCTCTCGAGTCACGGGAGGGGACTAGGGCCTCGAGACGCGTTGAAGAAGGACTCTCGAGGTCTTTCTCGGGGGTCGGCGGGAAACCCTCGTGTCCCTCGCCTTCTGCCGGGGACCTTAGGGAACTTCCCAGGGTGCCTCTGAGGGGCGAGGGATCCTGTGGAGGTGGCGGGGCCCCTCGGGACTCCGCTGTGTCTGGCGCAACGGAAGAGGGCCTGACCTCGAGGGGGGCAGGAACCTCAGGCTTCCTCTCCGTTTTGGACTCCGACCGCAGGGTCCCTGCAGAGTTGGGACAGGAGAGTCAGGCCTCGTCTTGTCTGAGGAAGGGAACCCCGCTGGCCTCTCGAGTTGCTCAGGGGGTCTCAGGCCCCTCGTCGAGCTGTGTGTGGAACCCGCGAGTCTTTGCGGACGAAGCACGGGGGTGGCAGCGCCCCTTCGTGTTGTGCCTTCACCCACAGGGTTGCCTTCGAAGAGGGGTCCGCGCCTCGGGTCCTTCTCAAGGGCGGACCGGGGAATCGGGGGCGTTCGGCATGTGGCCCCACCCACGTGGCTAGTCTCGAATTTCCTCGTGAGACCGGCCTCATCCTGAGGTGCGCCGGGAAGGCCGGGAACCCCTTCCAGACCACGCAGGGGAATCGCCTCTCCTGTCGCGATCAGGAGGGGAGAAGGTGCTCAGAGGAAGCGGTGCCGGGACCCTCGGTGTTCCCCTCGAGGGAACCCGGCGTGTCGGGGGACTTTTGGGGGTCGCAGGAAGGCTGTCAGGGACCGTTTCGCCCTTCAGGGCGGAACAGGGGACTTCCCTTGAGACGCCGTGGCGGGCAAGGGCCTCATCTTGCCAAGAGGTGGGAACCACGTGGTTTTTCTCGAGTTGTGGCGGGATTCTCGAGTTACGACGGGGATCTCAGCCTTCCCCTTGGGTTGGCCCTGGGAAGCCCAATCTTCCCCTCGGGTTGCGAGAGAAAGCTGGGGGTTGCGCTCGAGTCACTGCAGGGCCGAAGAGACCTCACCTAGGCGTGTGTCCGGGACCTAATATTCCTCTCCAGGGAAGGCAGGGATCTCGGGGTTGCATTCCAGGCTCCCCCGGGGAGTCAGGCCTCGTCTCGAGGGGAAGCCAAGAACTCCGCTCTCCTCTCGAGTCGCGAGGCGGCTCTCTTGGAGCCCCCTGAGCGGCCTCAAGGGAGTCCAGCCTCCTCTTCCGTTTGGAGAGAGTACCCGGGATTGCTCTCCAGGCCATGCAGGAAAAGAAGGCCCTCAGCTCGCAAGGACGGGGGTGTCTCAGATGTTTCCTCGAGCTGCGGCACCCGTGGGGGTTTTCTCCTGAGGCACGACGAGGATCTCAGGGAGCCTCTCGTACGGCGCCTGGAATGTCAGGTCTCCATGTGTGTGGCGAGGGGGAGCGCGTCATGGCTCTCGAGTCACGGGAGAGGACTAGGGCCTCGAGACACGTTGAAGAAGCACTCTCGAAGTCTTTCTCGGGGGGCGGCGGGAAACCCTCGTTTCCCTCGCCTTCTGCCGGGGACATTAGGGAACTTCCCAGGGTGTCTCTGAGAGTTGAGGGATACTGTGGAGTTTGCGGGGCCTCTCGGTTCTCCGCTGGGTTTCGCGCAATGGAAGAGGGCCTCATCTCGAGGGGAGGCAGGAACCTCAGACTTCCTCTCTGTTTTGGACTCCGACATCAGGGTCCCTGCAGAGTTGGGACAGGAGAGTCAGGCTACTTCTTTTCTGAGGAATGGAACTCCGCTTGCCTCTCGAGTTGTTCATGGGTTTTCAGGCCCCTTGTCAAACTGTGTGTGGAATCTGCAGGTTTTTCCAGACGATGCACGGGGGTGTCAGTGACCCTTCGTTTTGTGTCTTCATCCACAGGGTTGCCTTCTAAGAGGTGTCCAGGCATCGGGTTCTTATGAAGAGCGGACCGGGAAATCGGGGTCGTTCAGCATTTGGCACCACCCACGTGGGTTGTCTCGAATTTCCTCATGAAACCGGCCTCATCCTGAGGGGTGCCGCGAAGGTCATGAAACTCTTCCAGACAAAGCAGAGGAATCGACCCTCCTGTGGCGATCAGGAGGGGAGAAGTGGCTCAGATGAAGTGCTGCTGGGAACCTCGGTGTTTCCCTCAAGTGAGACAGGTATGTCGGGTAACTTTTGGGGTCGCATAAAGCGTTCCAAGTACCGTTTCGCTCTTCAAAATGGAAAGTTGGACTTCTCTTGGGGTGCTCCAGCGTGCAAGGGCCTCATCTTGTAATGACTGCGGAACCACTTGGTTTTTCTCGAGTTGCGGTAGGATATTTGAGTTACCACAGGGAATTCATGCTTCCTATTGTGTTGGCCCACAAAAGTCTTATCTTCCATTCGAGATTCGAGGAATAGCTGGATGTGCGCTCTAGTCACTGAAGGCAAAAGAGACCCCTCCAAGGCTTGTTTGCAGAACCTAATGTTCATGTCAAGGCCCGACAGAAATCTCGGGGTTGCATTCCAGACTCACCTTGGAGTCAGGCCTCGTCTCGAGGGGAAGCAAAGGACTCTGCTCTCCTCTCGAGTCGGACGGGTATGTCTTGGAGCCCACTGAGTGGCTTAAAGGGAGTCAAACCTCCTCTGGTGTTTGGAGGGAGGACATGGGATTGCTCTCCAGGCAATGCACGAAATGAAGGCCCTCATCTCCCGATGACTGGGGCGTCTCGTAGGTTTTCTCGAGCTGTGGCGCTAGTGTGGGGTTTCTCACGAAGTAAGACTGGGAGCTCAGTGAGCCTCTCACGTTGTGCCAGGGCAGTCAGGTTTCTATGCGCGTGGCTAGGGGGAGCGCGTCATTGCTCTCGAGTCATGGTAGGGGAATCGCACCTCAAGATGCGTTGAAGAAGGACTCTCGAGGTCTTTTACGGGTTGGGGCAGGAAACCCTTGGTTCCCTCAACTTGTGCCGGTGATCTCAGGAAGGTCTAAGGGTGCCTCTGAGAAGTCAGGGATACTGTGCAGTTGGGAGGGGCCTCTCGGGACTCCACTGGGTTCGGTGCAATGGAAGAGGGCCTCATCTCGAGTGGAGGCAGGAAACTCATGTTTCCTCTCCTGACTTCCCCTGGGCCAGGTCTGACTCGGATCGCAGTTTCGCTGCAGAGTTCGAACAGGAGAGTCAGGCCTCGTCTTGTGTGGAGGAATGGAACTCTGCTTGCCTCTCCAGTTGTTCACGGGGTGACAGGTCACTTCTCGAGCTGTGTGGTACCTGCGGGTTTCTCCGGACGATAACCGGGGGTGTCAGTGCCCCTTCGTGTTGTGCCTTCATCAAAAGGGTTATCTTCAAAGAGGTGTCCAGGCATTGGGATCTTATCAAGAGCGAACCGGGTAATCGGGGTCTTTCGGCATGTGTCACCATCCACGAGGCTATGTCTCGAATATCCTCGTGAGACCGGCCTCATCCTGAGATGCACCGCGAAAGGCGGAAACCCCTTCAAGACAAAACAGCGTAATCGACCCTCCTGTCGCGATCAGGAGGGGAGAAGGGGCCCAGATGTAGTGGTGCCGGGAACCTCGGTGTTCTCCTCGAGTCAGACCAGTGTGTCGAGGAACTTTTGAGGTCGCATCAAGAGTGCCAATACCGTTTCGCACTTCAAGACGGAACGTGGGACTTCTCTTGAGACGCTGTAGGGGGCAAGGGCCTCATCTTGGGATGACGGGGGAACCACGTGGCGTTTCTCGAGTTGTGGCGGGATTCTCGAGTTTCGACGGGGAATACAGTCTTCCTCATGTGTTGGCCCAGGGAAGTCCTATCTTCCATTCGAGTTTAAAGGGAGAGCTGGGGATTGCCCTCGAGTCACTGCAGGGCAAAATAGACCTCATCTAGGCTTGTGTCCAGGACTTAATGCTCGTCCCTAGGGGCGACAGGGAACTTGGGGTTGCATAACAGACTCACCCGGGGAATCAGGCCTCGTCTCGAGGGGAAGCAAAGAACTCCGCTGTCCTTTTGAGTCGCGATGGGTATCTCTTGGAGCCCACTGTGTGCCCTAAAGGGAGTCAAGCCTCCTGTGCTGTTTGGATAGAGGACTCGGGATTCCTCTCCAGGCCATGCAGGAAAAGAAGGCCCTCATCTCGCGATGACGGTGGCGTCTCGTGGGTTTTCTAGACTGCCGCGCTAGTTCCAGGTTTCTGACGAGGTACGAGAGGGAGCTCAGGGAGCCTCTCGTGTGGCGCCAGGGAAGTCAGGTCCCCATGAGATGGCTAGGGGGAGTTCGTCATTGCTCTCGAGTCATGGTAGGGTAATCGGGCCTCAAGACGGGTTGAAGAAGGACTCTCGAGGTCTTTCTCGGGTCACTGCATAAAACCCAGGGTTCCCTTGACTTGTGCCTGCGACCTCAGAGAGCTTCTCAGAGTGCCTCTGAGAAGTCAGGGATACTGTGCAGTTTGGAGAGGCCTCTCGAGACTCCTCCGCATTTGGTGGAATGTAAGAGGGACTCATCTCGAGTTGAAGCAGGAACCTCAGTGTTCCTCTCCATTTCGGACTCAGATCGCAAGGTCCCTGCATGTTGGTACAGGAGAGTCAGGCCTCGTCTTTTCTGGAGGATGGGACTCCTCTTGCCTCTCGAGTTGTTCTCGAGGTGACAGGCCACTTGTCGAGTTGTGTATGTAACCTGCCCGTTTTTCCGGATGATGCACAGGTGTGTTAGTGCCCCTTCGTGTTGTACCTTCATACTCAAGGCTGCCTTCCAAGAGGTGTCCGAGCATCAGACTCTTATCAAGAGCGGACCGGGAAATTGGAGTCTTTCAGCAAGTGGCACCACCCACAAAGCTACGTATCGAATTTCCCCATGAGACCGGCCTCATCCTGAGTTGTGCAGGGAAGGTCGGGCCCCCTTGCAGACAAAGCAGGGGAATCGACCCACCGGTCACGATCAGGAGGGGAGAAGGGGCTTAAATGAAGTGGTGCCGGGAACCTCGGTGTTCCCCTTGAGTGAGACCGGCGTGTTGGGGGACTTTTGGGGTCGCATCAAGGGTGCCAAGTACCGTTTCGCACTTCAAGACGGAACCTGGGACATCTTTTGAAACGCTGTAGCGGGCAAGGGCCTCATCTTGCGATGACGGGAGAACCACGTGGTTTTGCTCGAGTTGCAGCGGGATTCTCGAGTTATGACCAGGAATTTAGGCTTCCTCTTGTTGGCCTTGAAATCCAATCTTCCATTCGGGTTGCGAGGGGGAGCTGGGGATTGCACTAGAGTCACTGCAGGGCAAAAGAGACCTAATCTAGGCTTGTGTCCTGGATCTAATGTTGCTCTCCAGGGGCGACAGGGATCTCGGGTTTGCATTCCAGACTCATCCGGGGAGTCAGTTCTCACCTCGAGGGTAAGCAAAGAATTCCGCTCTCATCTCGAGTCGCGATGGGTATCTCTTGGAGCCCAGTGTGTGTACTAAAGGGAGTCAAGCCTCCTGTGGAGTTTGGAGAGAGGACTCGGGATTGGACTCCAGGCCATGCAGGAAAAGAAGGCCCTCATCTCGAAATGACGGTGGCATCTCGTGGGTTTTCTCGAGCTGCGGCGCCAGTGTGGGGTGTCTCATGAAGTACCACGGGGATCTCAGGGAGCCTCTTGTGTGGCGCCAGGAAAATCCAGTATTCCATTCGAGTTGCAAGTTAGAACTGGGGGTTGCTCTCCAGTCACTGCAGGGCAAAATAGACCTCATCTACGCTTGTGTCCAGGACCTAGTGTTCCACTACTGGGCCGACAGGGATCTCAGGGTTGCATTCTCGACTCACCCGGAGAGTCAGGCCTCGTCTTGAGGGGGAAAAAAGGACTCCACTCTCCTGTCGAGTCGCGACGGGTATCTCTTGGAGCCCACTGCGTGGCGTAAAGGGAGTGAAGCCTCCTATGGAGTTTGGAGAGATGACTCGGGATTGTTTTCCTGGCCATGCAGGAAAAAAGGCCCTCATCTCGCGATGACGGGGGCGTCTCGTGGGTTTTCTCCAGCTGCGGCGCCAGTATCAGATTTCTCACGAGGTACGACGGGGAGTTCAGAAAGCCTCTCGTGTGGTGCTAGGGACGTCAGGTCTCCGTGTGTGTGGTGAAGGGGAGTGCGTGATTGCTCTCGAGTCATAGTAGGCGAATCTGGCCTCAAGACGCATTGAAGAAGGACTCTCGAGGTCTTTCTCGGGTTGCGGCAGGGAACCCTGGGTTCCCTCGACTTGTGTCGGTGACCTCAGGCAACTTCTCAGGGTGCCTCTGAGAAGTCAGGGACACTGTGGATTTGGGAGGGGCCTTTCGTTAATCAACTGGGTTTGGTGCAATCGAAGAGGGCCTCATCTCGAATGGAGGCAGGATCCTCAGGGGTCCTCTCCATTTCTGACTCGGGTCGCAGATACCTGCCGAGTATGGACAAGAGAGTCACGCCTCGTCTTCTGTGGAGGAATGGATCTCCGCTTGCCTTTTGAGTTGTTCACAGAGTGACAGGCCACTTGTTGAGCTGAGTGTGGAACCTGCGGGTTTTTCCGGACGATGCACAGGGGTGTTAGTGCCCCTTCGTGTTGTGCCTTCATCCACAGGGTTGCCTTCAAAGAGGTGTCCGGGCATCGGGTTCTTTTCAAGAGCGTACCAGAAAACTGGGGCTTTCAGCATGTGGTACCATCCACGAGGCTACGTGTCGAATTTCCTCGGGAGACCGGCCTCATCCTGAGGTTCGCCGGGAAGGTAGGGAACCCCTTGCAGACAAAGCAGGGGAATCGACCCACCGGTCGCGATCAGAAGGGGAGAAGGGGCTCAGATGAAGTGGTGCCGGGAACCTCGGTGGTCCCCTCGAGTGAGACCGGTATGTCACGGCACTTTTGAGGTCGCATCAAGGGTGCCAAGCATAGTTTCGCACTTCAAGACGGAACGTGGGAATTCTCTGGAGATGCTGTAGCGGGCAAAGGCCTCATATTGCGATGACGAGGGAAACACGTGGTTTTTCTCGAGTTGAGGCGGGATTCTCGAGTTACAACGGGGAATTCAGGCTTCCTCTTGTGTTGGCCCAGGAAGTCCAATCTTCCATTCAACTTGTCAGAGAGAGCTGTGGGTTGCTCTCGAGTCACTTCAGGGCAAAGAGTCCTCATCTAGGCTTGGGTCCAGGACGTAGTGTTCCTCTCCAGGGGCAACAGGGATATCGGGGTCTCATTCCAGTCTCACCCGGTGGGTCACGCCTCGTCTCGAGTGGAAGCAAAGGACTCCACTATCCTCTCGAGTCGCGACGTGTAACTCTTGGAGCCCAATGAGTGGCCTAAAGGGAGTCAAGCGTCCTGTGTAGCTTGGACAGAAGGTTCACGCTTGATCTGCATACCATGCAGTTAAAGATGGCCCTCCTCTCGTGAGGACTGGGGCGTCTCATGGGTATTCTCGAGCTGCGGCTCCAGTGTGGTGTTGCTCACGAGGTATAATGGGGAGCTCAGGGAGCCTCTCCTGTGGCGCCAGGGAAGTCAGGTTTCTATGCGCGTGGCTAGGGGGAGCGCGTCATTGCTCTCGAGTCATGGTAGGGGAATCGCACCTCAAGATGCGTTGAAGAAGGACTCTCGAGGTCTTTTACGGGTTGGGGCAGGAAACCCTTGGTTCCCTCAACTTGTGCCGGTGATCTCAGGAAGGTCTAAGGGTGCCTCTGAGAAGTCAGGGATACTGTGCAGTTGGGAGGGGCCTCTCGGGACTCCACTGGGTTCGGTGCAATGGAAGAGGGCCTCATCTCGAGTGGAGGCAGGAAACTCATGTTTCCTCTCCTGACTTCCCCTGGGCCAGGTCTGACTCGGATCGCAGTTTCGCTGCAGAGTTCGAACAGGAGAGTCAGGCCTCGTCTTGTGTGGAGGAATGGAACTCTGCTTGCCTCTCCAGTTGTTCACGGGGTGACAGGTCACTTCTCGAGCTGTGTGGTACCTGCGGGTTTCTCCGGACGATAACCGGGGGTGTCAGTGCCCCTTCGTGTTGTGCCTTCATCAAAAGGGTTATCTTCAAAGAGGTGTCCAGGCATTGGGATCTTATCAAGAGCGAACCGGGTAATCGGGGTCTTTCGGCATGTGTCACCATCCACGAGGCTATGTCTCGAATATCCTCGTGAGACCGGCCTCATCCTGAGATGCACCGCGAAAGGCGGAAACCCCTTCAAGACAAAACAGCGTAATCGACCCTCCTGTCGCGTTCAGGAGGGGAGAAGGGGCCCAGATGTAGTGGTGCCGGGAACCTCGGTGTTCTCCTCGAGTCAGACCAGTGTGTCGAGGAACTTTTGAGGTCGCATCAAGAGTGCCAATACCGTTTCGCACTTCAAGACGGAACGTGGGACTTCTCTTGAGACGCTGTAGGGGGCAAGGGCCTCATCTTGGGATGACGGGGGAACCACGTGGCGTTTCTCGAGTTGTGGCGGGATTCTCGAGTTTCGACGGGGAATACAGTCTTCCTCATGTGTTGGCCCAGGGAAGTCCTATCTTCCATTCGAGTTTAAAGGGAGAGCTGGGGATTGCCCTCGAGTCACTGCAGGGCAAAATAGACCTCATCTAGGCTTGTGTCCAGGACTTAATGCTCGTCCCTAGGGGCGACAGGGAACTTGGGGTTGCATAACAGACTCACCCGGGGAATCAGGCCTCGTCTCGAGGGGAAGCAAAGAACTCCGCTGTCCTTTTGAGTCGCGATGGGTATCTCTTGGAGCCCACTGTGTGCCCTAAAGGGAGTCAAGCCTCCTGTGCTGTTTGGATAGAGGACTCGGGATTCCTCTCCAGGCCATGCAGGAAAAGAAGGCCCTCATCTCGCGATGACGGTGGCGTCTCGTGGGTTTTCTAGACTGCCGCGCTAGTTCCAGGTTTCTGACGAGGTACGAGAGGGAGCTCAGGGAGCCTCTCGTGTGGCGCCAGGGAAGTCAGGTCCCCATGAGATGGCTAGGGGGAGTTCGTCATTGCTCTCGAGTCATGGTAGGGTAATCGGGCCTCAAGACGGGTTGAAGAAGGACTCTCGAGGTCTTTCTCGGGTCACTGCATAAAACCCAGGGTTCCCTTGACTTGTGCCTGCGACCTCAGAGAGCTTCTCAGAGTGCCTCTGAGAAGTCAGGGATACTGTGCAGTTTGGAGAGGCCTCTCGAGACTCCTCCGCATTTGGTGGAATGTAAGAGGGACTCATCTCGAGTTGAAGCAGGAACCTCAGTGTTCCTCTCCATTTCGGACTCAGATCGCAAGGTCCCTGCATGTTGGTACAGGAGAGTCAGGCCTCGTCTTTTCTGGAGGATGGGACTCCTCTTGCCTCTCGAGTTGTTCTCGAGGTGACAGGCCACTTGTCGAGTTGTGTATGTAACCTGCCCGTTTTTCCGGATGATGCACAGGTGTGTTAGTGCCCCTTCGTGTTGTACCTTCATACTCAAGGCTGCCTTCCAAGAGGTGTCCGAGCATCAGACTCTTATCAAGAGCGGACCGGGAAATTGGAGTCTTTCAGCAAGTGGCACCACCCACAAAGCTACGTATCGAATTTCCCCATGAGACCGGCCTCATCCTGAGTTGTGCAGGGAAGGTCGGGCCCCCTTGCAGACAAAGCAGGGGAATCGACCCACCGGTCACGATCAGGAGGGGAGAAGGGGCTTAAATGAAGTGGTGCCGGGAACCTCGGTGTTCCCCTTGAGTGAGACCGGCGTGTTGGGGGACTTTTGGGGTCGCATCAAGGGTGCCAAGTACCGTTTCGCACTTCAAGACGGAACCTGGGACATCTTTTGAAACGCTGTAGCGGGCAAGGGCCTCATCTTGCGATGACGGGAGAACCACGTGGTTTTGCTCGAGTTGCAGCGGGATTCTCGAGTTATGACCAGGAATTTAGGCTTCCTCTTGTTGGCCTTGAAATCCAATCTTCCATTCGGGTTGCGAGGGGGAGCTGGGGATTGCACTAGAGTCACTGCAGGGCAAAAGAGACCTAATCTAGGCTTGTGTCCTGGATCTAATGTTGCTCTCCAGGGGCGACAGGGATCTCGGGTTTGCATTCCAGACTCATCCGGGGAGTCAGTTCTCACCTCGAGGGTAAGCAAAGAATTCCGCTCTCATCTCGAGTCGCGATGGGTATCTCTTGGAGCCCAGTGTGTGTACTAAAGGGAGTCAAGCCTCCTGTGGAGTTTGGAGAGAGGACTCGGGATTGGACTCCAGGCCATGCAGGAAAAGAAGGCCCTCATCTCGAAATGACGGTGGCATCTCGTGGGTTTTCTCGAGCTGCGGCGCCAGTGTGGGGTGTCTCATGAAGTACCACGGGGATCTCAGGGAGCCTCTTGTGTGGCGCCAGGAAAATCCAGTATTCCATTCGAGTTGCAAGTTAGAACTGGGGGTTGCTCTCCAGTCACTGCAGGGCAAAATAGACCTCATCTACGCTTGTGTCCAGGACCTAGTGTTCCACTACTGGGCCGACAGGGATCTCAGGGTTGCATTCTCGACTCACCCGGAGAGTCAGGCCTCGTCTTGAGGGGGAAAAAAGGACTCCACTCTCCTGTCGAGTCGCGACGGGTATCTCTTGGAGCCCACTGCGTGGCGTAAAGGGAGTGAAGCCTCCTATGGAGTTTGGAGAGATGACTCGGGATTGTTTTCCTGGCCATGCAGGAAAAAAGGCCCTCATCTCGCGATGACGGGGGCGTCTCGTGGGTTTTCTCCAGCTGCGGCGCCAGTATCAGATTTCTCACGAGGTACGACGGGGAGTTCAGAAAGCCTCTCGTGTGGTGCTAGGGACGTCAGGTCTCCGTGTGTGTGGTGAAGGGGAGTGCGTGATTGCTCTCGAGTCATAGTAGGCGAATCTGGCCTCAAGACGCATTGAAGAAGGACTCTCGAGGTCTTTCTCGGGTTGCGGCAGGGAACCCTGGGTTCCCTCGACTTGTGTCGGTGACCTCAGGCAACTTCTCAGGGTGCCTCTGAGAAGTCAGGGACACTGTGGATTTGGGAGGGGCCTTTCGTTAATCAACTGGGTTTGGTGCAATCGAAGAGGGCCTCATCTCGAATGGAGGCAGGATCCTCAGGGGTCCTCTCCATTTCTGACTCGGGTCGCAGATACCTGCCGAGTATGGACAAGAGAGTCACGCCTCGTCTTCTGTGGAGGAATGGATCTCCGCTTGCCTTTTGAGTTGTTCACAGAGTGACAGGCCACTTGTTGAGCTGAGTGTGGAACCTGCGGGTTTTTCCGGACGATGCACAGGGGTGTTAGTGCCCCTTCGTGTTGTGCCTTCATCCACAGGGTTGCCTTCAAAGAGGTGTCCGGGCATCGGGTTCTTTTCAAGAGCGTACCAGAAAACTGGGGCTTTCAGCATGTGGTACCATCCACGAGGCTACGTGTCGAATTTCCTCGGGAGACCGGCCTCATCCTGAGGTTCGCCGGGAAGGTAGGGAACCCCTTGCAGACAAAGCAGGGGAATCGACCCACCGGTCGCGATCAGAAGGGGAGAAGGGGCTCAGATGAAGTGGTGCCGGGAACCTCGGTGGTCCCCTCGAGTGAGACCGGTATGTCACGGCACTTTTGAGGTCGCATCAAGGGTGCCAAGCATAGTTTCGCACTTCAAGACGGAACGTGGGAATTCTCTGGAGATGCTGTAGCGGGCAAAGGCCTCATATTGCGATGACGAGGGAAACACGTGGTTTTTCTCGAGTTGAGGCGGGATTCTCGAGTTACAACGGGGAATTCAGGCTTCCTCTTGTGTTGGCCCAGGAAGTCCAATCTTCCATTCAACTTGTCAGAGAGAGCTGTGGGTTGCTCTCGAGTCACTTCAGGGCAAAGAGTCCTCATCTAGGCTTGGGTCCAGGACGTAGTGTTCCTCTCCAGGGGCAACAGGGATATCGGGGTCTCATTCCAGTCTCACCCGGTGGGTCACGCCTCGTCTCGAGTGGAAGCAAAGGACTCCACTATCCTCTCGAGTCGCGACGTGTAACTCTTGGAGCCCAATGAGTGGCCTAAAGGGAGTCAAGCGTCCTGTGTAGCTTGGACAGAAGGTTCACGCTTGATCTGCATACCATGCAGTTAAAGATGGCCCTCCTCTCGTGAGGACTGGGGCGTCTCATGGGTATTCTCGAGCTGCGGCTCCAGTGTGGTGTTGCTCACGAGGTATAATGGGGAGCTCAGGGAGCCTCTCCTGTGGCGCCAGGGAAGTCAGGTTTCTATGCGCGTGGCTAGGGGGAGCGCGTCATTGCTCTCGAGTCATGGTAGGGGAATCGCACCTCAAGATGCGTTGAAGAAGGACTCTCGAGGTCTTTTACGGGTTGGGGCAGGAAACCCTTGGTTCCCTCAACTTGTGCCGGTGATCTCAGGAAGGTCTAAGGGTGCCTCTGAGAAGTCAGGGATACTGTGCAGTTGGGAGGGGCCTCTCGGGACTCCACTGGGTTCGGTGCAATGGAAGAGGGCCTCATCTCGAGTGGAGGCAGGAAACTCATGTTTCCTCTCCTGACTTCCCCTGGGCCAGGTCTGACTCGGATCGCAGTTTCGCTGCAGAGTTCGAACAGGAGAGTCAGGCCTCGTCTTGTGTGGAGGAATGGAACTCTGCTTGCCTCTCCAGTTGTTCACGGGGTGACAGGTCACTTCTCGAGCTGTGTGGTACCTGCGGGTTTCTCCGGACGATAACCGGGGGTGTCAGTGCCCCTTCGTGTTGTGCCTTCATCAAAAGGGTTATCTTCAAAGAGGTGTCCAGGCATTGGGATCTTATCAAGAGCGAACCGGGTAATCGGGGTCTTTCGGCATGTGTCACCATCCACGAGGCTATGTCTCGAATATCCTCGTGAGACCGGCCTCATCCTGAGATGCACCGCGAAAGGCGGAAACCCCTTCAAGACAAAACAGCGTAATCGACCCTCCTGTCGCGTTCAGGAGGGGAGAAGGGGCCCAGATGTAGTGGTGCCGGGAACCTCGGTGTTCTCCTCGAGTCAGACCAGTGTGTCGAGGAACTTTTGAGGTCGCATCAAGAGTGCCAATACCGTTTCGCACTTCAAGACGGAACGTGGGACTTCTCTTGAGACGCTGTAGGGGGCAAGGGCCTCATCTTGGGATGACGGGGGAACCACGTGGCGTTTCTCGAGTTGTGGCGGGATTCTCGAGTTTCGACGGGGAATACAGTCTTCCTCATGTGTTGGCCCAGGGAAGTCCTATCTTCCATTCGAGTTTAAAGGGAGAGCTGGGGATTGCCCTCGAGTCACTGCAGGGCAAAATAGACCTCATCTAGGCTTGTGTCCAGGACTTAATGCTCGTCCCTAGGGGCGACAGGGAACTTGGGGTTGCATAACAGACTCACCCGGGGAATCAGGCCTCGTCTCGAGGGGAAGCAAAGAACTCCGCTGTCCTTTTGAGTCGCGATGGGTATCTCTTGGAGCCCACTGTGTGCCCTAAAGGGAGTCAAGCCTCCTGTGCTGTTTGGATAGAGGACTCGGGATTCCTCTCCAGGCCATGCAGGAAAAGAAGGCCCTCATCTCGCGATGACGGTGGCGTCTCGTGGGTTTTCTAGACTGCCGCGCTAGTTCCAGGTTTCTGACGAGGTACGAGAGGGAGCTCAGGGAGCCTCTCGTGTGGCGCCAGGGAAGTCAGGTCCCCATGACATGGCTAGGGGGAGTTCGTCATTGCTCTCGAGTCATGGTAGGGTAATCGGGCCTCAAGACGGGTTGAAGAAGGACTCTCGAGGTCTTTCTCGGGTCACTGCATAAAACCCAGGGTTCCCTTGACTTGTGCCTGCGACCTCAGAGAGCTTCTCAGAGTGCCTCTGAGAAGTCAGGGATACTGTGCAGTTTGGAGAGGCCTCTCGAGACTCCTCCGCATTTGGTGGAATGTAAGAGGGACTCATCTCGAGTTGAAGCAGGAACCTCAGTGTTCCTCTCCATTTCGGACTCAGATCGCAAGGTCCCTGCATGTTGGTACAGGAGAGTCAGGCCTCGTCTTTTCTGGAGGATGGGACTCCTCTTGCCTCTCGAGTTGTTCTCGAGGTGACAGGCCACTTGTCGAGTTGTGTATGTAACCTGCCCGTTTTTCCGGATGATGCACAGGTGTGTTAGTGCCCCTTCGTGTTGTACCTTCATACTCAAGGCTGCCTTCCAAGAGGTGTCCGAGCATCAGACTCTTATCAAGAGCGGACCGGGAAATTGGAGTCTTTCAGCAAGTGGCACCACCCACAAAGCTACGTATCGAATTTCCCCATGAGACCGGCCTCATCCTGAGTTGTGCAGGGAAGGTCGGGCCCCCTTGCAGACAAAGCAGGGGAATCGACCCACCGGTCACGATCAGGAGGGGAGAAGGGGCTTAAATGAAGTGGTGCCGGGAACCTCGGTGTTCCCCTTGAGTGAGACCGGCGTGTTGGGGGACTTTTGGGGTCGCATCAAGGGTGCCAAGTACCGTTTCGCACTTCAAGACGGAACCTGGGACATCTTTTGAAACGCTGTAGCGGGCAAGGGCCTCATCTTGCGATGACGGGAGAACCACGTGGTTTTGCTCGAGTTGCAGCGGGATTCTCGAGTTATGACCAGGAATTTAGGCTTCCTCTTGTTGGCCTTGAAATCCAATCTTCCATTCGGGTTGCGAGGGGGAGCTGGGGATTGCACTAGAGTCACTGCAGGGCAAAAGAGACCTAATCTAGGCTTGTGTCCTGGATCTAATGTTGCTCTCCAGGGGCGACAGGGATCTCGGGTTTGCATTCCAGACTCATCTGGGGAGTCAGTTCTCACCTCGAGGGTAAGCAAAGAATTCCGCTCTCATCTCGAGTCGCGATGGGTATCTCTTGGAGCCCAGTGTGTGTACTAAAGGGAGTCAAGCCTCCTGTGGAGTTTGGAGAGAGGACTCGGGATTGGACTCCAGGCCATGCAGGAAAAGAAGGCCCTCATCTCGAAATGACGGTGGCATCTCGTGGGTTTTCTCGAGCTGCGGCGCCAGTGTGGGGTGTCTCATGAAGTACCACGGGGATCTCAGGGAGCCTCTTGTGTGGCGCCAGGAAAATCCAGTATTCCATTCGAGTTGCAAGTTAGAACTGGGGGTTGCTCTCCAGTCACTGCAGGGCAAAATAGACCTCATCTACGCTTGTGTCCAGGACCTAGTGTTCCACTACTGGGCCGACAGGGATCTCAGGGTTGCATTCTCGACTCACCCGGAGAGTCAGGCCTCGTCTTGAGGGGGAAAAAAGGACTCCACTCTCCTGTCGAGTCGCGACGGGTATCTCTTGGAGCCCACTGCGTGGCGTAAAGGGAGTGAAGCCTCCTATGGAGTTTGGAGAGATGACTCGGGATTGTTTTCCTGGCCATGCAGGAAAAAAGGCCTTCATCTCGCGATGACGGGGGCGTCTCGTGGGTTTTCTCCAGCTGCGGCGCCAGTATCAGATTTCTCACGAGGTACGACGGGGAGTTCAGAAAGCCTCTCGTGTGGTGCTAGGGACGTCAGGTCTCCGTGTGTGTGGTGAAGGGGAGTGCGTGATTGCTCTCGAGTCATAGTAGGCGAATCTGGCCTCAAGACGCATTGAAGAAGGACTCTCGAGGTCTTTCTCGGGTTGCGGCAGGGAACCCTGGGTTCCCTCGACTTGTGTCGGTGACCTCAGGCAACTTCTCAGGGTGCCTCTGAGAAGTCAGGGACACTGTGGATTTGGGAGGGGCCTTTCGTTAATCAACTGGGTTTGGTGCAATCGAAGAGGGCCTCATCTCGAATGGAGGCAGGATCCTCAGGGGTCCTCTCCATTTCTGACTCGGGTCGCAGATACCTGCCGAGTATGGACAAGAGAGTCACGCCTCGTCTTCTGTGGAGGAATGGATCTCCGCTTGCCTTTTGAGTTGTTCACAGAGTGACAGGCCACTTGTTGAGCTGAGTGTGGAACCTGCGGGTTTTTCCGGACGATGCACAGGGGTGTTAGTGCCCCTTCGTGTTGTGCCTTCATCCACAGGGTTGCCTTCAAAGAGGTGTCCGGGCATCGGGTTCTTTTCAAGAGCGTACCAGAAAACTGGGGCTTTCAGCATGTGGTACCATCCACGAGGCTACGTGTCGAATTTCCTCGGGAGACCGGCCTCATCCTGAGGTTCGCCGGGAAGGTAGGGAACCCCTTGCAGACAAAGCAGGGGAATCGACCCACCGGTCGCGATCAGAAGGGGAGAAGGGGCTCAGATGAAGTGGTGCCGGGAACCTCGGTGGTCCCCTCGAGTGAGACCGGTATGTCACGGCACTTTTGAGGTCGCATCAAGGGTGCCAAGCATAGTTTCGCACTTCAAGACGGAACGTGGGAATTCTCTGGAGATGCTGTAGCGGGCAAAGGCCTCATATTGCGATGACGAGGGAAACACGTGGTTTTTCTCGAGTTGAGGCGGGATTCTCGAGTTACAACGGGGAATTCAGGCTTCCTCTTGTGTTGGCCCAGGAAGTCCAATCTTCCATTCAACTTGTCAGAGAGAGCTGTGGGTTGCTCTCGAGTCACTTCAGGGCAAAGAGTCCTCATCTAGGCTTGGGTCCAGGACGTAGTGTTCCTCTCCAGGGGCAACAGGGATATCGGGGTCTCATTCCAGTCTCACCCGGTGGGTCACGCCTCGTCTCGAGTGGAAGCAAAGGACTCCACTATCCTCTCGAGTCGCGACGTGTAACTCTTGGAGCCCAATGAGTGGCCTAAAGGGAGTCAAGCGTCCTGTGTAGCTTGGACAGAAGGTTCACGCTTGATCTGCATACCATGCAGTTAAAGATGGCCCTCCTCTCGTGATGACGGGAGCGTCTCATGGGTTTTTCTCGAGCTGTGGCGCCAGTGTGGGGTTTCTCACGAGATATGATGGGGAGCTCAGGGAGCCTCTCGTGCGGTGCCAGAGAAGTCAGGCCTCCATAAGTGTGGCCAGGCAGATCGCGTCATTGCTCTGGAGTCATGGGAGGGACTAGGGCCTCAAGACGCATTTAAGAAGGACTCTCGAGGTCTTTCTTGGGTTGGGGCGGGAAACACTCGTTTCCCTCGACCTCTACCGTGGACCTTAGGGAACTTCCCAGGTGCCTCTGAGAGGTAAGGGATACTGAGGAGTTAGAGGGGCCTCTCGGGACTCCACTAGGTTTGACGAAATGAAAGAGGGCCTCATCTTGATTGGAGGCAGGAACCTCAGGCTTCCTCTCCATTTCTGACTCCGACTGCAGTGTCCCTGCAGGGTTGGGACAGGAGAGTCAGGCCTCGTCTTGTCTGAGTAATGGAACTCTGCTTGCCTCTCGAGTCGTTCAGTGGGTCTCAGGCCCCTTGTCGAGCTGTGTGTGGAACCTGCGGGTGTTTCCAGAAGATGCACGGTGGTGTCATTGCCCCTTCATTTGGTGCCTTCCCCCACAGGGTTGCCTTCAAAGAGGTGTCCGAGCATCGGGTTCATTTCAAGAGCGGACCGGGAAATCGAGGTCGTTCAGCATGTGGCACCACCCACGTGGCTCATCTCGAATTTCCTCTTGAGACCAGCATCATCCTGAGGTGCGCCGGGAAGGCCGGGAACACCTTCCACACAAAGAAGGGGAATCGACTCTCCTGTCGAGATCAGGAGGGGAGATGGGGCTCAGATGAAGTGGGGCCAGGACTCTAGGTGTTCCACTCGAGGGAACCCGGCGTTTCAGGGAACTTTAGGGGTCGCATCAAGGGAGCCAAGTACCGTTTCCCACTTCAGGACGGAACATGGGACTTCCCTGGAGACGCTGTAGCGGGCAAGGGCCTTATCCTGTGAAGACGTTGGAACCACGTCGTTTTTCTCGAGTTGCGTCTGGATTCTCGAAAACGACGGGGATATCAGGCTTCCTCTTGGATTGGCCCTGGGAAGCCCAATCTTCCCCTGGAGTTGCGAAGGAAAGCTGGGGGTTCTGCT
The DNA here is from genome assembly GCF_029407905.1 of Bubalus kerabau. Taxonomy (NCBI): domain Eukaryota; kingdom Metazoa; phylum Chordata; class Mammalia; order Artiodactyla; family Bovidae; genus Bubalus; species Bubalus kerabau. Next base: position 2,025,904 of record NW_026577907.1, read on the forward strand.
CGAGTCACTACAGGGCCAAAGAGACCTCATCGAGGCGTGTGTCCAGGACCTAATATTCCTCTCAAGGGAAGACAGGGATCTCGGGTTTCCATTCCAGACTCCCCTGGGGAGTCAGGCCTCGCCTCGAGGGGAAGCAGAGGACTCCGCTTTCCTCTCAAGTCGCGACACGGATCTCTTGGAGCCCAATGAGTGGACTCAAGGGTGTCGAGCCTCCTCTTCAGTTTGGAGAGAGGACTCGGGATTGCTCTCCAGGACAGGCAGGAAAAGAAGGCCTCATCTCGCAATGACGGGGGCGTCTCATGGGTTTCCTCAGGCTGTGGCGCCCGTGGGGGTTTTCTCACGAGGCACGACGAGGACCTCAGGGAGCCTCTTGTGCGGCGCCAGGGAACTCATGTCTCCATGCGCATGGCGAGGGGGAGCTGGTCATCACTCTCGAGTCATGGGAAATGACTAGGGCCTCAAGACGCGTTGAAGAAGGACTCTCGAGGTCTTTCTCGGGTGGCGGCGGGAAACCCTCGTTTCCCTCGACTTCTGCAGGGGACTATAGGGAACTTCCCAGGGTGCCTCTGAGAGGTGAGGGATACTGTGGAGTTGGCAGGGCCTCTCGGGACTCTGCTGAGTTCAGCGCAATGGAAGATTGCCTCATCTCGAGGGGAGGCAGGAACCTCAGGTTTCCTCTCCGATTCTGACTCCGACTGCACGGTCCGTTCAGTGTTGGGACAGGAGAGTCATGCCACGTCTTGTCTGAGGAATGGAATTCTGGTTGCCTCTCGAGTTGTTCCGGGAGTCTCAGGCCCCTTGTCGAGCTGTGTGTAGACCCTGCGGGTTTTTCTGGATGATGCACGAGGGTGTCAGTGCCCCTTCGTGTTGTGCCTTCACTCACAGGGTTGCCTTCGAAGAGGTGTCCGGGCATCGGGTTCTTATCAAGAGCGGACCGGAAAATCAGGGTCGTTCGGCACGTGGCACCTCACACATGGCTAGTCAAGAATTTCCTCCTGAGACTGGCCTCATCCTGAGGTGCACCAGGAAGGCCGGGAACCCCTTCCAGAGAAAGCAGGGGAATCGACTCTGCTGTCACGATCAGGAGGGGAGAAGGGGCTCAGATGAAGTGGTGCCTGGACCCTCGGTGTTCCCCTCGAGGGAACCCAGCGTGTCGGGGAACTTTTGCGGTCGCATCAAGGGTGTCAAGTACCGTTTCGCACTTAAGGACGGAACATGGGACTTCCCTGGAGACGCCCGGAACTTCGGTGTTCCCCTGGAGTGAGACCGGTAGGTTGGGGAACTTTGGGGTCGCATCAAGGGTGCCAAGTAGCATTTCGAACTTTAAGATGGAATGTGGGACTTCTGTTGAGACTCTAGCTGGCAAGGGCCTCATATTGCGATGAAGGGGGAACCACATGGTTTTTAAGACTTGAGGCTGAATTCTCGAATTACGATGGGAAATTCAGACTTCCTCTTGTGTTGACCGTGGGAAGACCAATCTTCCATTCAAATTGTGAGGGAGAGACGGAGGTTGCTCTCGAGTCACTGTAGGGCAAAATAGACCTCATCTAGGCTTGTGTCTAGGACATAATGTTCCACTCCAGGGGCGACAGGGATCTCGGGGTTGCATTCCAAACTCACCCGGGGAGTCAGGCCTCGTCTCCAGGGAAGCAAAGGACTCCGCTCTCCTCTCGAGTTGCACCGGGTATTTCTTGGACCCAACTGAGTGGCCTAAAGGGAGTCAATCCTCCTGTGAAGTTTGGAGAGAGGACCAGGGATTGCTCTCCAGGTCAGGCAGGAAAAGAAGGCCCCCAACTCTCCTTGACGGGGGCATCTTGTGGCTTTTCTCGAACTGCGGCGCCACTGTGGGTTTTCTCACGAGGTATGATGGGGTACTCAGGGAGCCTCTTGTGTGGTACTAAGGAAGTCAGTTTTCCTGCTTGTGGCGATGGGAGCGTGTCCTTGCTCTGGAGTCATGGTAGGGGAATCGGGCATCAAGAAACGTTGAAAAAGGACTCTCCAAGTCTTTCTCGGGTTACTTCAGGAAACTCTGGGTTCCCTCGACTTGTGCCAGTGACCTCAGGTAGCTTCTCAGGGAGCCTCTGAGAATTCAGGGATACTGTGGTGTTGGGAGGGGCCTCTCGGGACACCACTGAGTTTGGTTCAATGGAAGAGAGCCTCTTCTCTAGTTGAGGCAGGAACCTCAGGGTTCCTCTCCATTTCTGACTCCGATCGCAGGGTCCCTGAAGAGTTGGGACAGGAGAGTAAGGCCTCGTCTTGTGTGAAGGAATGCAACTTCACTTGCCTCTCGAGTTGTTCACGGGGTGACAGTCCACATTTGGAGCTGTGAGTGGAATCGGCGGGTTTTTCCAGACGATGCATGGGGATGTCAATGTCCCTTCATGTTGTGCCTTCATCCACAGGGTTGCCTTCGAAGAGATGTCCGGGCGTCAGGTTCTTATCTAGAGTGGACCGGGAATTCGGGATCTTTCAACATGTGGCACCAACCATGAGGCTACTTTTCGAATTTCCTCATGAGACCGGCCTCATCCGGAGGTTCATGGGGAACGTCGGGAACCCTTGCAGAAAAAGCATGGGAATCGACCCTCCTGTCGCGATCAGGAGGGGTGAAGGGGCTCACAGGAAGTGGTGCCGTGAACTTTGGTGTTTCCCTCGAGTGAGACCGGTATGTCAGGGAACTTTGGGGGTCGCATCAAGGGTGCCAAGTACCGTTTTGTACTTCAGGATGGAACGTGGGACTTCTCTTGATACGCTGTAGTGGCCAAGGGCCTCATCTTGTGATGACGGGGGAGCCACGTGGTTTTTCTCAAGCTGCGGCGGGATTCTCGAGTTACAACGGGGAATTCAGGCTTCCTCTTGTGTTGGCCCAGGGAAGTCCAATCTTCCATTCGATTTGCAAGGGAGAGCTGGCGATTGCTCTCTAGTAACTGCAGTGCAAAATAGACCTCATCTAGGCTTGTGTCCAGGACCGAGTTTTCCTCTCCAGGTGCGACAGGAACTCGGGGTTGCATTCCAGACTCACACGGGTAGTCAGGCCTCGTCTCGAGGGGAAGCAAAGGACTCCGCTCTCCCTTCAAGTCCTGACAGGTATCTCTTGGAGCCAACTGAGAGGCCTAAAGAGAGTCAAGCCTCCTGTGGAGTCTGGAGAGAGGACTCGGTTTTGCTATCCATGCCAGGCAGGAAAGAAGTCCCTCATCTCGTGATGACGGGGGCGTATCGTGGGTTCTCTCGAGCTGCGGTGCCTGAATGGGGTTTCCAAAGACGTACGACGGGGAGCTCAGGGAGACTCTCTTCAGGCGTCAGGGAAGTCAGGTCTCCATGCGCATGGCAATGGGGAGCGGGTCTTTGCTCTCGAGTCATGGTAGGGGAATCGGGCCTCAAGACGCGCCGAAGGACTCTCAAGGTCTTTCTCGGGTCGCAGCAGGAAACCCTAGGTTCCCTCGACTTGTGCCGGTGACCTCAGGTAGATTCTCAAGGTGCCTCTGAGAATTCAGGGATACTGTGGAGTTGGGAGGGGCCTCTCGCGACTCATCTGGGTTTGGTGCAATGCAAGAGGGCCTCATCTCGAGTTGAGGCAGGAACCTCAGGTTTCCTCTCCATTTCTGACTCGGATGGCAGGGTCCCTGAAGAGTTGGGACAGGAGAGTCAGGCCTCGTCTTGTGTGGAGGAAACGAACTCTGCTTGCCTATCGAGTTGTTCACGGGGTGACATTCCACTTGTCGAGCTGTGTGTAGAACCTGCGGGTTTTTCTGGACGATGCACGGGAGTTTTAGTAACCCTTCTGTTGTGCCTTCATCCACAGGGTTGCCTTCGAAGTGGTGTCCGGGCATCGGGTTCTTATATAGAGCGGACCACACAATCGGGGTCTTTCGGCATGTGGCACCACCCACGAGGCTACGTCTCGAATTTCCTCCTGAGAAAGGCCTCATCCTTAGGTGCGCCGGAATGGGCGGGAACTCCTTCCAGACAAAGCAGGGGAATTTACCCTCCTGTCGTGATCAGGAGGGGAGAAAGTGATCAGATGAAGTGGTGCCGGGAACTTCGGTGTTCCCCTCGGTGAGAACGGTGTGTCGGGGAACTTTTGGGGTTACATCAAGGGTGAAAAGTAGCATTTCGCACTTCAAGACGGAACGTGGGACTTCACTTGAGACGCTGTAGCGGGCCAGGGCCTCATCTTGGGATGACGAGTGAACCACGTGGTTTTTCTCGCATTGCGGCGGGAGTCTCGAGTTTCGACGGGGAATTCAGATTTCCTCCTGTGTTGGCCCATGGAAGTCCAATCTTTCATTCGAGTTGCGAGGGTGAGCTGGGATCCCACTCGAGTCACTGCAGGGCAAAATAGACCATATCTAGGCTTGTGTCCAGGACCGAATATTCCTCTCCATGGGTGACAGGGATCTCGGGGTGGCATTCCAGACTCACCCGGGAAGTCCGGCCTTGTTTCTAGAGGAAGCAAAGTACTCCGCTTTCCTCTCGAGTCGCGACGGGTACCTATTGAGCGCACTGGGTAGCCTTAGTGAGTCAAGCCTCCCGTGGAGTTTGGAGAGACGACTCGGGATTGCCCTCCAGGCCATGCAGTTAATGATGGCCCTCATCTCACGATAACGGGGGCGTCTCGTGGGTTTTCTCGAGCTGCGGCGCCAGTGTGGGGTTTCTCACGAGGTACGACGGGGACCTCAGGGAGCCTCTCGTGAGGTGCCAGGGAAGTTAAGCCTCCATGCGCATGGGTACTGGGAGTGCTTCATTGCTCTTGAGACATGGTAGGGGAATCGGGCCTCAAGACGCATCAAAGAAGGACTGTCCAATCTTTCTCGGGTTGCGGCAGGAAACCCTGGGTTCCATCGACTTGTGCCGGAGATCTCAGGGAGCTTGTCAGGGTGCCTCTGAGAAGTCAGGGACACTGTGGGTTGGAGGGACCTCTCGGGACTCCAGTGGTTTTGGTGCTATGGAAGAGGGCCTCATCTTGAGTTGAGGCAGGAACCTCAGGGTTCCTCTCCATTTCTGATTCGGATTGCAGGGTCCCAGCAGATTTGGGACAGGAGAGTCAGGCCTCGTCCTGTGTGGAGAATGGAACTCAGCTTGCCTCTCGAGTTGTGCACGGGTTGACAGACCACGTGTCGAGCTGTGTGTGGAACCTGTAGGTTTTTCCAGACGATGCACGGGTGTGTCTGTGCCCCTTCGTGTTGTGCCTTCATCCACAGGGTTGCCTTCTAAGGGGTGTCCAGGCATCAGGTTCTTATCAAGAGCGGACCGGGCAATCGGAGTCTTTCGGCATGTGGCACCACCCACGAGGCTACGTCTCGAACTTCCTCGTGAGACCGGCATCATCCTGAGGTGCGCCGTTAAGGTCGGGAAACCCTTGCAGACAAAGCAGGGGAATCGACCCTCCTGTCGTGATCAGGAGGGGAGAAGGCGCTCAAAAGAAATGGTGCCGGGAACTTCGGTGTTCCCCTCAAGTGAGACCGGTATGTTGGGGAACTTTTGGGGTCGCATCAAGGGTGCCAAGTACTGTTTCGCACTTCAAGATGGAACGTGGGACTACTCTTGAGACGCTGTAGCGGGAAAGTGCCTCATATTGCGATGATGGGGCAACCACTTGGTTTTTCTCCAGTTACGGCGGGATTCTCGAGTTACGACGGGGATTTCAGGCTTCCTCTTGTGTTGGCCCAGGGAAGTCCAATCTTCAATTCGAGTTGCGAGGGAGAGCTGGGGATTGCGCACAAGTCACTGTAGGGAAAAAGAGACCTCATCTTGGCTTGTGTCCAGGATCTAATGTTCCTCTCCAGGGGCGACAGGGATCTCGGGGTTGCATTCCAGACTCACCCGGGGAGTCAGGCCTCGTCTCGAGGGGAAGCAAATGACTCCACTCTCCTCTCGAGTCGCGACGGATATCTCTTGGAGCCCACTGAGTGGCCTACAGGGAGCCAAGCTTCCTGTGGATTTTGGAGAGAGGACTCGGTATTGCTCTCCAGGCCATGCAGAAAAAGAAGGCCCTCATCTCGCGATGACAGGGGCATCTCGTTGGTTTTCTCGAGCTGAGGCACAAGTGTGGTGTTTCCCTCGTGGTAAGGCTGGGAGCTCAGGGAGCATCTTGTGCGGCGCCAGGGAAGTCAGGTCTCCATGCGCGTGGCGAGGGGGAGTGCGTCATTGCTCTCTTGTCATGATAGGGGATTTTGACCTCAAGACGCATTGAAGAAGGACTCTCAAGGTCTTTCTCAGGTTGTGGCAGGAAACCATGGGTTCCCTCGACTCATGCATGTTACGTCAGGGAGCTTCTCAGGTGCCTATGTGAAATCAGGGATACTGTGGAGTTGGGAGTGACCTCTCGGAACTCCACTGGGTTTGGTGAAATGGAAAAAGGCATCATCTTTAGATAAAGCAGGAACATCAGGTTTCCTCTTCATTTCTGCCTTGGATCGCATGTTCCTGCAGAGTTGGGAGAGGAGAGTCAGGACTCATCTTGTGTGGAGGAATGGAAATCCGCTTGCATCTCGAGTTGTTCACGGGGTGACAGGCCTCTTGTAGAGCTGTATGTGGAACCTGCGGGTTTTTCCAGACGATGCACAGGGGTGTCAGTGCCCCTTTTGTTGTACCTTCATCCACAGGGTTGTCTTCAAAGAGGTGTCTGGTCATCGGGTTCTTCTCAAGAGTGTACTGGGAAATCGGGGTCTTTCGGCATGTGGCACCCCCCATGAGGCCACGTCTCGAAATTTCCCATGAGTCCGGCTTCATCCTGAGGTGCGCCGTGAATGTCGGGAACTCCTTTAAGTCAAAGCAGGGGAATCGACCCTCTTGTCGCTATCAGGAGGGGAGAAGGGGCTCAAAAGAAGTGGTGCCGGGAACCTCGGTGTTCCCCTCAAATGAAACCGGTGTGTCGGGGAACATTTGGGGTCGCATTAAGGGTGCCAAGTAACGTTTTGCACTTCAACACAGAACGTGGGACTTCTCTTGAGACACCGTAGTGAGCACGGGCCCCATCTTGTGATGACGGGGGAACCACGTGGTTTTTCTCGAGTTGCGGCAGGGAATTCAGGCTTCCTCTTGTGTTGGCCCAGGGAAGTCCAAATTTCCATACGAGTTGAGAGCTAGAGCTGGGGGTTGGCTCGAGTTATTGCAGGGCAAAAGAGACCTCATCTAGGCTTGTGTCTAGGACCTAATGTTCCTTTCAAGGGGCAACAGGGATCTCGGAGTTGCATTCCAGATCCTCCCGAGGAGTCAGGCCTCTTCAAGAGGGTAATGAATGGACTCCCCTCTCCTCTTGAGTCGCGACGGGTATCTCTTAGAGCCCATTGTGTGGCCTAAAGGGAGTCAAGCCTCCTGTGGAGATTGGAGAGAGGACTCGGGATTGCTCTCCAGGCCATGCAGGAAAAGAAGGCCCTCATAACGTGATGACGGGGGCGTCTTGTGCATTTTCTCGAGGTGCGGTGCAAGGATGGGGTTTCTCACAAGATACGATGGGGAGCTCAGGGAGTCTCTCGTATGGTGACAGGAAAGACAGGTCTCCATGCACGTGTGGAGGGGGAGCGCGTCATTGCTCTCGAGTCATGGTAGGGGAATCGGGCCTCAAGAGGCGTTGAAGAACGACTCTCAAGGTCTTTTTCCGGTTGCGGCAGGAAACCCTGGTTTTTCTCGACTTGTGCTGGTGACCTCAGGGAGCTTAACATGGTGCCTCTGAGAAGTCAGGGATTCTGTGGAGTTGGGAGGGGCCACTCGGGACACCACTGGGTGTGGTATAATGCAAGAGGGCCTCATCTCGTGTTGAGGAAGGAACCTCAGGGTTCCTCTCCATTTCAGACTCCGATCTCAGGATTCCTGCAGAGTTGGGACAGGAGAGTCAGGCCTCGTATTCTGTGGAGAAATGAAACTTAGCTTGCCTCTCGAGTTGTTCACGAGGTAACAGGTCACTTGTCGAGCTGTATGTGGAACCTGCAGAATTTTCCAAAAGATGCACGGGTGTGCAGGGCCCCTCCTTGTTGTGCCTTCATCCAACGGGATGCATTCGAAGAAGTGTACGGGCATCGGGTTCTTATTAATAGCGGACCAGGAAATGGGGTCTTTCCGTATGTGGCACCACCCACGAGGCTACATCTCCAATTTCCTCGTGAGACCGGCCTCATCCTGAGGTGCGCTGGGAAGATCGGTAACGCCTTCCAGACAAAGCAGGAGAATCGACACTCCTGTTGCAATCAGGAGGGGAGAAGGGGCTCAAATGATGTGGTGTGGGGAACATGGGTGTTCCCCTCGAGTGAGGCATGTATGTTGGGGAACTTTGGGGGTGCCATCATGGGTGCCAAGTACTGTTTTGCACTTCAGTGGGAACGTGGACATCTTTTGAGACGCTGTGGAGGGCAAGGGGCTCATGCTGCGAAGACGATGGAACCACGTGGTTTTTCTCGAGTTGTGGCGGGATTCTCGAGTTATGATGGGGATTTCAGGCTTCCTCTTGTGTTGGCCCTGGGAAGCCCAAACTTCCCTTCGAGTTGCGAGCGAAAGCTGGGGGTTGTGCTCGAGTCACTGCAGGGCCAAAGAGACCTCATCTAGGCATGGGTCCAGGACCTAATAGTCCTCTCATGGAAAGACAAGGATCTCGGGATCGCACTCCAGACTCCCCCGGGGAGTCAGGCCTCGCCTCGAGGGGAAGCAAAGGACTGGGCTCTCCTCTCGAACCACGACGCGGATCTCTTGGAGCCCACTGAGTGGCCTCAAGGGAGTCAAGCCTCCTCTTCAGTTTGGAGAGAGGACTCGGAATTGCTCTCCAGGCCAGACAGGAAAAGAAGGCCCTCACCTCGAGAGGACGGGTGCGTCTCAGGGGTTTCCTCGAGCTGCGGCGCCCGTGGGGGTTTTCTCACAAGGCACGACGAGGATCTCAGGAGCCTCTCGTGCGGCGCTAGGGAAGCCAGGTCTCCATGGGGGAGGCGAGGGGGAGCGCGTCTTTGCTTTCTACTCCAGGGAGGGGACTAGGGCCTCAAGACACGTTGAAGAAGGACTCTCGAGGTCTTTCTCGGGTGGCGACGGGAAACCCTCGATTCCCTCGACTTCTGCCGGAGACCTGAGGGAACTTCCCAGGGAGCCTCTGAGAGGTGAGGGATGCTGTGGAGTTGGCGGGGCCTCTGGGGACTAAGCTGGGTTTGGCGCACTGGAAGAGGGCCTCATCTCGAGGGGAGGCAGGAACCTCAGGCTTCCTCTCCGTTACAGACTCCAACTTCAGGGTCCCTGCAGAGTTGGGACAGGAGAGTCAGGCCTCGTCTTGTCTGAGGAAGGGAACCCCGCTTGCCTCTCGAGTTGCTCAGGGGGTCTCAGGCCGCTCGTCGAGCTGTGTGTGAAACCCGCGGGTGATTGCCGACGATGCACGGGGGTGGCAGTGCCCCTACGTGTTGTGCCTTCACCCACAGGGTTGCCTTCGAAGAGGGGTCCGGGCCTCGGGTCCTTCTCAAGAGCGGACCGGGGAATCGGGGGCGTTCGGCATGTGGCCCCACCCACGTGGCTCGTCTTTAATTTCCTCGTAAGACCGGTCTCATCCTGAGGTACGCCGGGAAGGCCGGGAACCCCTTCCAGACCGCGCAGGGGAATCGCCTCTCCTCTCGCGATCAGGAGGGGAGAAGGGGCTCAGGGAAGCGGTGCAGGGACCCTCGGTGTTCCCCTCGGGGGAACCCGGCGTGTCGGGGGACTTTTGGGTGTCGCAGGAAGGCTGTCAGGGACCGTTTCACCCTTCAGGGCGGAACAGGGGACTTCCCTTGAGACGCCGTGGCGGGCAAGGGCCTCATCTTGCCAAGAGGTGGGAACCATGTGATTTTTCTCGAGTTGCGGCGGCATTCTCGAGTTACGATTGGGATCTCAGCCTTCCCCTTGGGTTGGCCCTGGGAAGCCCAATCTTCCCCTCGGGTTGCGAGGGAAAGCGGGGGGATGCGCTCGAGTCACTGCAGGGCCGAAGAGACCTCACCTAGGCGTGTGTCCGGGACCTAATATTCCTCTCCAGGGAAGGCAGGGATCTCGGGGTTGCATTCCAGGCTCCCCCGGGGAGTCAGGCCTCGTCTCGAGGGGTAGCCAAGGACTCCGCTCTCCTCTCGAGACCCGACGCGGGTCTCTTGGATCCCTCTGAGCGGCCTCAAGGGAGTCCAGCCTCCTCTTCCGTTTGGAGAGAAGACCCGGGATTGCTCTCCAGGCCATGCAGGAAAAGAAGGCCCTCAGCTCGCGAGGACGGGGGCGTCTCAGGGGTTTCCTCGAGCTGCGGCGCCCGTGGGGGTTTTCTCCCGAGGCACGACGAGGATCTCAGGGAGCCTCTCATGCGGCCCCAGGGAAGTCAGGTCTCCATGCGCGTGGCGAGGGGGAGCGCGTCCTGGCTCAAGAGTCATGGGAGGGGACTAGGGCCTCGAGACGCGTTGAAGAAGGACTCTCGAGGTCTTTCTCGGGGGGAGGCGGGAAACCCTCGTTTCCCTCGCCTTCTGCCGGGGACCTTAGCCAACTTCCAGGGTGCCTCTGAAGGCGAGAGATCCTGTGGAGGTGGCGGGGCCCCTCGGGACCCCGCTGGGTCTGGCGCAACGGAAGAGGGCCTCACCTCGAGGGGAGGCAGGAACCTCAGGCTTCCTCTCCGTTTCGGACTCCGACCGCAGGGTCCCTGCAGAGTTGGGACAGGAGAGTCAGGCCTTGTCTTGTCTGAGGAAGGGAACCCCGCTGGCCTCTCGAGTTGCTCAGGGGGTCTCAGGCCCCTCGTCGAGCTGTGTGTGGAACCCGCGGGTCTTTGCGGACGATGCACGGGGGTGGCAGCGCCCCTTCGTGTTGTGCCTTCACCCACAGGGTTGCCTTCGAAGAGGGGTCCGGGCCTCGGGTCCTTCTCAAGGGCGGACCGGGGAATCGGGGGCGTTCGGCATGTGGCCCCACCCACGTGGCTCGTCTCGAATTTCCTCGTGAGACCGGCCTCATCCTGAGGTGCGCCGGGAAGGCCGGGAACCCCTTCCAGACCACGCAGGGGAATCGCCTCTCCTGTCGCGATCAGGAGGGGAGAAGGGGCTCAGAGGAAGCGGTGCCGGGACCCTCGGTGTTCCCCTCGAGGGAACCCGGCGTGTCGGGGGACTTTTGGGGGTCGCAGGAAGGCTGTCAGGGACCGTTTCGCCCTTCAGGGCGGAACAGGGGACTTCCCTTGAGACGCCGTGGCGGGCAAGGGCCTCATCTTGCCAAGAGGTGGGAACCACGTGGTTTTTCTCGAGTTGCGGCGGGATTCTCGAGTTACGACGGGGATCTCAGCCTTCCCCTTGGGTTGGCCCTGGGAAGCCCAATCTTCCCCTCGGGTTGCGAGGGAAAGCTGGGGGTTGCGCTCGAGTCACTGCAGGGCCGAAGAGACCTCACCTAGGCGTGTGTCCGGGACCTAATATTCCTCTCCAGGGAAGGCAGGGATCTCGGGGTTGCATTCCAGGCTCCCCCGGGGAGTCAGGCCTCGTCTCGAGGGGAAGCCAAGGACTCCGCTCTCCTCTCGAGTCGCGACGCGGGGCTCTTGGAGCCCCCTGAGCGGCCTCAAGGGAGTCCAGCCTCCTCTTCCGTTTGGAGAGAGGACCCGGGATTGCTCTCCAGGCCATGCAGGAAAAGAAGGCCCTCAGCTCGCGAGGACGGGGGCGTCTCAGGGGTTTCCTCGAGCTGCGGCGCCCGTGGGGGTTTTCTCCCGAGGCACGACGAGGATCTCAGGGAGCCTCTCGTGCGGCGCCAGGGAAGTCAGGTCTCCATGCGCGTGGCGAGGGGGAGCGCGTCCTGGCTCTCGAGTCACGGGAGGGGACTAGGGCCTCGAGACGCGTTGAAGAAGGACTCTAGAGGTCTTTCTCGGGGGGCGGCGGGAAACCCTCGTGTCCCTCGCCTTCTGCCGGGGACCTTAGGGAACTTCCCAGGGTGCCTCTGAGGGGCGAGGGATCCTGTGGAGGTGGCGGGGCCCCTCGGGACTCCGCTGTGTCTGGCGCAACGGAAGAGGGCCTGACCTCGAGGGGGGCAGGAACCTCAGGCTTCCTCTCCGTTTTGGACTCCGACCGCAGGGTCCCTGCAGAGTTGGGACAGGAGAGTCAGGCCTCGTCTTGTCTGAGGAAGGGAACCCCGCTGGCCTCTCGAGTTGCTCAGGGGGTCTCAGGCCCCTCGTCGAGCTGTGTGTGGAACCCGCGAGTCTTTGCGGACGAAGCACGGGGGTGGCAGCGCCCCTTCGTGTTGTGCCTTCACCCACAGGGTTGCCTTCGAAGAGGGGTCCGCGCCTCGGGTCCTTCTCAAGGGCGGACCGGGGAATCGGGGGCGTTCGGCATGTGGCCCCACCCACGTGGCTAGTCTCGAATTTCCTCGTGAGACCGGCCTCATCCTGAGGTGCGCCGGGAAGGCCGGGAACCCCTTCCAGACCACGCAGGGGAATCGCCTCTCCTGTCGCGATCAGGAGGGGAGAAGGTACTCAGAGGAAGCGGTGCCGGGACCCTCGGTGTTCCCCTCGAGGGAACCCGGCGTGTCGGGGGACTTTTGGGGGTCGCAGGAAGGCTGTCAGGGACCGTTTCGCCCTTCAGGGCGGAACAGGGGACTTCCCTTGAGACGCCGTGGCGGGCAAGGGCCTCATCTTGCCAAGAGGTGGGAACCACGTGGTTTTTCTCGAGTTGTGGCGGGATTCTCGAGTTACGACGGGGATCTCAGCCTTCCCCTTGGGTTGGCCCTGGGAAGCCCAATCTTCCCCTCGGGTTGCGAGAGAAAGCTGGGGGTTGCGCTCGAGTCACTGCAGGGCCGAAGAGACCTCACCTAGGCGTGTGTCCGGGACCTAATATTCCTCTCCAGGGAAGGCAGGGATCTCGGGGTTGCATTCCAGGCTCCCCCGGGGAGTCAGGCCTCGTCTCGAGGGGAAGCCAAGAACTCCGCTCTCCTCTCGAGTCGCGAGGCGGCTCTCTTGGAGCCCCCTGAGCGGCCTCAAGGGAGTCCAGCCTCCTCTTCCGTTTGGAGAGAGTACCCGGGATTGCTCTCCAGGCCATGCAGGAAAAGAAGGCCCTCAGCTCGCAAGGACGGGGGTGTCTCAGATGTTTCCTCGAGCTGCGGCACCCGTGGGGGTTTTCTCCTGAGGCACGACGAGGATCTCAGGGAGCCTCTCGTACGGCGCCTGGAATGTCAGGTCTCCATGTGTGTGGCGAGGGGGAGCGCGTCATGGCTCTCGAGTCACGGGAGAGGACTAGGGCCTCGAGACACGTTGAAGAAGCACTCTCGAAGTCTTTCTCGGGGGGCGGCGGGAAACCCTCGTTTCCCTCGCCTTCTGCCGGGGACATTAGGGAACTTCCCAGGGTGTCTCTGAGAGTTGAGGGATACTGTGGAGTTTGCGGGGCCTCTCGGTTCTCCGCTGGGTTTCGCGCAATGGAAGAGGGCCTCATCTCGAGGGGAGGCAGGAACCTCAGACTTCCTCTCTGTTTTGGACTCTGACATCAGGGTCCCTGCAGAGTTGGGACAGGAGAGTCAGGCTACTTCTTTTCTGAGGAATGGAACTCCGCTTGCCTCTCGAGTTGTTCATGGGTTTTCAGGCCCCTTGTCAAACTGTGTGTGGAATCTGCAGGTTTTTCCAGACGATGCACGGGGGTGTCAGTGACCCTTCGTTTTGTGTCTTCATCCACAGGGTTGCCTTCTAAGAGGTGTCCAGGCATCGGGTTCTTATGAAGAGCGGACCGGGAAATCGGGGTCGTTCAGCATTTGGCACCACCCACGTGGGTTGTCTCGAATTTCCTCATGAAACCGGCCTCATCCTGAGGGGTGCCGCGAAGGTCATGAAACTCTTCCAGACAAAGCAGAGGAATCGACCCTCCTGTGGCGATCAGGAGGGGAGAAGTGGCTCAGATGAAGTGCTGCTGGGAACCTCGGTGTTTCCCTCAAGTGAGACAGGTATGTCGGGTAACTTTTGGGGTCGCATAAAGCGTTCCAAGTACCGTTTCGCTCTTCAAAATGGAAAGTTGGACTTCTCTTGGGGTGCTCCAGCGTGCAAGGGCCTCATCTTGTAATGACTGCGGAACCACTTGGTTTTTCTCGAGTTGCGGTAGGATATTTGAGTTACCACAGGGAATTCATGCTTCCTATTGTGTTGGCCCACAAAAGTCTTATCTTCCATTCGAGATTCGAGGAATAGCTGGATGTGCGCTCTAGTCACTGAAGGCAAAAGAGACCCCTCCAAGGCTTGTTTGCAGAACCTAATGTTCATGTCAAGGCCCGACAGAAATCTCGGGGTTGCATTCCAGACTCACCTTGGAGTCAGGCCTCGTCTCGAGGGGAAGCAAAGGACTCTGCTCTCCTCTCGAGTCGGACGGGTATGTCTTGGAGCCCACTGAGTGGCTTAAAGGGAGTCAAACCTCCTCTGGTGTTTGGAGGGAGGACATGGGATTGCTCTCCAGGCAATGCATGAAATGAAGGCCCTCATCTCCCGATGACTGGGGCGTCTCGTAGGTTTTCTCGAGCTGTGGCGCTAGTGTGGGGTTTCTCACGAAGTAAGACTGGGAGCTCAGTGAGCCTCTCACGTTGTGCCAGGGCAGTCAGGTTTCTATGCGCGTGGCTAGGGGGAGCGCGTCATTGCTCTCGAGTCATGGTAGGGGAATCGCACCTCAAGATGCGTTGAAGAAGGACTCTCGAGGTCTTTTACGGGTTGGGGCAGGAAACCCTTGGTTCCCTCAACTTGTGCCGGTGATCTCAGGAAGGTCTAAGGGTGCCTCTGAGAAGTCAGGGATACTGTGCAGTTGGGAGGGGCCTCTCGGGACTCCACTGGGTTCGGTGCAATGGAAGAGGGCCTCATCTCGAGTGGAGGCAGGAAACTCATGTTTCCTCTCCTGACTTCCCCTGGGCCAGGTCTGACTCGGATCGCAGTTTCGCTGCAGAGTTCGAACAGGAGAGTCAGGCCTCGTCTTGTGTGGAGGAATGGAACTCTGCTTGCCTCTCCAGTTGTTCACGGGGTGACAGGTCACTTCTCGAGCTGTGTGGTACCTGCGGGTTTCTCCGGACGATAACCGGGGGTGTCAGTGCCCCTTCGTGTTGTGCCTTCATCAAAAGGGTTATCTTCAAAGAGGTGTCCAGGCATTGGGATCTTATCAAGAGCGAACCGGGTAATCGGGGTCTTTCGGCATGTGTCACCATCCACGAGGCTATGTCTCGAATATCCTCGTGAGACCGGCCTCATCCTGAGATGCACCGCGAAAGGCGGAAACCCCTTCAAGACAAAACAGCGTAATCGACCCTCCTGTCGCGTTCAGGAGGGGAGAAGGGGCCCAGATGTAGTGGTGCCGGGAACCTCGGTGTTCTCCTCGAGTCAGACCAGTGTGTCGAGGAACTTTTGAGGTCGCATCAAGAGTGCCAATACCGTTTCGCACTTCAAGACGGAACGTGGGACTTCTCTTGAGACGCTGTAGGGGGCAAGGGCCTCATCTTGGGATGACGGGGGAACCACGTGGCGTTTCTCGAGTTGTGGCGGGATTCTCGAGTTTCGACGGGGAATACAGTCTTCCTCATGTGTTGGCCCAGGGAAGTCCTATCTTCCATTCGAGTTTAAAGGGAGAGCTGGGGATTGCCCTCGAGTCACTGCAGGGCAAAATAGACCTCATCTAGGCTTGTGTCCAGGACTTAATGCTCGTCCCTAGGGGCGACAGGGAACTTGGGGTTGCATAACAGACTCACCCGGGGAATCAGGCCTCGTCTCGAGGGGAAGCAAAGAACTCCGCTGTCCTTTTGAGTCGCGATGGGTATCTCTTGGAGCCCACTGTGTGCCCTAAAGGGAGTCAAGCCTCCTGTGCTGTTTGGATAGAGGACTCGGGATTCCTCTCCAGGCCATGCAGGAAAAGAAGGCCCTCATCTCGCGATGACGGTGGCGTCTCGTGGGTTTTCTAGACTGCCGCGCTAGTTCCAGGTTTCTGACGAGGTACGAGAGGGAGCTCAGGGAGCCTCTCGTGTGGCGCCAGGGAAGTCAGGTCCCCATGAGATGGCTAGGGGGAGTTCGTCATTGCTCTCGAGTCATGGTAGGGTAATCGGGCCTCAAGACGGGTTGAAGAAGGACTCTCGAGGTCTTTCTCGGGTCACTGCATAAAACCCAGGGTTCCCTTGACTTGTGCCTGCGACCTCAGAGAGCTTCTCAGAGTGCCTCTGAGAAGTCAGGGATACTGTGCAGTTTGGAGAGGCCTCTCGAGACTCCTCCGCATTTGGTGGAATGTAAGAGGGACTCATCTCGAGTTGAAGCAGGAACCTCAGTGTTCCTCTCCATTTCGGACTCAGATCGCAAGGTCCCTGCATGTTGGTACAGGAGAGTCAGGCCTCGTCTTTTCTGGAGGATGGGACTCCTCTTGCCTCTCGAGTTGTTCTCGAGGTGACAGGCCACTTGTCGAGTTGTGTATGTAACCTGCCCGTTTTTCCGGATGATGCACAGGTGTGTTAGTGCCCCTTCGTGTTGTACCTTCATACTCAAGGCTGCCTTCCAAGAGGTGTCCGAGCATCAGACTCTTATCAAGAGCGGACCGGGAAATTGGAGTCTTTCAGCAAGTGGCACCACCCACAAAGCTACGTATCGAATTTCCCCATGAGACCGGCCTCATCCTGAGTTGTGCAGGGAAGGTCGGGCCCCCTTGCAGACAAAGCAGGGGAATCGACCCACCGGTCACGATCAGGAGGGGAGAAGGGGCTTAAATGAAGTGGTGCCGGGAACCTCGGTGTTCCCCTTGAGTGAGACCGGCGTGTTGGGGGACTTTTGGGGTCGCATCAAGGGTGCCAAGTACCGTTTCGCACTTCAAGACGGAACCTGGGACATCTTTTGAAACGCTGTAGCGGGCAAGGGCCTCATCTTGCGATGACGGGAGAACCACGTGGTTTTGCTCGAGTTGCAGCGGGATTCTCGAGTTATGACCAGGAATTTAGGCTTCCTCTTGTTGGCCTTGAAATCCAATCTTCCATTCGGGTTGCGAGGGGGAGCTGGGGATTGCACTAGAGTCACTGCAGGGCAAAAGAGACCTAATCTAGGCTTGTGTCCTGGATCTAATGTTGCTCTCCAGGGGCGACAGGGATCTCGGGTTTGCATTCCAGACTCATCCGGGGAGTCAGTTCTCACCTCGAGGGTAAGCAAAGAATTCCGCTCTCATCTCGAGTCGCGATGGGTATCTCTTGGAGCCCAGTGTGTGTACTAAAGGGAGTCAAGCCTCCTGTGGAGTTTGGAGAGAGGACTCGGGATTGGACTCCAGGCCATGCAGGAAAAGAAGGCCCTCATCTCGAAATGACGGTGGCATCTCGTGGGTTTTCTCGAGCTGCGGCGCCAGTGTGGGGTGTCTCATGAAGTACCACGGGGATCTCAGGGAGCCTCTTGTGTGGCGCCAGGAAAATCCAGTATTCCATTCGAGTTGCAAGTTAGAACTGGGGGTTGCTCTCCAGTCACTGCAGGGCAAAATAGACCTCATCTACGCTTGTGTCCAGGACCTAGTGTTCCACTACTGGGCCGACAGGGATCTCAGGGTTGCATTCTCGACTCACCCGGAGAGTCAGGCCTCGTCTTGAGGGGGAAAAAAGGACTCCACTCTCCTGTCGAGTCGCGACGGGTATCTCTTGGAGCCCACTGCGTGGCGTAAAGGGAGTGAAGCCTCCTATGGAGTTTGGAGAGATGACTCGGGATTGTTTTCCTGGCCATGCAGGAAAAAAGGCCCTCATCTCGCGATGACGGGGGCGTCTCGTGGGTTTTCTCCAGCTGCGGCGCCAGTATCAGATTTCTCACGAGGTACGACGGGGAGTTCAGAAAGCCTCTCGTGTGGTGCTAGGGACGTCAGGTCTCCGTGTGTGTGGTGAAGGGGAGTGCGTGATTGCTCTCGAGTCATAGTAGGCGAATCTGGCCTCAAGACGCATTGAAGAAGGACTCTCGAGGTCTTTCTCGGGTTGCGGCAGGGAACCCTGGGTTCCCTCGACTTGTGTCGGTGACCTCAGGCAACTTCTCAGGGTGCCTCTGAGAAGTCAGGGACACTGTGGATTTGGGAGGGGCCTTTCGTTAATCAACTGGGTTTGGTGCAATCGAAGAGGGCCTCATCTCGAATGGAGGCAGGATCCTCAGGGGTCCTCTCCATTTCTGACTCGGGTCGCAGATACCTGCCGAGTATGGACAAGAGAGTCACGCCTCGTCTTCTGTGGAGGAATGGATCTCCGCTTGCCTTTTGAGTTGTTCACAGAGTGACAGGCCACTTGTTGAGCTGAGTGTGGAACCTGCGGGTTTTTCCGGACGATGCACAGGGGTGTTAGTGCCCCTTCGTGTTGTGCCTTCATCCACAGGGTTGCCTTCAAAGAGGTGTCCGGGCATCGGGTTCTTTTCAAGAGCGTACCAGAAAACTGGGGCTTTCAGCATGTGGTACCATCCACGAGGCTACGTGTCGAATTTCCTCGGGAGACCGGCCTCATCCTGAGGTTCGCCGGGAAGGTAGGGAACCCCTTGCAGACAAAGCAGGGGAATCGACCCACCGGTCGCGATCAGAAGGGGAGAAGGGGCTCAGATGAAGTGGTGCCGGGAACCTCGGTGGTCCCCTCGAGTGAGACCGGTATGTCACGGCACTTTTGAGGTCGCATCAAGGGTGCCAAGCATAGTTTCGCACTTCAAGACGGAACGTGGGAATTCTCTGGAGATGCTGTAGCGGGCAAAGGCCTCATATTGCGATGACGAGGGAAACACGTGGTTTTTCTCGAGTTGAGGCGGGATTCTCGAGTTACAACGGGGAATTCAGGCTTCCTCTTGTGTTGGCCCAGGAAGTCCAATCTTCCATTCAACTTGTCAGAGAGAGCTGTGGGTTGCTCTCGAGTCACTTCAGGGCAAAGAGTCCTCATCTAGGCTTGGGTCCAGGACGTAGTGTTCCTCTCCAGGGGCAACAGGGATATCGGGGTCTCATTCCAGTCTCACCCGGTGGGTCACGCCTCGTCTCGAGTGGAAGCAAAGGACTCCACTATCCTCTCGAGTCGCGACGTGTAACTCTTGGAGCCCAATGAGTGGCCTAAAGGGAGTCAAGCGTCCTGTGTAGCTTGGACAGAAGGTTCACGCTTGATCTGCATACCATGCAGTTAAAGATGGCCCTCCTCTCGTGAGGACTGGGGCGTCTCATGGGTATTCTCGAGCTGCGGCTCCAGTGTGGTGTTGCTCACGAGGTATAATGGGGAGCTCAGGGAGCCTCTCCTGTGGCGCCAGGGAAGTCAGGTTTCTATGCGCGTGGCTAGGGGGAGCGCGTCATTGCTCTCGAGTCATGGTAGGGGAATCGCACCTCAAGATGCGTTGAAGAAGGACTCTCGAGGTCTTTTACGGGTTGGGGCAGGAAACCCTTGGTTCCCTCAACTTGTGCCGGTGATCTCAGGAAGGTCTAAGGGTGCCTCTGAGAAGTCAGGGATACTGTGCAGTTGGGAGGGGCCTCTCGGGACTCCACTGGGTTCGGTGCAATGGAAGAGGGCCTCATCTCGAGTGGAGGCAGGAAACTCATGTTTCCTCTCCTGACTTCCCCTGGGCCAGGTCTGACTCGGATCGCAGTTTCGCTGCAGAGTTCGAACAGGAGAGTCAGGCCTCGTCTTGTGTGGAGGAATGGAACTCTGCTTGCCTCTCCAGTTGTTCACGGGGTGACAGGTCACTTCTCGAGCTGTGTGGTACCTGCGGGTTTCTCCGGACGATAACCGGGGGTGTCAGTGCCCCTTCGTGTTGTGCCTTCATCAAAAGGGTTATCTTCAAAGAGGTGTCCAGGCATTGGGATCTTATCAAGAGCGAACCGGGTAATCGGGGTCTTTCGGCATGTGTCACCATCCACGAGGCTATGTCTCGAATATCCTCGTGAGACCGGCCTCATCCTGAGATGCACCGCGAAAGGCGGAAACCCCTTCAAGACAAAACAGCGTAATCGACCCTCCTGTCGCGTTCAGGAGGGGAGAAGGGGCCCAGATGTAGTGGTGCCGGGAACCTCGGTGTTCTCCTCGAGTCAGACCAGTGTGTCGAGGAACTTTTGAGGTCGCATCAAGAGTGCCAATACCGTTTCGCACTTCAAGACGGAACGTGGGACTTCTCTTGAGACGCTGTAGGGGGCAAGGGCCTCATCTTGGGATGACGGGGGAACCACGTGGCGTTTCTCGAGTTGTGGCGGGATTCTCGAGTTTCGACGGGGAATACAGTCTTCCTCATGTGTTGGCCCAGGGAAGTCCTATCTTCCATTCGAGTTTAAAGGGAGAGCTGGGGATTGCCCTCGAGTCACTGCAGGGCAAAATAGACCTCATCTAGGCTTGTGTCCAGGACTTAATGCTCGTCCCTAGGGGCGACAGGGAACTTGGGGTTGCATAACAGACTCACCCGGGGAATCAGGCCTCGTCTCGAGGGGAAGCAAAGAACTCCGCTGTCCTTTTGAGTCGCGATGGGTATCTCTTGGAGCCCACTGTGTGCCCTAAAGGGAGTCAAGCCTCCTGTGCTGTTTGGATAGAGGACTCGGGATTCCTCTCCAGGCCATGCAGGAAAAGAAGGCCCTCATCTCGCGATGACGGTGGCGTCTCGTGGGTTTTCTAGACTGCCGCGCTAGTTCCAGGTTTCTGACGAGGTACGAGAGGGAGCTCAGGGAGCCTCTCGTGTGGCGCCAGGGAAGTCAGGTCCCCATGAGATGGCTAGGGGGAGTTCGTCATTGCTCTCGAGTCATGGTAGGGTAATCGGGCCTCAAGACGGGTTGAAGAAGGACTCTCGAGGTCTTTCTCGGGTCACTGCATAAAACCCAGGGTTCCCTTGACTTGTGCCTGCGACCTCAGAGAGCTTCTCAGAGTGCCTCTGAGAAGTCAGGGATACTGTGCAGTTTGGAGAGGCCTCTCGAGACTCCTCCGCATTTGGTGGAATGTAAGAGGGACTCATCTCGAGTTGAAGCAGGAACCTCAGTGTTCCTCTCCATTTCGGACTCAGATCGCAAGGTCCCTGCATGTTGGTACAGGAGAGTCAGGCCTCGTCTTTTCTGGAGGATGGGACTCCTCTTGCCTCTCGAGTTGTTCTCGAGGTGACAGGCCACTTGTCGAGTTGTGTATGTAACCTGCCCGTTTTTCCGGATGATGCACAGGTGTGTTAGTGCCCCTTCGTGTTGTACCTTCATACTCAAGGCTGCCTTCCAAGAGGTGTCCGAGCATCAGACTCTTATCAAGAGCGGACCGGGAAATTGGAGTCTTTCAGCAAGTGGCACCACCCACAAAGCTACGTATCGAATTTCCCCATGAGACCGGCCTCATCCTGAGTTGTGCAGGGAAGGTCGGGCCCCCTTGCAGACAAAGCAGGGGAATCGACCCACCGGTCACGATCAGGAGGGGAGAAGGGGCTTAAATGAAGTGGTGCCGGGAACCTCGGTGTTCCCCTTGAGTGAGACCGGCGTGTTGGGGGACTTTTGGGGTCGCATCAAGGGTGCCAAGTACCGTTTCGCACTTCAAGACGGAACCTGGGACATCTTTTGAAACGCTGTAGCGGGCAAGGGCCTCATCTTGCGATGACGGGAGAACCACGTGGTTTTGCTCGAGTTGCAGCGGGATTCTCGAGTTATGACCAGGAATTTAGGCTTCCTCTTGTTGGCCTTGAAATCCAATCTTCCATTCGGGTTGCGAGGGGGAGCTGGGGATTGCACTAGAGTCACTGCAGGGCAAAAGAGACCTAATCTAGGCTTGTGTCCTGGATCTAATGTTGCTCTCCAGGGGCGACAGGGATCTCGGGTTTGCATTCCAGACTCATCCGGGGAGTCAGTTCTCACCTCGAGGGTAAGCAAAGAATTCCGCTCTCATCTCGAGTCGCGATGGGTATCTCTTGGAGCCCAGTGTGTGTACTAAAGGGAGTCAAGCCTCCTGTGGAGTTTGGAGAGAGGACTCGGGATTGGACTCCAGGCCATGCAGGAAAAGAAGGCCCTCATCTCGAAATGACGGTGGCATCTCGTGGGTTTTCTCGAGCTGCGGCGCCAGTGTGGGGTGTCTCATGAAGTACCACGGGGATCTCAGGGAGCCTCTTGTGTGGCGCCAGGAAAATCCAGTATTCCATTCGAGTTGCAAGTTAGAACTGGGGGTTGCTCTCCAGTCACTGCAGGGCAAAATAGACCTCATCTACGCTTGTGTCCAGGACCTAGTGTTCCACTACTGGGCCGACAGGGATCTCAGGGTTGCATTCTCGACTCACCCGGAGAGTCAGGCCTCGTCTTGAGGGGGAAAAAAGGACTCCACTCTCCTGTCGAGTCGCGACGGGTATCTCTTGGAGCCCACTGCGTGGCGTAAAGGGAGTGAAGCCTCCTATGGAGTTTGGAGAGATGACTCGGGATTGTTTTCCTGGCCATGCAGGAAAAAAGGCCCTCATCTCGCGATGACGGGGGCGTCTCGTGGGTTTTCTCCAGCTGCGGCGCCAGTATCAGATTTCTCACGAGGTACGACGGGGAGTTCAGAAAGCCTCTCGTGTGGTGCTAGGGACGTCAGGTCTCCGTGTGTGTGGTGAAGGGGAGTGCGTGATTGCTCTCGAGTCATAGTAGGCGAATCTGGCCTCAAGACGCATTGAAGAAGGACTCTCGAGGTCTTTCTCGGGTTGCGGCAGGGAACCCTGGGTTCCCTCGACTTGTGTCGGTGACCTCAGGCAACTTCTCAGGGTGCCTCTGAGAAGTCAGGGACACTGTGGATTTGGGAGGGGCCTTTCGTTAATCAACTGGGTTTGGTGCAATCGAAGAGGGCCTCATCTCGAATGGAGGCAGGATCCTCAGGGGTCCTCTCCATTTCTGACTCGGGTCGCAGATACCTGCCGAGTATGGACAAGAGAGTCACGCCTCGTCTTCTGTGGAGGAATGGATCTCCGCTTGCCTTTTGAGTTGTTCACAGAGTGACAGGCCACTTGTTGAGCTGAGTGTGGAACCTGCGGGTTTTTCCGGACGATGCACAGGGGTGTTAGTGCCCCTTCGTGTTGTGCCTTCATCCACAGGGTTGCCTTCAAAGAGGTGTCCGGGCATCGGGTTCTTTTCAAGAGCGTACCAGAAAACTGGGGCTTTCAGCATGTGGTACCATCCACGAGGCTACGTGTCGAATTTCCTCGGGAGACCGGCCTCATCCTGAGGTTCGCCGGGAAGGTAGGGAACCCCTTGCAGACAAAGCAGGGGAATCGACCCACCGGTCGCGATCAGAAGGGGAGAAGGGGCTCAGATGAAGTGGTGCCGGGAACCTCGGTGGTCCCCTCGAGTGAGACCGGTATGTCACGGCACTTTTGAGGTCGCATCAAGGGTGCCAAGCATAGTTTCGCACTTCAAGACGGAACGTGGGAATTCTCTGGAGATGCTGTAGCGGGCAAAGGCCTCATATTGCGATGACGAGGGAAACACGTGGTTTTTCTCGAGTTGAGGCGGGATTCTCGAGTTACAACGGGGAATTCAGGCTTCCTCTTGTGTTGGCCCAGGAAGTCCAATCTTCCATTCAACTTGTCAGAGAGAGCTGTGGGTTGCTCTCGAGTCACTTCAGGGCAAAGAGTCCTCATCTAGGCTTGGGTCCAGGACGTAGTGTTCCTCTCCAGGGGCAACAGGGATATCGGGGTCTCATTCCAGTCTCACCCGGTGGGTCACGCCTCGTCTCGAGTGGAAGCAAAGGACTCCACTATCCTCTCGAGTCGCGACGTGTAACTCTTGGAGCCCAATGAGTGGCCTAAAGGGAGTCAAGCGTCCTGTGTAGCTTGGACAGAAGGTTCACGCTTGATCTGCATACCATGCAGTTAAAGATGGCCCTCCTCTCGTGATGACGGGAGCGTCTCATGGGTTTTTCTCGAGCTGTGGCGCCAGTGTGGGGTTTCTCACGAGATATGATGGGGAGCTCAGGGAGCCTCTCGTGCGGTGCCAGAGAAGTCAGGCCTCCATAAGTGTGGCCAGGCAGATCGCGTCATTGCTCTGGAGTCATGGGAGGGACTAGGGCCTCAAGACGCATTTAAGAAGGACTCTCGAGGTCTTTCTTGGGTTGGGGCGGGAAACACTCGTTTCCCTCGACCTCTACCGTGGACCTTAGGGAACTTCCCAGGTGCCTCTGAGAGGTAAGGGATACTGAGGAGTTAGAGGGGCCTCTCGGGACTCCACTAGGTTTGACGAAATGAAAGAGGGCCTCATCTTGATTGGAGGCAGGAACCTCAGGCTTCCTCTCCATTTCTGACTCCGACTGCAGTGTCCCTGCAGGGTTGGGACAGGAGAGTCAGGCCTCGTCTTGTCTGAGTAATGGAACTCTGCTTGCCTCTCGAGTCGTTCAGTGGGTCTCAGGCCCCTTGTCGAGCTGTGTGTGGAACCTGCGGGTGTTTCCAGAAGATGCACGGTGGTGTCATTGCCCCTTCATTTGGTGCCTTCCCCCACAGGGTTGCCTTCAAAGAGGTGTCCGAGCATCGGGTTCATTTCAAGAGCGGACCGGGAAATCGAGGTCGTTCAGCATGTGGCACCACCCACGTGGCTCATCTCGAATTTCCTCTTGAGACCAGCATCATCCTGAGGTGCGCCGGGAAGGCCGGGAACACCTTCCACACAAAGAAGGGGAATCGACTCTCCTGTCGAGATCAGGAGGGGAGATGGGGCTCAGATGAAGTGGGGCCAGGACTCTAGGTGTTCCACTCGAGGGAACCCGGCGTTTCAGGGAACTTTAGGGGTCGCATCAAGGGAGCCAAGTACCGTTTCCCACTTCAGGACGGAACATGGGACTTCCCTGGAGACGCTGTAGCGGGCAAGGGCCTTATCCTGTGAAGACGTTGGAACCACGTCGTTTTTCTCGAGTTGCGTCTGGATTCTCGAAAACGACGGGGATATCAGGCTTCCTCTTGGATTGGCCCTGGGAAGCCCAATCTTCCCCTGGAGTTGCGAAGGAAAGCTGGGGGTTCTGCTCGAGTCACTACAGGGCCAAAGAGACCTCATCGAGGCGTGTGTCCAGGACCTAATATTCCTCTCAAGGGAAGACAGGGATCTCGGGTTTCCATTCCAGACTCCCCTGGGGAGTCAGGCCTCGCCTCGAGGGGAAGCAGAGGACTCCGCTTTCCTCTCAAGTCGCGACACGGATCTCTTGGAGCCCAATGAGTGGACTCAAGGGTGTCGAGCCTCCTCTTCAGTTTGGAGAGAGGACTCGGGATTGCTCTCCAGGACAGGCAGGAAAAGAAGGCCTCATCTCGCAATGACGGGGGCGTCTCATGGGTTTCCTCAGGCTGTGGCGCCCGTGGGGGTTTTCTCACGAGGCACGACGAGGACCTCAGGGAGCCTCTTGTGCGGCGCCAGGGAACTCATGTCTCCATGCGCATGGCGAGGGGGAGCTGGTCATCACTCTCGAGTCATGGGAAATGACTAGGGCCTCAAGACGCGTTGAAGAAGGACTCTCGAGGTCTTTCTCGGGTGGCGGCGGGAAACCCTCGTTTCCCTCGACTTCTGCAGGGGACTATAGGGAACTTCCCAGGGTGCCTCTGAGAGGTGAGGGATACTGTGGAGTTGGCAGGGCCTCTCGGGACTCTGCTGAGTTCAGCGCAATGGAAGATTGCCTCATCTCGAGGGGAGGCAGGAACCTCAGGTTTCCTCTCCGATTCTGACTCCGACTGCACGGTCCGTTCAGTGTTGGGACAGGAGAGTCATGCCACGTCTTGTCTGAGGAATGGAATTCTGGTTGCCTCTCGAGTTGTTCCGGGAGTCTCAGGCCCCTTGTCGAGCTGTGTGTAGACCCTGCGGGTTTTTCTGGATGATGCACGAGGGTGTCAGTGCCCCTTCGTGTTGTGCCTTCACTCACAGGGTTGCCTTTGAAGAGGTGTCCGGGCATCGGGTTCTTATCAAGAGCGGACCGGAAAATCAGGGTCGTTCGGCACGTGGCACCTCACACATGGCTAGTCAAGAATTTCCTCCTGAGACCGGCCTCATCCTGAGGTGCACCAGGAAGGCCGGGAACCCCTTCCAGAGAAAGCAGGGGAATCGACTCTGCTGTCACGATCAGGAGGGGAGAAGGGGCTCAGATGAAGTGGTGCCTGGACCCTCGGTGTTCCCCTCGAGGGAACCCAGCGTGTCGGGGAACTTTTGCGGTCGCATCAAGGGTGTCAAGTACCGTTTCGCACTTAAGGACGGAACATGGGACTTCCCTGGAGACGCCCGGAACTTCGGTGTTCCCCTGGAGTGAGACCGGTAGGTTGGGGAACTTTGGGGTCGCATCAAGGGTGCCAAGTAGCATTTCGAACTTTAAGATGGAATGTGGGACTTCTGTTGAGACTCTAGCTGGCAAGGGCCTCATATTGCGATGAAGGGGGAACCACATGGTTTTTAAGACTTGAGGCTGAATTCTCGAATTACGATGGGAAATTCAGACTTCCTCTTGTGTTGACCGTGGGAAGACCAATCTTCCATTCAAATTGTGAGGGAGAGATGGAGGTTGCTCTCGAGTCACTGTAGGGCAAAATAGACCTCATCTAGGCTTGTGTCTAGGACATAATGTTCCACTCCAGGGGCGACAGGGATCTCGGGGTTGCATTCCAAACTCACCCGGGGAGTCAGGCCTCGTCTCCAGGGAAGCAAAGGACTCCGCTCTCCTCTCGAGTTGCACCGGGTATTTCTTGGACCCAACTGAGTGGCCTAAAGGGAGTCAATCCTCCTGTGAAGTTTGGAGAGAGGACCAGGGATTGCTCTCCAGGTCAGGCAGGAAAAGAAGGCCCCCAACTCTCCTTGACGGGGGCATCTTGTGGCTTTTCTCGAACTGCGGCGCCACTGTGGGTTTTCTCACGAGGTATGATGGGGTACTCAGGGAGCCTCTTGTGTGGTACTAAGGAAGTCAGTTTTCCTGCTTGTGGCGATGGGAGCGTGTCCTTGCTCTGGAGTCATGGTAGGGGAATCGGGCATCAAGAAACGTTGAAAAAGGACTCTCCAAGTCTTTCTCGGGTTACTTCAGGAAACTCTGGGTTCCCTCGACTTGTGCCAGTGACCTCAGGTAGCTTCTCAGGGAGCCTCTGAGAATTCAGGGATACTGTGGTGTTGGGAGGGGCCTCTCGGGACACCACTGAGTTTGGTTCAATGGAAGAGAGCCTCTTCTCTAGTTGAGGCAGGAACCTCAGGGTTCCTCTCCATTTCTGACTCCGATCGCAGGGTCCCTGAAGAGTTGGGACAGGAGAGTAAGGCCTCGTCTTGTGTGAAGGAATGCAACTTCACTTGCCTCTCGAGTTGTTCACGGGGTGACAGTCCACATTTGGAGCTGTGAGTGGAATCGGCGGGTTTTTCCAGACGATGCATGGGGATGTCAATGTCCCTTCATGTTGTGCCTTCATCCAAAGGGTTGCCTTCGAAGAGATGTCCGGGCGTCAGGTTCTTATCTAGAGTGGACCGGGAATTCGGGATCTTTCAACATGTGGCACCAACCATGAGGCTACTTTTCGAATTTCCTCATGAGACCGGCCTCATCCGGAGGTTCATGGGGAACGTCGGGAACCCTTGCAGAAAAAGCATGGGAATCGACCCTCCTGTCGCGATCAGGAGGGGTGAAGGGGCTCACAGGAAGTGGTGCCGTGAACTTTGGTGTTTCCCTCGAGTGAGACCGGTATGTCAGGGAACTTTGGGGGTCGCATCAAGGGTGCCAAGTACCGTTTTGTACTTCAGGATGGAACGTGGGACTTCTCTTGATACGCTGTAGTGGCCAAGGGCCTCATCTTGTGATGACGGGGGAGCCACGTGGTTTTTCTCAAGCTGCGGCGGGATTCTCGAGTTACAACGGGGAATTCAGGCTTCCTCTTGTGTTGGCCCAGGGAAGTCCAATCTTCCATTCGATTTGCAAGGGAGAGCTGGCGATTGCTCTCTAGTAACTGCAGTGCAAAATAGACCTCATCTAGGCTTGTGTCCAGGACCGAGTTTTCCTCTCCAGGTGCGACAGGAACTCGGGGTTGCATTCCAGACTCACACGGGTAGTCAGGCCTCGTCTCGAGGGGAAGCAAAGGACTCCGCTCTCCCTTCAAGTCCTGACAGGTATCTCTTGGAGCCAACTGAGAGGCCTAAAGAGAGTCAAGCCTCCTGTGGAGTCTGGAGAGAGGACTCGGTTTTGCTATCCATGCCAGGCAGGAAAGAAGTCCCTCATCTCGTGATGACGGGGGCGTATCGTGGGTTCTCTCGAGCTGCGGTGCCTGAATGGGGTTTCCAAAGACGTACGACGGGGAGCTCAGGGAGACTCTCTTCAGGCGTCAGGGAAGTCAGGTCTCCATGCGCATGGCAATGGGGAGCGGGTCTTTGCTCTCGAGTCATGGTAGGGGAATCGGGCCTCAAGACGCGCCGAAGGACTCTCAAGGTCTTTCTCGGGTCGCAGCAGGAAACCCTAGGTTCCCTCGACTTGTGCCGGTGACCTCAGGTAGATTCTCAAGGTGCCTCTGAGAATTCAGGGATACTGTGGAGTTGGGAGGGGCCTCTCGCGACTCATCTGGGTTTGGTGCAATGCAAGAGGGCCTCATCTCGAGTTGAGGCAGGAACCTCAGGTTTCCTCTCCATTTCTGACTCGGATGGCAGGGTCCCTGAAGAGTTGGGACAGGAGAGTCAGGCCTCGTCTTGTGTGGAGGAAACGAACTCTGCTTGCCTATCGAGTTGTTCACGGGGTGACATTCCACTTGTCGAGCTGTGTGTAGAACCTGCGGGTTTTTCTGGACGATGCACGGGAGTTTTAGTAACCCTTCTGTTGTGCCTTCATCCACAGGGTTGCCTTCGAAGTGGTGTCCGGGCATCGGGTTCTTATATAGAGCGGACCACACAATCGGGGTCTTTCGGCATGTGGCACCACCCACGAGGCTACGTCTCGAATTTCCTCCTGAGAAAGGCCTCATCCTTAGGTGCGCCGGAATGGGCGGGAACTCCTTCCAGACAAAGCAGGGGAATTTACCCTCCTGTCGTGATCAGGAGGGGAGAAAGTGATCAGATGAAGTGGTGCCGGGAACTTCGGTGTTCCCCTCGGTGAGAACGGTGTGTCGGGGAACTTTTGGGGTTACATCAAGGGTGAAAAGTAGCATTTCGCACTTCAAGACGGAACGTGGGACTTCACTTGAGACGCTGTAGCGGGCCAGGGCCTCATCTTGGGATGACGAGTGAACCACGTGGTTTTTCTCGCATTGCGGCGGGAGTCTCGAGTTTCGACGGGGAATTCAGATTTCCTCCTGTGTTGGCCCATGGAAGTCCAATCTTTCATTCGAGTTGCGAGGGTGAGCTGGGATCCCACTCGAGTCACTGCAGGGCAAAATAGACCATATCTAGGCTTGTGTCCAGGACCGAATATTCCTCTCCATGGGTGACAGGGATCTCGGGGTGGCATTCCAGACTCACCCGGGAAGTCCGGCCTTGTTTCTAGAGGAAGCAAAGTACTCCGCTTTCCTCTCGAGTCGCGACGGGTACCTATTGAGCGCACTGGGTAGCCTTAGTGAGTCAAGCCTCCCGTGGAGTTTGGAGAGACGACTCGGGATTGCCCTCCAGGCCATGCAGTTAATGATGGCCCTCATCTCACGATAACGGGGGCGTCTCGTGGGTTTTCTCGAGCTGCGGCGCCAGTGTGGGGTTTCTCACGAGGTACGACGGGGACCTCAGGGAGCCTCTCGTGAGGTGCCAGGGAAGTTAAGCCTCCATGCGCATGGGTACTGGGAGTGCTTCATTGCTCTTGAGACATGGTAGGGGAATCGGGCCTCAAGACGCATCAAAGAAGGACTGTCCAATCTTTCTCGGGTTGCGGCAGGAAACCCTGGGTTCCATCGACTTGTGCCGGAGATCTCAGGGAGCTTGTCAGGGTGCCTCTGAGAAGTCAGGGACACTGTGGGTTGGAGGGACCTCTCGGGACTCCAGTGGTTTTGGTGCTATGGAAGAGGGCCTCATCTTGAGTTGAGGCAGGAACCTCAGGGTTCCT
Source organism: Bubalus kerabau (assembly GCF_029407905.1). NCBI lineage: Eukaryota > Metazoa > Chordata > Mammalia > Artiodactyla > Bovidae > Bubalus > Bubalus kerabau. Next base: position 2,055,730 of record NW_026577907.1, read on the forward strand.
CTCCATTTCTGATTCGGATTGCAGGGTCCCAGCAGATTTGGGACAGGAGAGTCAGGCCTCGTCCTGTGTGGAGAATGGAACTCAGCTTGCCTCTCGAGTTGTGCACGGGTTGACAGACCACGTGTCGAGCTGTGTGTGGAACCTGTAGGTTTTTCCAGACGATGCACGGGTGTGTCTGTGCCCCTTCGTGTTGTGCCTTCATCCACAGGGTTGCCTTCTAAGGGGTGTCCAGGCATCGGGTTCTTATCAACAGCGGGCCGGGCAATCGGAGTCTTTCGGCATGTGGCACCACCCACGAGGCTACGTCTCGAACTTCCTCGTGAGACCGGCATCATCCTGAGGTGCGCCGTTAAGGTCGGGAAACCCTTGCAGACAAAGCAGGGGAATCGACCCTCCTGTCGTGATCAGGAGGGGAGAAGGCGCTCAAAAGAAATGGTGCCGGGAACTTCGGTGTTCCCCTCAAGTGAGACCGGTATGTTGGGGAACTTTTGGGGTCGCATCAAGGGTGCCAAGTACTGTTTCGCACTTCAAGATGGAACGTGGGACTACTCTTGAGACGCTGTAGCGGGAAAGTGCCTCATATTGCGATGATGGGGCAACCACTTGGTTTTTCTCCAGTTACGGCGGGATTCTCGAGTTACGACGGGGATTTCAGGCTTCCTCTTGTGTTGGCCCAGGGAAGTCCAATCTTCAATTCGAGTTGCGAGGGAGAGCTGGGGATTGCGCACAAGTCACTGTAGGGAAAAAGAGACCTCATCTTGGCTTGTGTCCAGGATCTAATGTTCCTCTCCAGGGGCGACAGGGATCTCGGGGTTGCATTCCAGACTCACCCGGGGAGTCAGGCCTCGTCTCGAGGGGAAGCAAATGACTCCACTCTCCTCTCGAGTCGCGACGGATATCTCTTGGAGCCCACTGAGTGGCCTACAGGGAGCCAAGCTTCCTGTGGATTTTGGAGAGAGGACTCGGTATTGCTCTCCAGGCCATGCAGAAAAAGAAGGCCCTCATCTCGCGATGACAGGGGCATCTCGTTGGTTTTCTCGAGCTGAGGCACAAGTGTGGTGTTTCCCTCGTGGTAAGGCTGGGAGCTCAGGGAGCATCTTGTGCGGCGCCAGGGAAGTCAGGTCTCCATGCGCGTGGCGAGGGGGAGTGCGTCATTGCTCTCTTGTCATGATAGGGGATTTTGACCTCAAGACGCATTGAAGAAGGACTCTCAAGGTCTTTCTCAGGTTGTGGCAGGAAACCATGGGTTCCCTCGACTCATGCATGTTACGTCAGGGAGCTTCTCAGGTGCCTATGTGAAATCAGGGATACTGTGGAGTTGGGAGTGACCTCTCGGAACTCCACTGGGTTTGGTGAAATGGAAAAAGGCATCATCTTTAGATAAAGCAGGAACATCAGGTTTCCTCTTCATTTCTGCCTTGGATCGCATGTTCCTGCAGAGTTGGGAGAGGAGAGTCAGGACTCATCTTGTGTGGAGGAATGGAAATCCGCTTGCATCTCGAGTTGTTCACGGGGTGACAGGCCTCTTGTAGAGCTGTATGTGGAACCTGCGGGTTTTTCCAGACGATGCACAGGGGTGTCAGTGCCCCTTTTGTTGTACCTTCATCCACAGGGTTGTCTTCAAAGAGGTGTCTGGTCATCGGGTTCTTCTCAAGAGTGTACTGGGAAATCGGGGTCTTTCGGCATGTGGCACCCCCCATGAGGCCACGTCTCGAAATTTCCCATGAGTCCGGCTTCATCCTGAGGTGCGCCGTGAATGTCGGGAACTCCTTTAAGTCAAAGCAGGGGAATCGACCCTCTTGTCGCTATCAGGAGGGGAGAAGGGGCTCAAAAGAAGTGGTGCCGGGAACCTCGGTGTTCCCCTCAAATGAAACCGGTGTGTCGGGGAACATTTGGGGTCGCATTAAGGGTGCCAAGTAACGTTTTGCACTTCAACACAGAACGTGGGACTTCTCTTGAGACACCGTAGTGAGCACGGGCCCCATCTTGTGATGACGGGGGAACCACGTGGTTTTTCTCGAGTTGCGGCAGGGAATTCAGGCTTCCTCTTGTGTTGGCCCAGGGAAGTCCAAATTTCCATACGAGTTGAGAGCTAGAGCTGGGGGTTGGCTCGAGTTATTGCAGGGCAAAAGAGACCTCATCTAGGCTTGTGTCTAGGACCTAATGTTCCTTTCAAGGGGCAACAGGGATCTCGGAGTTGCATTCCAGATCCTCCCGAGGAGTCAGGCCTCTTCAAGAGGGTAATGAATGGACTCCCCTCTCCTCTTGAGTCGCGACGGGTATCTCTTAGAGCCCATTGTGTGGCCTAAAGGGAGTCAAGCCTCCTGTGGAGATTGGAGAGAGGACTCGGGATTGCTCTCCAGGCCATGCAGGAAAAGAAGGCCCTCATAACGTGATGACGGGGGCGTCTTGTGCATTTTCTCGAGGTGCGGTGCAAGGATGGGGTTTCTCACAAGATACGATGGGGAGCTCAGGGAGTCTCTCGTATGGTGACAGGAAAGACAGGTCTCCATGCACGTGTGGAGGGGGAGCGCGTCATTGCTCTCGAGTCATGGTAGGGGAATCGGGCCTCAAGAGGCGTTGAAGAACGACTCTCAAGGTCTTTTTCCGGTTGCGGCAGGAAACCCTGGTTTTTCTCGACTTGTGCTGGTGACCTCAGGGAGCTTAACATGGTGCCTCTGAGAAGTCAGGGATTCTGTGGAGTTGGGAGGGGCCACTCGGGACACCACTGGGTGTGGTATAATGCAAGAGGGCCTCATCTCGTGTTGAGGAAGGAACCTCAGGGTTCCTCTCCATTTCAGACTCCGATCTCAGGATTCCTGCAGAGTTGGGACAGGAGAGTCAGGCCTCGTATTCTGTGGAGAAATGAAACTTAGCTTGCCTCTCGAGTTGTTCACGAGGTAACAGGTCACTTGTCGAGCTGTATGTGGAACCTGCAGAATTTTCCAAAAGATGCACGGGTGTGCAGGGCCCCTCCTTGTTGTGCCTTCATCCAACGGGATGCATTCGAAGAAGTGTACGGGCATCGGGTTCTTATTAATAGCGGACCAGGAAATGGGGTCTTTCCGTATGTGGCACCACCCACGAGGCTACATCTCCAATTTCCTCGTGAGACCGGCCTCATCCTGAGGTGCGCTGGGAAGATCGGTAACGCCTTCCAGACAAAGCAGGAGAATCGACACTCCTGTTGCAATCAGGAGGGGAGAAGGGGCTCAAATGATGTGGTGTGGGGAACATGGGTGTTCCCCTCGAGTGAGGCATGTATGTTGGGGAACTTTGGGGGTGCCAACATGGGTGCCAAGTACTGTTTTGCACTTCAGTGGGAACGTGGACATCTTTTGAGACGCTGTGGAGGGCAAGGGGCTCATGCTGCGAAGACGATGGAACCACGTGGTTTTTCTCGAGTTGTGGCGGGATTCTCGAGTTATGATGGGGATTTCAGGCTTCCTCTTGTGTTGGCCCTGGGAAGCCCAAACTTCCCTTCGAGTTGCGAGCGAAAGCTGGGGGTTGTGCTCGAGTCACTGCAGGGCCAAAGAGACCTCATCTAGGCATGGGTCCAGGACCTAATAGTCCTCTCATGGAAAGACAAGGATCTCGGGATCGCACTCCAGACTCCCCCGGGGAGTCAGGCCTCGCCTCGAGGGGAAGCAAAGGACTGGGCTCTCCTCTCGAGCCACGACGCGGATCTCTTGGAGCCCACTGAGTGGCCTCAAGGGAGTCAAGCCTCCTCTTCAGTTTGGAGAGAGGACTCGGAATTGCTCTCCAGGCCAGACAGGAAAAGAAGGCCCTCACCTCGAGAGGACGGGTGCGTCTCAGGGGTTTCCTCGAGCTGCGGCGCCCGTGGGGGTTTTCTCACAAGGCACGACGAGGATCTCAGGAGCCTCTCGTGCGGCGCTAGGGAAGCCAGGTCTCCATGGGGGAGGCGAGGGGGAGCGCGTCTTTGCTTTCTACTCCAGGGAGGGGACTAGGGCCTCAAGACACGTTGAAGAAGGACTCTCGAGGTCTTTCTCGGGTGGCGACGGGAAACCCTCGATTCCCTCGACTTCTGCCGGAGACCTGAGGGAACTTCCCAGGGAGCCTCTGAGAGGTGAGGGATGCTGTGGAGTTGGCGGGGCCTCTGGGGACTAAGCTGGGTTTGGCGCACTGGAAGAGGGCCTCATCTCGAGGGGAGGCAGGAACCTCAGGCTTCCTCTCCGTTACAGACTCCAACTTCAGGGTCCCTGCAGAGTTGGGACAGGAGAGTCAGGCCTCGTCTTGTCTGAGGAAGGGAACCCCGCTTGCCTCTCGAGTTGCTCAGGGGGTCTCAGGCCGCTCGTCGAGCTGTGTGTGGAACCCGCGGATGATTGCCGACGATGCACGGGGGTGGCAGTGCCCCTACGTGTTGTGCCTTCACCCACAGGGTTGCCTTCGAAGAGGGGTCCGGGCCTCGGGTCCTTCTCAAGAGCGGACCGGGGAATCGGGGGCGTTCGGCATGTGGCCCCACCCACGTGGCTCGTCTTTAATTTCCTCGTAAGACCGGTCTCATCCTGAGGTACGCCGGGAAGGCCGGGAACCCCTTCCAGACCGCGCAGGGGAATCGCCTCTCCTCTCGCGATCAGGAGGGGAGAAGGGGCTCAGGGAAGCGGTGCAGGGACCCTCGGTGTTCCCCTCGGGGGAACCCGGCGTGTCGGGGGACTTTTGGGTGTCGCAGGAAGGCTGTCAGGGACCGTTTCACCCTTCAGGGCGGAACAGGGGACTTCCCTTGAGACGCCGTGGCGGGCAAGGGCCTCATCTTGCCAAGAGGTGGGAACCACGTGGTTTTTCTCGAGTTGCGGCGGGATTCTCGAGTTACGACGGGGATCTCAGCCTTCCCCTTGGGTTGGCCCTGGGAAGCCCAATCTTCCCCTCGGGTTGCGAGGGAAAGCTGGGGGTTGCGCTCGAGTCACCGCAGGGCCGAAGAGACCTCACCTAGGCGTGTGTCCGGGACCTAATATTCCTCTCCAGGGAAGGCAGGGATCTCGGGGTTGCATTCCAGGCTCCCCCGGGGAGTCAGGCCTCGTCTCGAGGGGAAGCCAAGGACTCCGCTCTCCTCTCGAGTCGCGACGCGGGTCTCTTGGATCCCTCTGAGCGGCCTCAAGGGAGTCCAGCCTCCTCTTCCGTTTGGAGAGAAGACCCGGGATTGCTCTCCAGGCCATGCAGGAAAAGAAGGCCCTCAGCTCGCGAGGACGGGGGCGTCTCAGGGGTTTCCTCGAGCTGCGGCGCCCGTGGGGGTTTTCTCCCGAGGCACGACGAGGATCTCAGGGAGCCTCTCATGCGGCCCCAGGGAAGTCAGGTCTCCATGCGCGTGGCGAGGGGGAGCGCGTCCTGGCTCTCGAGTCATGGGAGGGGACTAGGGCCTCGAGACGCGTTGAAGAAGGACTCTCGAGGTCTTTCTCGGGGGGAGGCGGGAAACCCTCGTGTCCCTCGCCTTCTGCCGGGGACCTTAGCCAACTTCCAGGGTGCCTCTGAAGGCGAGAGATCCTGTGGAGGTGGCGGGGCCCCTCGGGACCCCGCTGGGTCTGGCGCAACGGAAGAGGGCCTCACCTCGAGGGGAGGCAGGAACCTCAGGCTTCCTCTCCGTTTCGGACTCCGACCGCAGGGTCCCTGCAGAGTTGGGACAGGAGAGTCAGGCCTTGTCTTGTCTGAGGAAGGGAACCCCGCTGGCCTCTCGAGTTGCTCAGGGGGTCTCAGGCCCCTCGTCGAGCTGTGTGTGGAACCCGCGGGTCTTTGCGGACGATGCACGGGGGTGGCAGCGCCCCTTCGTGTTGTGCCTTCACCCACAGGGTTGCCTTCGAAGAGGGGTCCGGGCCTCGGGTCCTTCTCAAGGGCGGACCGGGGAATCGGGGGCGTTCGGCATGTGGCCCCACCCACGTGGCTCGTCTCGAATTTCCTCGTGAGACCGGCCTCATCCTGAGGTGCGCCGGGAAGGCCGGGAACCCCTTCCAGACCACGCAGGGGAATCGCCTCTCCTGTCGCGATCAGGAGGGGAGAAGGGGCTCAGAGGAAGCGGTGCCGGGACCCTCGGTGTTCCCCTCGAGGGAACCCGGCGTGTCGGGGGACTTTTGGGGGTCGCAGGAAGGCTGTCAGGGACCGTTTCGCCCTTCAGGGCGGAACAGGGGACTTCCCTTGAGACGCCGTGGCGGGCAAGGGCCTCATCTTGCCAAGAGGTGGGAACCACGTGGTTTTTCTCGAGTTGCGGCGGGATTCTCGAGTTACGACGGGGATCTCAGCCTTCCCCTTGGGTTGGCCCTGGGAAGCCCAATCTTCCCCTCGGGTTGCGAGGGAAAGCTGGGGGTTGCGCTCGAGTCACTGCAGGGCCGAAGAGACCTCACCTAGGCGTGTGTCCGGGACCTAATATTCCTCTCCAGGGAAGGCAGGGATCTCGGGGTTGCATTCCAGGCTCCCCCGGGGAGTCAGGCCTCGTCTCGAGGGGAAGCCAAGGACTCCGCTCTCCTCTCGAGTCGCGACGCGGGTCTCTTGGAGCCCCCTGAGCGGCCTCAAGGGAGTCCAGCCTCCTCTTCCGTATGGAGAGAGGACCCGGGATTGCTCTCCAGGCCATGCAGGAAAAGAAGGCCCTCAGCTCGCGAGGACGGGGGCGTCTCAGGGGTTTCCTCGAGCTGCGGCGCCCGTGGGGGTTTTCTCCCGAGGCACGACGAGGATCTCAGGGAGCCTCTCGTGCGGCGCCAGGGAAGTCAGGTCTCCATGCGCATGGCGAGGGGGAGCGCGTCCTGGCTCTCGAGTCACGGGAGGGGACTAGGGCCTCGAGACGCGTTGAAGAAGGACTCTCGAGGTCTTTCTCGGGGGTCGGCGGGAAACCCTCGTGTCCCTCGCCTTCTGCCGGGGACCTTAGGGAACTTCCCAGGGTGCCTCTGAGGGGCGAGGGATCCTGTGGAGGTGGCGGGGCCCCTCGGGACTCCGCTGTGTCTGGCGCAACGGAAGAGGGCCTGACCTCGAGGGGGGCAGGAACCTCAGGCTTCCTCTCCGTTTTGGACTCCGACCGCAGGGTCCCTGCAGAGTTGGGACAGGAGAGTCAGGCCTCGTCTTGTCTGAGGAAGGGAACCCCGCTGGCCTCTCGAGTTGCTCAGGGGGTCTCAGGCCCCTCGTCGAGCTGTGTGTGGAACCCGCGAGTCTTTGCGGACGAAGCACGGGGGTGGCAGCGCCCCTTCGTGTTGTGCCTTCACCCACAGGGTTGCCTTCGAAGAGGGGTCCGCGCCTCGGGTCCTTCACAAGGGCGGACCGGGGAATCGGGGGCGTTCGGCATGTGGCCCCACACACGTGGCTAGTCTCGAATTTCCTCGTGAGACCGGCCTCATCCTGAGGTGCGCCGGGAAGGCCGGGAACCCCTTCCAGACCACGCAGGGGAATCGCCTCTCCTGTCGCGATCAGGAGGGGAGAAGGGGCTCAGAGGAAGCGGTGCCGGGACCCTCGGTGTTCCCCTCGAGGGAACCCGGCGTGTCGGGGGACTTTTGGGGGTCGCAGGAAGGCTGTCAGGGACCGTTTCGCCCTTCAGGGCGGAACAGGGGACTTCCCTTGAGACGCCGTGGCGGGCAAGGGCCTCATCTTGCCAAGAGGTGGGAACCACGTGGTTTTTCTCGAGTTGCGGCGGGATTCTCGAGTTACGACGGGGATCTCAGCCTTCCCCTTGGGTTGGCCCTGGGAAGCCCAATCTTCCCCTCGGGTTGCGAGAGAAAGCTGGGGGTTGCGCTCGAGTCACTGCAGGGCCGAAGAGACCTCACCTAGGCGTGTGTCCGGGACCTAATATTCCTCTCCAGGGAAGGCAGGGATCTCGGGGTTGCATTCCAGGCTCCCCCGGGGAGTCAGGCCTCGTCTCGAGGGGAAGCCAAGGACTCCGTTCTCCTCTCGAGTCGCGACGCGGGTCTCTTGGAGCCCCCTGAGCGGCCTCAAGGGAGTCCAGCCTCCTCTTCCGTTTGGAGAGAGGACCCGGGATTGCTCTCCAGGCCATGCAGGAAAAGAAGGCCCTCAGCTCGCGAGGACGGGGGCGTCTCAGGGGATTCCTCGAGCTGCGGCGCCCGTGGGGGTTTTCTCCCGAGGCACGACGAGGATCTCAGGGAGCCTCTCGTGCGGCGCCAGGGAAGTCAGGTCTCCATGCGCGTGGCGAGGGGGAGCGCGTCCTGGCTCTCGAGTCACGGGAGGGGACTAGGGCCTCGAGACGCGTTGAAGAAGGACTCTCGAGGTCTTTCTCGGGGGGCGGCGGGAAACCCTCGTGTCCCTCGCCTTCTGCCGGGGACCTTAGGGAACTTCCCAGGGTGCCTCTGAGGGGCGAGGGATCCTGTGGAGGTGGCGGGGCCCCTCGGGACTCCGCTGTGTCTGGCGCAACAGAAGAAGGCCTGACCTCGAGGGGGGCAGGAACCTCAGGCTTCCTCTCCGTTTTGGACTCCGACCGCAGGCTCCCTGCAGAGTTGGGACAGGAGAGTCAGGCCTCGTCTTGTCTGAGGAAGGGAACCCCGCTGGCCTCTCGAGTTGCTCAGGGGGTCTCAGGCCCCTCGTCGAGCTGTGTGTGGAACCCGCGGGTCTTTGCGGACGATGCACGGGGGTGGCAGTGCCCCTTCGTGTTGGGCCTTCCCCCACAGGGTTGCCTTCGAAGAGGGGTCCGGGCCTCGGGTCCTTCTCAAGGGCGGACCGGGGAATCGGGGGCGTTCGGCATGTGGCCCCACCCACGTGGCTCGTCTCGAATTTCCTCGTGAGACCGGCCTCATCCTGAGGTGCGCCGGGAAGCCCGGGAACCCCTTCCAGACCACGCAGGGGAATCGCCTCTCCTGTCGCGATCAGGAGGGGAGAAGGGGCTCAGAGGAAGCGGTGCCGGGACCCTCGGTGTTCCCCTCGAGGGAACCCGGCGTGTCGGGGGACTTTTGGGGGTCGCAGGAAGGCTGTCAGGGACCGTTTCGCCCTTCAGGGTGGAACAGGGGACTTCCCTTGAGACGCCGTGGCGGGCAAGGGCCTCATCTTGCCAAGAGGTGGGAACCACGTGGTTTTTTTCGAGTTGCGCCGGGATTCTCGAGTTACGACGGGGATCTCAGCCTTCCCCTTGGGTTGGCCCTGGGAAGCCCAATCTTCCCCTCGGGTTGCGAGGGAAAGCTGGGGGTTGCGCTCGAGTCACCGCAGGGCCGAAGAGACCTCACCTAGGCGTGTGTCCGGGACCTAATATTCCTCTCCAGGGAAGGCAGGGATCTCGGGGTTGCATTCCAGGCTCCCCCGGGGAGTCAGGCCTCGTCTCGAGGGGAAGCCAAGGACTCCGCTCTCCTCTCGAGTCGCGACGCGCGGCTCTTGGAGCCCCCTGAGCGGCCTCAAGGGAGTCCAGCCTCCTCTTCCGTTTGGAGAGAGGACCCGGGATTGCTCTCCAGGCCATGCAGGAAAAGAAGGCCCTCAGCTCGCGAGGACGGGGGCGTCTCAGGGGTTTCCTCGAGCTGCGGCGCCCGTGGGGGTTTTCTCCCGAGGCACGACGAGGATCTCAGGGAGCCTCTCGTGCGGCGCCAGGGAAGTCAGGTCTCCATGCGCGTGGCGAGGGGGAGCGCGTCCTGGCTCTCGAGTCACGGGAGGGGACTAGGGCCTCGAGACACGTTGAAGAAGGACTCTCGAGGTCTTTCTCGGGGGGCGGCGGGAAACCCTCGTGTCCCTCGCCTTCTGCCGGGGACCTTAGGGAACTTCCCAGGGTGCCTCTGAGAGGCGAGGGATCCTGTGGAGGTGGCGGGGCCCCTCGGGACTCCGCTGGGTCTGGCGCAACGGAAGAGGGCCTCACCTCGAGGGGAGGCAGGAACCTCAGGCTTCCTCTCCGTTTTGGACTCCGACCGCAGGCTCCCTGCAGAGTTGGGACAGGAGAGTCAGGCCTCGTCTTGTCTGAGGAAGGGAACCCCGCTGGCCTCTCGAGTTGCTCAGGGCGTCTCAGGCCCCTCGTCGAGCTGTGTGTGGAACCCGCGGGTCTTTGCGGACAATGCACGGGGGTGGCAGTGCCCCTTCGTGTTGGGCCTTCCCCCACAGGGTTGCCTTCGAAGAGGGGTCCGGGCCTCGGGTCCTTCTCAAGGGCGAACCGGGGAATCGGGGGCGTTCGTCATGTGGCCCCACCCACGTGGCTCGTCTCGAATTTCCTCGTGAGACCGGCCTCATCCTGAGGTGCGCCGGGAAGCCCGGGAACCCCTTCCAGACCACGCAGGGGAATCGCCTCTCCTGTCGCGATCAGGAGGGGAGAAGGGGCTCAGAGGAAGTGGTGCCGGGACCCTCGGTGTTCCCCTCGAGGGAACCCGGCGTGTCGGGGGACTTTTGGGGGTCGCAGGAAGGCTGTCAGGGACCGTTTCGCCCTTCAGGGCGGAACAGGGGACTTCCCTTGAGACGCCGTGGCGGGCAAGGGCCTCATCTTGCCAAGAGGTGGGAACCACGTGGTTTTTCTCGAGTTGCGGCGGGATTCTCGAGTTACGACGGGGATCTCAGCCTTCCCCTTGGGTTGGCCCTGGGAAGCCCAATCTTCCCCTCGGGTTCGAGGGAAAGCTGGGGGTTGCGCTCGAGTCACCGCAGGGCCGAAGAGACCTCACCTAGGCGTGTGTCCGGGACCTAATATTCCTCTCCAGGGAAGGCAGGGATCTCGGGGTTGCATTCCAGGCTCCCCCGGGGAGTCAGGCCTCGTCTCGAGGGGAAGCCAAGGACTCCGCTCTCCTCTCGAGTCGCGACGCGGGTCTCTTGGAGCCCCCTGAGCGGCCTCAAGGGAGTCCAGCCCCCTCTTCCGTTTGGAGAGAGGACCCGGGATTGCTCTCCAGGCCATGCAGGAAAAGAAGGCCCTCAGCTCGCGAGGACGGGGGCGTCTCAGTGGTTTCCTCGAGCTGTGGCGCCCGTGGGGGTTTTCTCCCGAGGCACGACGAGGATCTCAGGGAGCCTCTCGTGCGGCGCCAGGGAAGTCAGGTCTCCATGCGCGTGGCGAGGGGGAGCGCGTCCTGGCTCTCGAGTCACGGGAGGGGACTAGGGCCTCGAGACGCGTTGAAGAAGGACTCTCGAGGTCTTTCTCGGGGGGCGGCGGGAAACCCTCGTGTCCCTCGCCTTCTGCCGGGGACCTTAGGGAACTTCCCAGGGTGCCTCTGAGAGGCGAGGGATCCTGTGGAGGTGGCGGGGCCCCTCGGGACTCCGCTGGGTCTGGCGCAACGGAAGAGGGCCTCACCTCGAGGGGAGGCAGGAACCTCAGGCTTCCTCTCCGTTTCGGACTCCGACCGCAGGGTCCCTGCAGAGTTGGGACAGGAGAGTCAGGCCTCGTCTTGTCTGAGGAAGGGAACCCCGCTGGCCTCTCGAGTTGCTCAGGGGGTCTCAGGCCCCTCGTCGAGCTGTGTGTGGAACCCGCGGGTCTTTGCGGACGATGCACGGGGGTGGCAGTGCCCCTTCGTGTTGGGCCTTCCCCCACAGGGTTGCCTTCGAAGAGGGGTCCGGGCCTCGGGTCCTTCTCAAGGGCGGACCGGGGAATCGGGGGCGTTCGGCATGTGGCCCCACCCACGTGGCTCGTCTCGAATTTCCTCGTGAGACCGGCCTCATCCTGAGGTGCGCCGGGAAGGCCGGGAACCCCTTCCACACCATGCAGGGTAATCGCCTCTCCTGTCGCGATCAGGAGGGGAGAAGGGGCTCAGAGGAAGCGGTGCCGGGACCCTCGGTGTTCCCCTCGAGGGAACCCGGCGTGTCGGGGGACTTTTGGGGGTCGCAGGAAGGCTGTCAGGGACCGTTTCGCCCTTCAGGGCGGAACAGGGGACTTCCCTTGAGACGCCGTGGCGGGCAAGGGCCTCATCTTGCCAAGAGGTGGGAACCACGTGGTTTTTCTCGAGTTGCGGCGGGATTCTCGAGTTACGACGGGGATCTCAGCCTTCCCCTTGGGTTGGCCCTGGGAAGCCCAATCTTCCCCTCGGGTTCGAGGGAAAGCTGGGGGTTGCGCTCGAGTCACCGCAGGGCCGAAGAGACCTCACCTAGGCGTGTGTCCGGGACCTAATATTCCTCTCCAGGGAAGGCAGGGATCTCGGGGTTGCATTCCAGGCTCCCCCGGGGAGTCAGGCCTCGTCTCGAGGGGAAGCCAAGGACTCCGCTCTCCTCTCGAGTCGCGACGCGGGTCTCTTGGAGCCCCCTGAGCGGCCTCAAGGGAGTCCAGCCCCCTCTTCCGTTTGGAGAGAGGACCCGGGATTGCTCTCCAGGCCATGCAGGAAAAGAAGGCCCTCAGCTCACGAGGACGGGGGCGTCTCAGGGCTTTCCTCGAGCTGTGGCGCCCGTGGGGGTTTTCTCCCGAGGCACGACGAGGATCTCAGGGAGCCTCTCGTGCGGCGCCAGGGAAGTCAGGTCTCCATGCGCGTGGCGAGGGGGAGCGCGTCCTGGCTCTCGAGTCACGGGAGGGGACTAGGGCCTCGAGACGCGTTGAAGAAGGACTCTCGAGGTCTTTCTCGGGGGGCGGCGGGAAACCCTCGTGTCCCTCGCCTTCTGCCGGGGACCTTAGGGAACTTCCCAGGGTGCCTCTGAGAGGCGAGGGATCCTGTGGAGATGGCGGGGCCCCTCGGGACTCCGCTGGGTCTGGCGCAACGGAAGAGGGCCTCACCTCGAGGGGAGGCAGGAACCTCAGGCTTCCTCTCCGTTTCGGACTCCGACCGCAGGGTCCCTGCAGAGTTGGGACAGGAGAGTCAGGCCTCGTCTTGTCTGAGGAAGGGAACCCCGCTGGCCTCTCGAGTTGCTCATGGGGTCTCAGGCCCCTCGTCGAGCTGTGTGTGGAACCCGCGGGTCTTTGCGGACGATGCACGGGGGTGGCAGTGCCCCTTCGTGTTGGGCCTTCCCCCACAGGGTTGCCTTCGAAGAGGGGTCCGGGCCTCGGGTCCTTCTCAAGGGCGGACCGGGGAATCGGGGGCGTTCGGCATGTGGCCCCACCCACGTGGCTCGTCTCTAATTTCCTCGTGAGACCGGCCTCATCCTGAGGTGCGCCGGGAAGGCCGGGAACCCCTTCCAGACCACGCAGGGGAATCGCCTCTCCTGTCGCCATCAGGAGGGGAGAAGGGGCTCAGAGGAAGCGGTGCCGGGACCCTCGGTGTTCCCCTCGAGGGAACCCGGCGTGTCGGGGGACTTTTGGGGGTCGCAGGAAGGCTGTCAGGGACCGTCTCGCCCTTCAGGGCGGAACAGGGGACTTCCCTTGAGACGCCGTGGCGGGCAAGGGCCTCATCTTGCCAAGAGGTGGGAACCACGTGGTTTTTCTCGAGTTGCGGCGGGATTCTCGAGTTACGACGGGGATCTCAGCCTTCCCCTTGGGTTGGCCCTGGGAAGCCCAATCTTCCCCTCGGGTTGCGAGGGAAAGCTGGGGGTTGCGCTCGAGTCACCGCAGGGCCGAAGAGACCTCACCTAGGCGTGTGTCCGGGACCTAATATTCCTCTCCAGGGAAGGCAGGGATCTCGGGGTTGCATTCCAGGCTCCCCCGGGGAGTCAGGCCTCGTCTCGAGGGGAAGCCAAGGACTCCGCTCTCCTCTCGAGTCGCGACGCGGGTCTCTTGGAGCCCCCTGAGCGGCCTCAAGGGAGTCCAGCCCCCTCTTCCGTTTGGAGAGAGGACCCGGGATTGCTCTCCAGGCCATGCAGGAAAAGAAGGCCCTCAGCTCGCGAGGACGGGGGCGTCTCAGGGGTTTCCTCGAGCTGCGGCGCCCGTGGGGGTTTTCTCCCGAGGCACGACGAGGATCTCAGGGAGCCTCTCGTGCGGCGCCAGGGAAGTCAGGTCTCCATGCGCGTGGCGAGGGGGAGAGCGTCCTGGCTCTCGAGTCACGGGAGGGGACTAGGGCCTCGAGACGCGTTGAAGAAGGACTCTCGAGGTCTTTCTCGGGGGGCGGCGGGAAACCCTCGTGTCCCTCGCCTTCTGCCGGGGACCTTAGGGAACTTGCCAGGGTGCCTCTGAGAGGCGAGGGATCCTGTGGAGGTGGCGGGGCCCCTCGGGACTCCGCTGGGTCTGGCGCAACGGAAGAGGGCCTCACCTCGAGGGGAGGCAGGAACCTCAGGCTTCCTCTGCGTTTCGGACTCCGACCGCAGGGTCCCTGCAGAGTTGGGACAGGAGAGTCAGGCCTCGTCTTGTCTGAGGAAGGGAACCCCGCTGGCCTCTCGAGTTGCTCAGGGGGTCTCAGGCCCCTCGTCGAGCTGTGTGTGGAACCCGCGGGTCTTTGCGGACGATGCACGGGGGTGGCAGTGCCCCTTCGTCTTGGGCCTTCCCCCACAGGGTTGCCTTCGAAGAGGGGTCCGGGCCTTGGGTCCTTCTCAAGGGCGGACCGGGGAATCGGGGGCGTTCGGCATGTGGCCCCACCCACGTGGCTCGTCTCGAATTTCCTCGTGAGACCGGCCTCATCCTGAGGTGCGCCGGGAAGGCCGGGAACCCCTTCCAGACCACGCAGGGGAATCGCCTCTCCTGTCGCGATCAGGAGGGGAGAAGGGGCTCAGAGGAAGCGGTGCCGGGACCCTCGGTGTTCCCCTCGAGGGAACCTGGCGTGTCGGGGGACTTTTGGGGGTCGCAGGAAGGCTGTCAGGGACCGTTTCGCCCTTCAGGGCGGAACAGGGGACTTCCCTTGAGACGCCGTGGCGGGCAAGGGCCTCATCTTGCCAAGAGGTGGGAACCACGTGGTTTTTCTCGAGTTGCGGCGGGATTCTCGAGTTACGACGGGGATCTCAGCCTTCCCCTTGGGTTGGCCCTGGGAAGCCCAATCTTCCCCTCGGGTTGCGAGGGAAAGCTGGGGGTTGCGCTCGAGTCACCGCAGGGCCGAAGAGACCTCACCTAGGCGTGTGTCCGGGACCTAATATTCCTCTCCAGGGAAGGCAGGGATCTCGGGGTTGCATTCCAGGCTCCCCCGGGGAGTCAGGCCTCGTCTCGAGGGGAAGCCAAGGACTCCGCTCTCCTCTCGAGTCGCGACGCGGGTCTCTTGGAGCCCCCTGAGCGGCCTCAAGGGAGTCCAGCCCCCTCTTCCGTTTGGAGAGAGGACCCGGGATTGCTCTCCAGGCCATGCAGGAAAAGAAGGCCCTCAGCTCGCGAGGACGGGGGCGTCTCAGGGGTTTCCTCGAGCTGCGGCGCCCGTGGGGGTTTTCTCCCGAGGCACGACGAGGATCTCAGGGAGCCTCTCGTGCGGCGCCAGGGAAGTCAGGTCTCCATGCGCGTGGCGAGGGGGAGCGCGTCCTGGCTGTCGAGTCATGGGAGGGGACTAGGGCCTCGAGACGCGTTGAAGAAGGACTCTCGAGGTCTTTCTCGGGGGGCGGCGGGAAACCCTCGTGTCCCTCGCCTTCTGCCGGGGACCTTAGGGAACTTGCCAGGGTGCCTCTGAGAGGCGAGGGATCCTGTGGAGGTGGCGGGGCCCCTCGGGACTCCGCTGGGTCTGGCGCAACGGAAGAGGGCCTCACCTCGAGGGGAGGCAGGAACCTCAGGCTTCCTCTCCGTTTCGGACTCCGACCGCAGGGTCCCTGCAGAGTTGGGACAGGAGAGTCAGGCCTCGTCTTGTCTGAGGAAGGGAACCCCGCTGGCCTCTCGAGTTGCTCAGGGGGTCTCAGGCCCCTCGTCGAGCTGTGTGTGGAACCCGCGGGTCTTTGCGGACGATGCACGGGGGTGGCAGTGCCCCTTCGTGTTGGGCCTTCCCCCACAGGGTTGCCTTCGAAGAGGGGTCCGGGCCTTGGGTCCTTCTCAAGGGCGGACCGGGGAATCGGGGGCGTTCGGCATGTGGCCCCACCCACGTGGCTCGTCTCGAATTTCCTCGTGAGACCGGCCTCATCCTGAGGTGCGCCGGGAAGCCCGGGAACCCCTTCCAGACCACGCAGGGGAATCGCCTCTCCTGTCGCGATCAGGAGGGGAGAAGGGGCTCAGAGGAAGCGGTGCCGGGACCCTCGGTGTTCCCCTCGAGGGAACCTGGCGTGTCGGGGGACTTTTGGGGGTCGCAGGAAGGCTGTCAGGGACCGTTTCGCCCTTCAGGGCGGAACAGGGGACTTCCCTTGAGACGCCGTGGCGGGCAAGGGCCTCATCTTGCCAAGAGGTGGGAACCACGTGGTTTTTCTCGAGTTGCGGCGGGATTCTCGAGTTACGACGGGGATCTCAGCCTTCCCCTTGGGTTGGCCCTGGGAAGCCCAATCTTCCCCTCGGGTTGCGAGGGAAAGCTGGGGGTTGCGCTCGAGTCACCGCAGGGCCGAAGAGACCTCACCTAGGCGTGTGTCCGGGACCTAATATTCCTCTCCAGGGAAGGCAGGGATCTCGGGGTTGCATTCCAGGCTCCCCCGGGGAGTCAGGCCTCGTCTCGAGGGGAAGCCAAGGACTCCGCTCTCCTCTCGAGTCGCGACGCGGGTCTCTTGGAGCCCCCTGAGCGGCCTCAAGGGAGTCCAGCCCCCTCTTCCGTTTGGAGAGAGGACCCGGGATTGCTCTCCAGGCCATGCAGGAAAAGAAGGCCCTCAGCTCGCGAGGACGGGGGCGTCTCAGGGGTTTCCTCGAGCTGCGGCGCCCGTGGGGGTTTTCTCCCGAGGCACGACGAGGATCTCAGGGAGCCTCTCGTGCGGCGCCAGGGAAGTCAGGTCTCCATGCGCGTGGCGAGGGGGAGCGCGTCCTGGCTGTCGAGTCATGGGAGGGGACTAGGGCCTCGAGACGCGTTGAAGAAGGACTCTCGAGGTCTTTCTCGGGGGGCGGCGGGAAACCCTCGTGTCCCTCGCCTTCTGCCGGGGACCTTAGGGAACTTCCCAGGGTGCCTCTG
Organism: Bubalus kerabau; assembly: GCF_029407905.1. NCBI lineage: Eukaryota > Metazoa > Chordata > Mammalia > Artiodactyla > Bovidae > Bubalus > Bubalus kerabau. The sequence continues at coordinate 2,072,451 of NW_026577907.1, forward strand.
AGAGGCGAGGGATCCTGTGGAGGTGGCGGGGCACCTCGGGACTCCGCTGGGTCTGGCGCAACGGAAGAGGGCCTCACCTCGAGGGGAGGCAGGAACCTCAGGCTTCCTCTCCGTTTCGGACTCCGACCGCAGGGTCCCTGCAGAGTTGGGACAGGAGAGTCAGGCCTCGTCTTGTCTGAGGAAGGGAACCCCGCTGGCCTCTCGAGTTGCTCAGGGGGTCTCAGGCCCCTCGTCGAGCTGTGTGTGGAACCCGCGGGTCTTTGCGGACGATGCACGGGGGTGGCAGTGCCCCTTCGTGTTGGGCCTTCCCCCACAGGGTTGCCTTCGAAGAGGGGTCCGGGCCTCGGGTCCTTCTCAAGGGCGGACCGGGGAATCGGGGGCGTTCGGCATGTGGCCCCACCCACGTGGCTCGTCTCGAATTTCCTCGTGAGACCGGCCTCATCCTGAGGTGCGCCGGGAAGGCCGGGAACCCCTTCCAGACCACGCAGGGGAATCGCCTCTCCTGTCGCGATCAGGAGGGGAGAAGGGGCTCAGAGGAAGCGGTGCCTGGACCCTCGGTGTTCCCCTCGAGGGAACCCGGCGTGTCGGGGGACTTTTGGGGGTCGCAGGAAGGCTGTCAGGGACCGTTTCGCCCTTCAGGGCGGAACAGGGGACTTCCCTTGAGACGCCGTGGCGGGCAAGGGCCTCCTCTTGCCAAGAGGTGGGAACCACGTGGTTTTTCTCGAGTTGCGGCGGGATTCTCGAGTTACGACGGGGATCTCAGCCTTCCCCTTGGGTTGGCCCTGGGAAGCCCAATCTTCCCCTCGGGTTGCGAGGGAAAGCTGGGGGTTGCGCTAGAGTCACCGCAGGGCCGAAGAGACCTCACCTAGGCGTGTGTCCGGGACCTAATATTCCTCTCCAGGGAAGGCAGGGATCTCGGGGTTGCATTCCAGGCTCCCCCGGGGAGTCAGGCCTCGTCTCGAGGGGAAGCTAAGGACTCCGCTCTCCTCTCGAGTCGCGACGCGGGTCTCTTGGAGCCCCCTGAGCGGCCTCAAGGGAGTCCAGCCTCCTCTTCCGTTTGGAGAGAGGACCCGGGATTGCTCTCCAGGCCATGCAGGAAAAGAAGGCCCTCAGCTCGCGAGGACGGGGGCGTCTCAGGGGTTTCCTCGAGCTGCGGCGCCCGTGGGGGTTTTCTCCCGAGGCACGACGAGGATCTCAGGGAGCCTCTCGTGCGGCGCCAGGGAAGTCAGGTCTCCATGCGCGTGGCGAGGGGGAGCGCGTCCTGGCTCTCGAGTCACGGGAGGGGACTAGGGCCTCGAGACGTGTTGAAGAAGGACTCTCGAGGTCTTTGTCGGGGGTCGGCGGGAAACCCTCGTGTCCCTCGCCTTCTGCCGGGGACCTTAGGGAACTTCCCAGGGTGCCTCTGAGAGGCGAGGGATCCTGTGGAGGTGGCGGGGCCCCTCGGGACTCCGCTGGGTCTGGCGCAACGGAAGAGGGCCTCACCTCGAGGGGAGGCAGGAACCTCAGGCTTCCTCTCCGTTTCGGACTCCGACCGCAGGGTCCCTGCAGAGTTGGGACAGGAGAGTCAGGCCTCGTCTTGTCTGAGGAAGGGAACCCCGCTGGCCTCTCGAGTTGCTCAGGGGGTCTCAGGCCCCTCGTCGAGCTGTGTGTGGAACCCGCGGGTCTTTGCGGACGATGCACGGGGGTGGCAGTGCCCCTTCGTGTTGGGCCTTCCCCCACAGGGTTGCCTTCGAAGAGGGGTCCGGGCCTCGGGTCCTTCTCAAGGGCGGACCGGGGAATCGGGGGCGTTCGGCATGTGGCCCCACGCACGTGGCTCGTCTCGAATTTCCTCGTGAGACCGGCCTCCTCCTGAGGCGCGCCGGGAAGGCCGGGAACCCCTTCCAGACCACGCAGGGGAATCGCCTCTCCTGTCGCGGTCAGGAGGGGAGAAGGGGCTCAGAGGATGCGGTGCCGGGACACTCGGTGTTCCCCTCGAGGGAACCCGACGTGTCGGGGGACTTTTGGTGGTCGCAGGAAGGCTGTCAGGGACGGTATCGCCCTTCAGGGCGGAACAGGGGACTTCCCTTGAGACGCCGTGGCGGGCAAGGGCCTCCTCTTGCCAAGAGGTGGGAACCACGTGGTTTTTCTCGAGTTGCGGCGGGATTCTCGAGTTACGACGGGGATCTCAGCCTTCCCCTTGGGTTGGCCCTGGGAAGCCCAATCTTCCCCTCGGGTTGCGAGGGAAAGCTGGGGGTTGCGCTCGAGTAACTGCAGGGCCGAAGAGACCTCACCTAGGCGTGTGTCCGGGACCTAATATTCCTCTCCAGGGAAGGCAGGGATCTCGGGGTTGCATTCCAGGCTCCCCCGGGGAGTCAGGCCTCGTCTCTAGGGGAAGCCAAGGACTCCGCTCTCCTCTCGAGTCGCGACGCGGGTCTCTTGGAGCATCCTGAGCGGCCTCAAGGGAGTCCAGCCTCCTCTTCCGTTTGGAGAGAGGACCCGGGATTGCTCTCCAGGCCATGCAGGAAAAGAAGGCCCTCAGCTCGCGAGGACGGGGGCGTCTCAGGGGTTTCCTCGAGCTGCGGCGCCCGTGGGGGTTTTCTCCCGAGGCACGACGAGGATCTCAGGGAGCCTCTCGTGCGGCGCCAGGGAAGTCAGGTCTCCATGCGCGTGGCGAGGGGGAGCGCGTCCTGGCTCTCGAGTCACGGGAGGGGACTAGGGCCTCGAGACGCGTTGAAGAAGGACTCTCGAGGTCTTTGTCGGGGGGCGGCGGGAAACCCTCGTGTCCCTCGCCTTCTGTCGGGGACCTTAGGGAACTTCCCAGGGTGCCTCTGAGAGGCGAGGGATCCTGTGGAGGTGGCGGGGCCCCTCGGGACTCCGCTGGGTCTGGCGCAACGGAAGAGGGCCTCACCTCGAGGGGAGGCAGGAACCTCAGGCTTCCTCTCCGTTTCGGACTCCGACCGCAGGGTCCCTGAAGAGTTGGGACGGGAGAGTCAGGCCTCGTCTTGTCTGAGGAAGGGAACCCCGCTGGCCTCTCGAGTTGCTCAGGGGGTCTCAGGCCCCTCGTCGAGCTGTGTGTGGAACCCGCGGGTCTTTGCGGACGATGCACGGGGGTGGCAGTGCCCCTTCGTGTTGTGCCTTCCCCCCTAGGGTTGCCTTCGAAGAGGGGTCCGGGCCTCGGGTCCTTCTCAAGGGCGGACCGGGGAATCGGGGGCGTTCGGCATGTGGCCCCACCCACGTGGCTCGTCTCGAATTTCCTCGTGAGACCGGCCTCCTCCTGAGGTGCGCCGGGAAGGCCGGAAACCCCTTCCAGACCACGCAGGGGAATCGCCTCTCCTGTAGCGATCAGGAGGGGAGAAGGGGCTCAGAGGAAGCGGTGCCGGGACCCTCGGTGTTCCCCTCGGGGGAACCCGGCGTGTCGGGGACTTTTGGGGGTCGCAGGAAGGCTGTCAGGGACCGTTTCGCACTTCAGGGCGGAACAGGGGACTTCCCTTGAGATGCCGTGGCGGGCAAGGGCCTCATCTTGCCAAGAGGTGGGAACCACGTGGTTTTTCTCGAGTTGCAGCGGGATTCTCGAGTTACGACGGGGATCTCAGCCTTCCCCTTGGGTTGGCCCTGGGAAGCCCAATCTTCCCCTCGGGTTGCGAGGGAAAGCTGGGGGTTGCGCTCGAGTCACTGCAGGGCCGAAGAGACCTCACCTAGGCGTGTGTCCGGGACCTAATATTCCTCTCCAGGGAAGGCAGGGATCTCGGGGTTGCATTCCAGGCTCCCCCGGGGAGTCAGGCCTCGTCTCGAGGGGAAGCCAAGGACTCCGCTCTCCTCTCGAGTCGCGACGCTGGTCTCTTGGAGCCCCCTGAGCGGCCTCAAGGGAGTCCAGCCTCCTCTTCCGTTTGGAGAGAGGACCCGGGATTGCTCTCCAGGCCATGCAGGAAAAGAAGGCCCTCAGCTCGCGAGGACGGGGGCGTCTCAGGGGTTTCCTCGAGCTGCTGCGCCCGTGGGGGTTTTCTCCCGAGGCACGACGAGGATCTCAGGGAGCCTCTCGTGCGGCGCCAGGGAAGTCAGGTCTCCATACGCGTGGCGAGGGGGAGCGCGTCCTGGCTCTCGAGTCACGGAAGGCGACTAGGGCCTCGAGACGCGTTGAAGAAGGACTCTCGAGGTCTTTCTCGGGGGGCGGCGGGAAACCCTCGTGTCCCTCGCCTTCTGCCGGGGACCTTAGGGAACTTCCCAGGGTGCCTCTGAGAGGCGAGGGATCCTGTGGAGGTGGCGGGGCCCCTCGGGACTCCGCTGGGTCTGGCGCAACGGAAGAGGGCCTCACCTCGAGGGGAGGCAGGAACCTCAGGCTTCCTCTCCGTTTCGGACTCCGACCGCAGGGTCCCTGCAGAGTTGGGACAGGAGTGTCAGGCCTCGTCTTGTCTGAGGAAGGGAACCCCGCTGGCCTCTCGAGTTGCTCAGGGGGTCTCAGGCCCCTCGTCGAGCTGTGTGTGGAACCCGCGGGTCTTTGCGGACGATGCACGGGGGTGGCAGTGCCCCTTCGTGTTGTGCCTTCCCCCACAGGGTTGCCTTCGAAGAGGGGTCCGGGCCTCGGGTCCTTCTCAAGGGCGGACCGGGGAATCGGGGGCGTTCGGCATGTGGCCCCACCCACGTGGCTCGTCTCGAATTTCCTCGTGAGACCGGCCTCATCCTGAGGTGCGCCGGGAAGGCCGGGAACCCCTTCCAGACTACGCAGGGGAATCGCCTCTCCTGTCGCGATCAGGAGGGGAGAAGGGGCTCAGAGGAAGCGGTGCCAGGACCCTCGGTGTTCCCCTCGAGGGAACCCGGCGTGTCGGGGGACTTTTGGGGGTCGCAGGAAGGCTGTCAGGGACCGTTTCGCCCTTCAGGGCGGAACAGGGGACTTCCCTTGAGACGCCGTGGCGGGCAAGGGCCTCATCTTGCCAAGAGGTGGGAACAACGTGGTTTTTCTCGAGTTGCGGCGGGATTCTCGAGTTACGACGGGGATCTCAGCCTTCCCCTTGGGTTGGCCCTGGGAAGCCCAATCTTCCCCTCGGGTTGCGAGGGAAAGATGGGGGTTGTGCTCGAGTCACCGCAGGGCCGAAGAGACCTCACCTAGGCGTGTGTCCGGGACCTAATATTCCTCTCCAGGGAAGGCAGGGATCTCGGGGTTGCATTCCAGGCTCCACCGGGGAGTCAGGCCTCGCCTCGAGCTGAAGCCAAGGACTCCGCTCTCCTCTCGAGTCGCGACGCGGGTCTCTTGGAGCCCCCTGTGCGGCCTCAAGGGAGTCCAGCCTCCTCTTCCGTTTGGAGAGAGGACGCGGGATTGCTCTCCAGGCCATGCAGGAAAAGAAGGCCCTCAGCTCGCGAGGACGGGGGCGTCTCAGGGGTTTCCTCGAGCTGCGGCGCCCGTGGGGGTTTTCTCCCGAGGCACGACGAGGATCTCAGGGAGCCTCTCGTGCGGCGCCAGGGAAGTCAGGTTTCCATGCGTGTGGCGAGGGGGAGCGCGTCCTGGCTCTCGAGTCACGGGAGGGGACTAGGGCCTCGAGACGCGTTGAAGAAGGACTCTCGAGGTCTTTCTCGGGGGGCGGCGGGAAACCCTCGTGTCCCTCGCCTTCTGCCGGGGACCTTAGGGAACTTCCCAGGGTGCCTCTGAGAGGCGAGGGATCCTGTGGAGGTGGCGGGGCCCCTCGGGACTCTGCTGGGTCTGGCGCAACGGAAGAGGGCCTCACCTCGAGGGGAGGCAGGAACCTCAGGCTTCCTCTCCGTTTCGGACTCCGACCGCAGGGTCCCTGCAGAGTTGGGACAGGAGAGTCAGGCCTCGTCTTGTCTGAGGAAGGGAACCCCGCTGGCCTCTCGAGTTGCTCAGGGGGTCTCAGGCCCCTCGTCGAGCTGTGTGTGGAACCCGCGGGTCTTTGCGGACGATGCACGGGGGTGGCAGTGCCCCTTCGTGTTGTGCCTTCCCCCACAGGGTTGCCTTCGAAGAGGGGTCCGGGCCTCGGGTCCTTCTCAAGGGCGGACCGGGGAATCGGGGGCGTTCGGCATGTGGCCCCACCCACGTGGCTCGTCTCGAATTTCCTCGTGAGACCGGCCTCATCCTGAGGTGCGCCGGGAAGGCCGGGAACCCCTTCCAGACCACGCAGGGGAATCGCCTCTCCTGTCGCGATCAGGAGGGGAGAAGGGGCTCAGAGGAAGCGGTGCCTGGACCCTCGGTGTTCCCCTCGAGGGAACCCGGCGTGTCGGGGGACTTTTGGGGGTCGCAGGAAGGCTGTCAGGGACCGTTTCGCCCTTCAGGGCGGAACAGGGGACTTCCCTTGAGACGCCGTGGCGGGCAAGGGCCTCCTCTTGCCAAGAGGTGGGAACCACGTGGTTTTTCTCGAGTTGCGGCGGGATTCTCGAGTTACGACGGGGATCTCAGCCTTCCCCTTGGGTTGGCCCTGGGAAGCCCAATCTTCCCCTCGGGTTGCGAGGGAAAGCTGGGGGTTGCGCTAGAGTCACCGCAGGGCCGAAGAGACCTCACCTAGGCGTGTGTCCGGGACCTAATATTCCTCTCCAGGGAAGGCAGGGATCTCGGGGTTGCATTCCAGGCTCCCCCGGGGAGTCAGGCCTCGTCTCGAGGGGAAGCTAAGGACTCCGCTCTCCTCTCGAGTCGCGACGCGGGTCTCTTGGAGCCCCCTGAGCGGCCTCAAGGGAGTCCAGCCTCCTCTTCCGTTTGGAGAGAGGACCCGGGATTGCTCTCCAGGCCATGCAGGAAAAGAAGGCCCTCAGCTCGCGAGGACGGGGGCGTCTCAGGGGTTTCCTCGAGCTGCGGCGCCCGTGGGGGTTTTCTCCCGAGGCACGACGAGGATCTCAGGGAGCCTCTCGTGCGGCGCCAGGGAAGTCAGGTCTCCATGCGCGTGGCGAGGGGGAGCGCGTCCTGGCTCTCGAGTCACGGGAGGGGACTAGGGCCTCGAGACGCGTTGAAGAAGGACTCTCGAGGTCTTTCTCGGGGGGCGGCGGGAAACCCTCGTGTCCCTCGCCTTCTGCCGGGGACCTTAGGGAACTTGCCAGGGTGCCTCTGAGAGGCGAGGGATCCTGTGGAGGTGGCGGGGCCCCTCGGGACTCCGCTGGGTCTGGCGCAACGGAAGAGGGCCTCACCTCGAGGGGAGGCAGGAACCTCAGGCTTCCTCTCCGTTTCGGACTCTGACCGCAGGGTCCCTGCAGAGTTGGGACAGGAGAGTCAGGCCTCGTCTTGTCTGAGGAAGGGAACCCCGCTGGCCTCTCGAGTTGCTCAGGGGGTCTCAGGCCCCTCGTCGAGCTGTGTGTGGAACCCGCGGGTCTTTGCGGACGATGCACGGCGGTGGCAGCGCCCCTTCGTGTTGTGCCTTCCCCCACAGGGTTGCCTTCGAAGAGGGGTCCGGGCCTCGGGTCCTTCTCACGGGGCGACCGGGAAATCGGGGGCGTTCGGCATGTGGCCCCACCCACGTGGCTCGTCTCGAATTTCCTCGTGAGACCGGCCTCATCCTGAGGTGCGCCGGGAAGGCCGGGAACCCCTTCCAGACCACGCAGGGGAATCGCCTCTCCTGTCGCGATCAGGAGGGGAGAAGGGGCTCAGAGGAAGCGGTGCCTGGACCCTCGGTGTTCCCCTCGAGGGAACCCGGCGTGTCGGGGGACTTTTGGGGGTCGCAGGAAGGCTGTCAGGGACCGTTTCGCCCTTCAGGGCGGAACAGGGGACTTCCCTTGAGACGCCGTGGCGGGCAAGGGCCTCCTCTTGCCAAGAGGTGGGAACCACGTGGTTTTTCTCGAGTTGCGGCGGGATTCTCGAGTTACGACGGGGATCTCAGCCTTCCCCTTGGGTTGGCCCTGGGAAGCCCAATCTTCCCCTCGGGTTGCGAGGGAAAGCTGGGGGTTGCGCTAGAGTCACCGCAGGGCCGAAGAGACCTCACCTAGGCGTGTGTCCGGGACCTAATATTCCTCTCCAGGGAAGGCAGGGATCTCGGGGTTGCATTCCAGGCTCCCCCGGGGAGTCAGGCCTCGTCTCGAGGGGAAGCTAAGGACTCCGCTCTCCTCTCGAGTCGCGACGCGGGTCTCTTGGAGCCCCCTGAGCGGCCTCAAGGGAGTCCAGCCTCCTCTTCCGTTTGGAGAGAGGACCCGGGATTGCTCTCCAGGCCATGCAGGAAAAGAAGGCCCTCAGCTCGCGAGGACGGGGGCGTCTCAGGGGTTTCCTCGAGCTGCGGCGCCCGTGGGGGTTTTCTCCCGAGGCACGACGAGGATCTCAGGGAGCCTCTCGTGCGGCGCCAGGGAAGTCAGGTCTCCATGCGCGTGGCGAGGGGGAGCGCGTCCTGGCTCTCGAGTCACGGGAGGGGACTAGGGCCTCGAGACGCGTTGAAGAAGGACTCTCGAGGTCTTTCTCGGGGGGCGGCGGGAAACCCTCGTGTCCCTCGCCTTCTGCCGGGGACCTTAGGGAACTTGCCAGGGTGCCTCTGAGAGGCGAGGGATCCTGTGGAGGTGGCGGGGCCCCTCGGGACTCCGCTGGGTCTGGCGCAACGGAAGAGGGCCTCACCTCGAGGGGAGGCAGGAACCTCAGGCTTCCTCTCCGTTTCGGACTCTGACCGCAGGGTCCCTGCAGAGTTGGGACAGGAGAGTCAGGCCTCGTCTTGTCTGAGGAAGGGAACCCCGCTGGCCTCTCGAGTTGCTCAGGGGGTCTCAGGCCCCTCGTCGAGCTGTGTGTGGAACCCGCGGGTCTTTGCGGACGATGCACGGCGGTGGCAGCGCCCCTTCGTGTTGTGCCTTCCCCCACAGGGTTGCCTTCGAAGAGGGGTCCGGGCCTCGGGTCCTTCTCACGGGGCGACCGGGAAATCGGGGGCGTTCGGCATGTGGCCCCACCCACGTGGCTCGTCTCGAATTTCCTCGTGAGACCGGCCTCATCCTGAGGTGCGCCGGGAAGGCCGGGGACCCCTTCCAGACCACGCAGGGGAATCGCCTCTCCTGTCGCGATCAGGAGGGGAGAAGGGGCTCAGAGGAAGCGGTGCCGGGACCCTCGGTGTTCCCCTCGAGGGAACCGGGCGTGTCGGGGGACTTTTGGGGGTCGCAGGAAGGCTGTCAGGGACCGTTTCGCCCTTCAGGGCGGAACAGGGGACTTCCCTTGAGACGCCGTGGCGGGCAAGGGCCTCATCTTGCCAAGAGGTGGGAACCACGTGGTTTTTCTCGAGTTGCGGCGGGATTCTCGAGTTACGACGGGGATCTCAGCCTTCCCCTTGGGTTGGCCCTGGGAAGCCCAATCTTCCCCTCGGGTTGCGAGGGAAAGCTGGGGGTTGCGCTCGAGTCACTGCAGGGCCGAAGAGACCTCACCTAGGCGTGTGTCCGGGACCTAATATTCCTCTCCAGGGAAGGCAGGGATCTCGGGGTTGCATTCCAGGCTCCACCGGGGAGTCAGGCCTCGCCTCGAGCTGAAGCCAAGGACTCCGCTCTCCTCTCGAGTCACGACGCGGGTCTCTTGGAGCCCCCTGAGCGGCCTCAAGGGAGTCCAGCCTCCTCTTCCGTTTGGAGAGAGGACGCGGGATTGCTCTCCAGGCCATGCAGGAAAAGAAGGCCCTCAGCTCGCGAGGACGGGGGCGTCTCAGGGGTTTCCTCGAGCTGCGGCGCCCGTGGGGGTTTTCTCCCGAGGCACGACGAGGATCTCAGGGAGCCTCTCGTGCGGCGCCAGGGAAGTCAGGTTTCCATGCGTGTGGCGAGGGGGAGCGCGTCCTGGCTCTCGAGTCACGGGAGGGGACTAGGGCCTCGAGACGCGTTGAAGAAGGACTCTCGAGGTCTTTCTCGGGGGGCGGCGGGAAACCCTCGTGTCCCTCGCCTTCTGCCAGGGACCTTAGGGAACTTCCCAGGGTGCCTCTGAGAGGCGAGGGATCCTGTGGAGGTGGCGGGGCCCCTCGGGACTCTGCTGGGTCTGGCGCAACGGAAGAGGGCCTCACCTCGAGGGGAGGCAGGAACCTCAGGCTTCCTCTCCGTTTCGGACTCCGACCGCAGGGTCCCTGCAGAGTTGGGACAGGAGAGTCAGGCCTCGTCTTGTCTGAGGAAGGGAACCCCGCTGGCCTCTCGAGTTGCTCAGGGGGTCTCAGGCCCCTCGTCGAGCTGTGTGTGGAACCCGCGGGTCTTTGCGGACGATGCACGGGGGTGGCAGTGCCCCTTCGTGTTGTGCCTTCCCCCACAGGGTTGCCTTCGAAGAGGGGTCCGGGCCTCGGGTCCTTCTCAAGGGCGGACCGGGGAATCGGGGGCGTTCGGCATGTGGCCCCACCCACGTGGCTCGTCTCGAATTTCCTCGTGAGACCGGCCTCATCCTGAGGTGCGCCGGGAAGGCCGGGAACCCCTTCCAGACCACGCAGGGGAATCGCCTCTCCTGTCGCGATCAGGAGGGGAGAAGGGGCTCAGAGGAAGCGGTGCCTGGACCCTCGGTGTTCCCCTCGAGGGAACCCGGCGTGTCGGGGGACTTTTGGGGGTCGCAGGAAGGCTGTCAGGGACCGTTTCGCCCTTCAGGGCGGAACAGGGGACTTCCCTTGAGACGCCGTGGCGGGCAAGGGCCTCCTCTTGCCAAGAGGTGGGAACCACGTGGTTTTTCTCGAGTTGCGGCGGGATTCTCGAGTTACGACGGGGATCTCAGCCTTCCCCTTGGGTTGGCCCTGGGAAGCCCAATCTTCCCCTCGGGTTGCGAGGGAAAGCTGGGGGTTGCGCTAGAGTCACCGCAGGGCCGAAGAGACCTCACCTAGGCGTGTGTCCGGGACCTAATATTCCTCTCCAGGGAAGGCAGGGATCTCGGGGTTGCATTCCAGGCTCCCCCGGGGAGTCAGGCCTCGTCTCGAGGGGAAGCTAAGGACTCCGCTCTCCTCTCGAGTCGCGACGCGGGTCTCTTGGAGCCCCCTGAGCGGCCTCAAGGGAGTCCAGCCTCCTCTTCCGTTTGGAGAGAGGACCCGGGATTGCTCTCCAGGCCATGCAGGAAAAGAAGGCCCTCAGCTCGCGAGGACGGGGGCGTCTCAGGGGTTTCCTCGAGCTGCGGCGCCCGTGGGGGTTTTCTCCCGAGGCACGACGAGGATCTCAGGGAGCCTCTCGTGCGGCGCCAGGGAAGTCAGGTCTCCATGCGCGTGGCGAGGGGGAGCGCGTCCTGGCTCTCGAGTCACGGGAGGGGACTAGGGCCTCGAGACGTGTTGAAGAAGGACTCTCGAGGTCTTTGTCGGGGGTCGGCGGGAAACCCTCGTGTCCCTCGCCTTCTGCCGGGGACCTTAGGGAACTTCCCAGGGTGCCTCTGAGAGGCGAGGGATCCTGTGGAGGTGGCGGGGCCCCTCGGGACTCCGCTGGGTCTGGCGCAACGGAAGAGGGCCTCACCTCGAGGGGAGGCAGGAACCTCAGGCTTCCTCTCCGTTTCGGACTCCGACCGCAGGGTCCCTGCAGAGTTGGGACAGGAGAGTCAGGCCTCGTCTTGTCTGAGGAAGGGAACCCCGCTGGCCTCTCGAGTTGCTCAGGGGGTCTCAGGCCCCTCGTCGAGCTGTGTGTGGAACCCGCGGGTCTTTGCGGACGATGCACGGGGGTGGCAGTGCCCCTTCGTGTTGGGCCTTCCCCCACAGGGTTGCCTTCGAAGAGGGGTCCGGGCCTCGGGTCCTTCTCAAGGGCGGACCGGGGAATCGGGGGCGTTCGGCATGTGGCCCCACGCACGTGGCTCGTCTCGAATTTCCTCGTGAGACCGGCCTCCTCCTGAGGCGCGCCGGGAAGGCCGGGAACCCCTTCCAGACCACGCAGGGGAATCGCCTCTCCTGTCGCGGTCAGGAGGGGAGAAGGGGCTCAGAGGATGCGGTGCCGGGACACTCGGTGTTCCCCTCGAGGGAACCCGACGTGTCGGGGGACTTTTGGTGGTCGCAGGAAGGCTGTCAGGGACGGTATCGCCCTTCAGGGCGGAACAGGGGACTTCCCTTGAGACGCCGTGGCGGGCAAGGGCCTCCTCTTGCCAAGAGGTGGGAACCACGTGGTTTTTCTCGAGTTGCGGCGGGATTCTCGAGTTACGACGGGGATCTCAGCCTTCCCCTTGGGTTGGCCCTGGGAAGCCCAATCTTCCCCTCGGGTTGCGAGGGAAAGATGGGGGTTGTGCTCGAGTCACCGCAGGGCCGAAGAGACCTCACCTAGGCGTGTGTCCGGGACCTAATATTCCTCTCCAGGGAAGGCAGGGATCTCGGGGTTGCATTCCAGGCTCCCCCGGGGAGTCAGGCCTCGCCTCGAGCTGAAGCCAAGGACTCCGCTCTCCTCTCGAGTCGCGACGCGGGTCTCTTGGAGCCCCCTGTGCGGCCTCAAGGGAGTCCAGCCTCCTCTTCCGTTTGGAGAGAGGACGCGGGATTGCTCTCCAGGCCATGCAGGAAAAGAAGGCCCTCAGCTCGCGAGGACGGGGGCGTCTCAGGGGTTTCCTCGAGCTGCGGCGCCCGTGGGGGTTTTCTCCCGAGGCACGACGAGGATCTCAGGGAGCCTCTCGTGCGGCGCCAGGGAAGTCAGGTTTCCATGCGTGTGGCGAGGGGGAGCGCGTCCTGGCTCTCGAGTCACGGGAGGGGACTAGGGCCTCGAGACGCGTTGAAGAAGGACTCTCGAGGTCTTTCTCGGGGGGCGGCGGGAAACCCTCGTGTCCCTCGCCTTCTGCCGGGGACCTTAGGGAACTTCCCAGGGTGCCTCTGAGAGGCGAGGGATCCTGTGGAGGTGGCGGGGCCCCTCGGGACTCTGCTGGGTCTGGCGCAACGGAAGAGGGCCTCACCTCGAGGGGAGGCAGGAACCTCAGGCTTCCTCTCCGTTTCGGACTCCGACCGCAGGGTCCCTGCAGAGTTGGGACAGGAGAGTCAGGCCTCGTCTTGTCTGAGGAAGGGAACCCCGCTGGCCTCTCGAGTTGCTCAGGGGGTCTCAGGCCCCTCGTCGAGCTGTGTGTGGAACCCGCGGGTCTTTGCGGACGATGCACGGGGGTGGCAGTGCCCCTTCGTGTTGTGCCTTCCCCCACAGGGTTGCCTTCGAAGAGGGGTCCGGGCCTCGGGTCCTTCTCAAGGGCGGACCGGGGAATCGGGGGCGTTCGGCATGTGGCCCCACCCACGTGGCTCGTCTCGAATTTCCTCGTGAGACCGGCCTCATCCTGAGGTGCGCCGGGAAGGCCGGGAACCCCTTCCAGACCACGCAGGGGAATCGCCTCTCCTGTCGCGATCAGGAGGGGAGAAGGGGCTCAGAGGAAGCGGTGCCTGGACCCTCGGTGTTCCCCTCGAGGGAACCCGGCGTGTCGGGGGACTTTTGGGGGTCGCAGGAAGGCTGTCAGGGACCGTTTCGCCCTTCAGGGCGGAACAGGGGACTTCCCTTGAGACGCCGTGGCGGGCAAGGGCCTCCTCTTGCCAAGAGGTGGGAACCACGTGGTTTTTCTCGAGTTGCGGCGGGATTCTCGAGTTACGACGGGGATCTCAGCCTTCCCCTTGGGTTGGCCCTGGGAAGCCCAATCTTCCCCTCGGGTTGCGAGGGAAAGCTGGGGGTTGCGCTAGAGTCACCGCAGGGCCGAAGAGACCTCACCTAGGCGTGTGTCCGGGACCTAATATTCCTCTCCAGGGAAGGCAGGGATCTCGGGGTTGCATTCCAGGCTCCCCCGGGGAGTCAGGCCTCGTCTCGAGGGGAAGCTAAGGACTCCGCTCTCCTCTCGAGTCGCGACGCGGGTCTCTTGGAGCCCCCTGAGCGGCCTCAAGGGAGTCCAGCCTCCTCTTCCGTTTGGAGAGAGGACCCGGGATTGCTCTCCAGGCCATGCAGGAAAAGAAGGCCCTCAGCTCGCGAGGACGGGGGCGTCTCAGGGGTTTCCTCGAGCTGCGGCGCCCGTGGGGGTTTTCTCCCGAGGCACGACGAGGATCTCAGGGAGCCTCTCGTGCGGCGCCAGGGAAGTCAGGTCTCCATGCGCGTGGCGAGGGGGAGCGCGTCCTGGCTCTCGAGTCACGGGAGGGGACTAGGGCCTCGAGACGTGTTGAAGAAGGACTCTCGAGGTCTTTGTCGGGGGTCGGCGGGAAACCCTCGTGTCCCTCGCCTTCTGCCGGGGACCTTAGGGAACTTCCCAGGGTGCCTCTGAGAGGCGAGGGATCCTGTGGAGGTGGCGGGGCCCCTCGGGACTCCGCTGGGTCTGGCGCAACGGAAGAGGGCCTCACCTCGAGGGGAGGCAGGAACCTCAGGCTTCCTCTCCGTTTCGGACTCCGACCGCAGGGTCCCTGCAGAGTTGGGACAGGAGAGTCAGGCCTCGTCTTGTCTGAGGAAGGGAACCCCGCTGGCCTCTCGAGTTGCTCAGGGGGTCTCAGGCCCCTCGTCGAGCTGTGTGTGGAACCCGCGGGTCTTTGCGGACGATGCACGGGGGTGGCAGTGCCCCTTCGTGTTGTGCCTTCCCCCACAGGGTTGCCTTCGAAGAGGGGTCCGGGCCTCGGGTCCTTCTCAAGGGCGGACCGGGGAATCGGGGGCGTTCGGCATGTGGCCCCACCCACGTGGCTCGTCTCGAATTTCCTCGTGAGACCGGCCTCCTCCTGAGGCGCGCCGGGAAGGCCGGGAACCCCTTCCAGACCACGCAGGGGAATCGCCTCTCCTGTCGCGGTCAGGAGGGGAGAAGGGGCTCAGAGGATGCGGTGCCGGGACACTCGGTGTTCCCCTCGAGGGAACCCGACGTGTCGGGGGACTTTTGGTGGTCGCAGGAAGGCTGTCAGGGACGGTATCGCCCTTCAGGGCGGAACAGGGGACTTCCCTTGAGACGCCGTGGCGGGCAAGGGCCTCCTCTTGCCAAGAGGTGGGAACCACGTGGTTTTTCTCGAGTTGCGGCGGGATTCTCGAGTTACGACGGGGATCTCAGCCTTCCCCTTGGGTTGGCCCTGGGAAGCCCAATCTTCCCCTCGGGTTGCGAGGGAAAGCTGGGGGTTGCGCTCGAGTAACTGCAGGGCCGAAGAGACCTCACCTAGGCGTGTGTCCGGGACCTAATATTCCTCTCCAGGGAAGGCAGGGATCTCGGGGTTGCATTCCAGGCTCCCCCGGGGAGTCAGGCCTCGTCTCTAGGGGAAGCCAAGGACTCCGCTCTCCTCTCGAGTCGCGACGCGGGTCTCTTGGAGCATCCTGAGCGGCCTCAAGGGAGTCCAGCCTCCTCTTCCGTTTGGAGAGAGGACCCGGGATTGCTCTCCAGGCCATGCAGGAAAAGAAGGCCCTCAGCTCGCGAGGACGGGGGCGTCTCAGGGGTTTCCTCGAGCTGCGGCGCCCGTGGGGGTTTTCTCCCGAGGCACGACGAGGATCTCAGGGAGCCTCTCGTGCGGCGCCAGGGAAGTCAGGTCTCCATGCGCGTGGCGAGGGGGAGCGCGTCCTGGCTCTCGAGTCACGGGAGGGGACTAGGGCCTCGAGACGCGTTGAAGAAGGACTCTCGAGGTCTTTGTCGGGGGGCGGCGGGAAACCCTCGTGTCCCTCGCCTTCTGTCGGGGACCTTAGGGAACTTCCCAGGGTGCCTCTGAGAGGCGAGGGATCCTGTGGAGGTGGCGGGGCCCCTCGGGACTCCGCTGGGTCTGGCGCAACGGAAGAGGGCCTCACCTCGAGGGGAGGCAGGAACCTCAGGCTTCCTCTCCGTTTCGGACTCCGACCGCAGGGTCCCTGAAGAGTTGGGACGGGAGAGTCAGGCCTCGTCTTGTCTGAGGAAGGGAACCCCGCTGGCCTCTCGAGTTGCTCAGGGGGTCTCAGGCCCCTCGTCGAGCTGTGTGTGGAACCCGCGGGTCTTTGCGGACGATGCACGGGGGTGGCAGTGCCCCTTCGTGTTGTGCCTTCCCCCCTAGGGTTGCCTTCGAAGAGGGGTCCGGGCCTCGGGTCCTTCTCAAGGGCGGACCGGGGAATCGGGGGCGTTCGGCATGTGGCCCCACCCACGTGGCTCGTCTCGAATTTCCTCGTGAGACCGGCCTCCTCCTGAGGTGCGCCGGGAAGGCCGGAAACCCCTTCCAGACCACGCAGGGGAATCGCCTCTCCTGTAGCGATCAGGAGGGGAGAAGGGGCTCAGAGGAAGCGGTGCGGGGACCCTCGGTGTTCCCCTCGAGGGAACCCGGCGTGTCGGGGACTTTTGGGGGTCGCAGGAAGGCTGTCAGGGACCGTTTCGCACTTCAGGGCGGAACAGGGGACTTCCCTTGAGATGCCGTGGCGGGCAAGGGCCTCATCTTGCCAAGCGGTGGGAACCACGTGGTTTTTCTCGAGTTGCAGCGGGATTCTCGAGTTACGACGGGGATCTCAGCCTTCCCCTTGGGTTGGCCCTGGGAAGCCCAATCTTCCCCTCGGGTTGCGAGGGAAAGCTGGGGGTTGCGCTCGAGTCACCGCAGGGCCGAAGAGACCTCACCTAGGCGTGTGTCCGGGACCTAATATTCCTCTCCAGGGAAGGCAGGGATCTCGGGGTTGCATTCCAGGCTCCCCCGGGGAGTCAGGCCTCGTCTCGAGGGGAAGCCAAGGACTCCGCTCTCCTCTCGAGTCGCGACGCGGGTCTCTTGCAGCCCCCTGAGCGGCCTCAAGGGAGTCCAGCCCCCTCTTCCGTTTGGAGAGAGGACCCGGGATTGCTCTCCAGGCCATGCAGGAAAAGAAGGCCCTCAGCTCGCGAGGACGGGGCCGTCTCATGGGTTTCCTCGAGCTGCGGCGCCCGTGGGGGTTTTCTCCCGAGGCACGACGAGGATCTCAGGGAGCCTCTCGTGCGGCGCCAGGGAAGTCAGGTCTCCATGCGCGTGGCGAGGGGGAGCGCGTCCTGGCTCTCGAGTCACGGGAGGGGACTAGGGCCTCGAGACGCGTTGAAGAAGGACTCTCGAGGTCTTTCTCGGGGGGCGGCGGGAAACCCTCGTGTCCCTCGCCTTCTGCCGGGGACCTTAGGGAACTTGCCAGGGTGCCTCTGAGAGGCGAGGGATCCTGTGGAGGTGGCGGGGCCCCTCGGGACTCCGCTGGGTCTGGCGCAACGGAAGAGGGCCTCACCTCGAGGGGAGGCAGGAACCTCAAGCTTCCTCTCCGTTTCGGACTCCGACCGCAGGGTCCCTGCAGAGTTGGGACAGGAGAGTCAGGCCTCGTCTTGTCTGAGGAAGGGAACCCCGCTGGCCTCTCGAGTTGCTCAGGGGGTCTCAGGCCCCTCGTCGAGCTGTGTGTGGAACCCGCGGGTCTTTGCGGACGATGCACGGGGGTGGCAGTGCCCCTTCGTGTTGTGCCTTCCCCCACAGGGTTGCCTTCGAAGAGGGGTCCGGGCCTCGGGTCCTTCTCAAGGGCGGACCGGGGAATCGAGGGCGTTCGGCATGTGGCCCCACCCACGTGGCTCGTCTCGAATTTCCTCGTGAGACCGGCCTCATCCTGAGGTGCGCCGGGAAGGCCGGGAACCCCTTCCAGACCACGCAGTGGAATCGCCTCTCCTGCCACGATCAGGAGGGCAGAAGGGGCTCAGAGGAAGCGGTGCCGGGACCCTCGGTGTTCCCCTCGAGGGAACCCGGCGTGTCGGGGGACTTTTGGGGGTCGCAGGAAGGCTGTCAGGGACCGTTTCGCCCTTCAGGGCGGAACAGGGGACTTCCCTTGAGACGCCGTGGCGGGCAAGGGCCTCATCTTGCCAAGAGGTAGGAACCACGTGGTTTTTCTCGAGTTGCGGCGGGATTCTCGAGTTACGACGGGGATCTCAGCCTTCCCCTTGGGTTGGCCCTGGGAAGCCCAATCTTCCCCTCGGGTTGCGAGGGAAAGCTGGGGGTTGCGCTCGAGTCACTGCAGGGCCGAAGAGACCTCACCTAGGCGTGTGTCCGGGACCTAATATTCCTCTCCAGGGAAGGCAGGGATCTCGGGGTTGCATTCCAGGCTCCCCCGGGGAGTCAGGCCTCGTCTCGAGGGGAAGCCAAGGACTCCGCTCTCCTCTCGAGTCGCGACGCGGGTCTCTTGGAGCCCCCTGAGCGGCCTCAAGGGAGTCCAGCCCCCTCTTCCGTTTGGAGAGAGGACCCGGGATTGCTCTCCAGGCCATGCAGGAAAAGAAGGCCCTCAGCTCGCGAGGACGGGGGCGTCTCAGGGGTTTCCTCGAGCTGCGGCGCCCGTGGGGGTTTTCTCCCGAGGCACGACGAGGATCTCAGGGAGCCACTCGTGCGGCGCCAAGGAAGTCAGGTCTCCATGCGCGTGGCGAGGGGGAGCGCGTCCTGGCTCTCGAGTCACGGGAGGGGACTAGGGCCTCGAGACGCGTTGAAGAAGGACTCTCGAGGTCTTTCTCGGGGGGCGGCGGGAAACCCTCGTGTCCCTCGCCTTCTGCCGGGGACCTTAGGGAACTTGCCAGGGTGCCTCTGAGAGGCGAGGGATCCTGTGGAGGTGGCGGGGCCCCTCGGGACTCCGCTGGGTCTGGCGCAACGGAAGAGGGCCTCACCTCGAGGGGAGGCAGGAACCTCAAGCTT
Organism: Bubalus kerabau; assembly: GCF_029407905.1. Classification (NCBI taxonomy): domain Eukaryota; kingdom Metazoa; phylum Chordata; class Mammalia; order Artiodactyla; family Bovidae; genus Bubalus; species Bubalus kerabau. The sequence continues at coordinate 2,090,819 of NW_026577907.1, forward strand.
CCTCTCCGTTTCGGACTCCGACCGCAGGGTCCCTGCAGAGTTGGGACAGGAGAGTCAGGCCTCGTCTTGTCTGAGGAAGGGAACCCCGCTGGCCTCTCGAGTTGCTCAGGGGGTCTCAGGCCCCTCGTCGAGCTGTGTGTGGAACCCGCGGGTCTTTGCGGACGATGCACGGGGGTGGCAGTGCCCCTTCGTGTTGTGCCTTCCCCCACAGGGTTGCCTTCGAAGAGGGGTCCGGGCCTCGGGTCCTTCTCAAGGGCGGACCGGGGAATCGAGGGCGTTCGGCATGTGGCCCCACCCACGTGGCTCGTCTCGAATTTCCTCGTGAGACCGGCCTCATCCTGAGGTGCGCCGGGAAGGCCGGGAACCCCTTCCAGACCACGCAGTGGAATCGCCTCTCCTGCCACGATCAGGAGGGCAGAAGGGGCTCAGAGGAAGCGGTGCCGGGACCCTCGGTGTTCCCCTCGAGGGAACCCGGCGTGTCGGGGGACTTTTGGGGGTCGCAGGAAGGCTGTCAGGGACCGTTTCGCCCTTCAGGGCGGAACAGGGGACTTCCCTTGAGACGCCGTGGCGGGCAAGGGCCTCATCTTGCCAAGAGGTAGGAACCACGTGGTTTTTCTCGAGTTGCGGCGGGATTCTCGAGTTACGACGGGGATCTCAGCCTTCCCCTTGGGTTGGCCCTGGGAAGCCCAATCTTCCCCTCGGGTTGCGAGGGAAAGCTGGGGGTTGCGCTCGAGTCACTGCAGGGCCGAAGAGACCTCACCTAGGCGTGTGTCCGGGACCTAATATTCCTCTCCAGGGAAGGCAGGGATCTCGGGGTTGCATTCCAGGCTCCCCCGGGGAGTCAGGCCTCGTCTCGAGGGGAAGCCAAGGACTCCGCTCTCCTCTCGAGTCGCGACGCGGGTCTCTTGGAGCCCCCTGAGCGGCCTCAAGGGAGTCCAGCCCCCTCTTCCGTTTGGAGAGAGGACCCGGGATTGCTCTCCAGGCCATGCAGGAAAAGAAGGCCCTCAGCTCGCGAGGACGGGGGCGTCTCAGGGGTTTCCTCGAGCTGCGGCGCCCGTGGGGGTTTTCTCCCGAGGCACGACGAGGATCTCAGGGAGCCACTCGTGCGGCGCCAAGGAAGTCAGGTCTCCATGCGCGTGGCGAGGGGGAGCGCGTCCTGGCTCTCGAGTCACGGGAGGGGACTAGGGCCTCGAGACGCGTTGAAGAAGGACTCTCGAGGTCTTTGTCGGGGGGCGGCGGGAAACCCTCGTGTCCCTCGCCTTCTGCCGGGGACCTTAGGGAACTTGCCAGGGTGCCTCTGAGAGGCGAGGGATCCTGTGGAGGTGGCGGGGCCCCTCGGGACTCCGCTGGGTCTGGCGCAACGGAAGAGGGCCTCACCTCGAGGGGAGGCAGGAACCTCAGGCTTCCTCTCCGTTTCGGACTCCGACCACAGGGTCCCTGCAGAGTTGGGACAGGAGAGTCAGGCCTCGTCTTGTCTGAGGAAGGGAACCCCGCTGGCCTCTCGAGTTGCTCAGGGGGTCTCAGGCCCCTCGTCGAGCTGTGTGTGGAACCCGCGGGTCTTTGCGGACGATGCACGGGGGTGGCAGTGCCCCTTCGTGTTGTGCCTTCCCCCACAGGGTTGCCTTCGAAGAGGGGTCCGGGCCTCGGGTCCTTCTCAAGGGCGTACCGGGGAATCGGGGGCGTTCGGCATGTGGCCCCACCCACGTGGCTCGTCTCGAATTTCCTCGTGAGACCGGCCTCATCCTGAGGTGCGCCGGGAAGGCCGGGAACCCCTTCCAGACCACGCAGTGGAATCGCCTCTCCTGTCACGATCAGGAGGGCAGAAGGGGCTCAGAGGAAGCGGTGCCGGGACCCTCGGTGTTCCCCTCGAGGGAACCCGGCGTGTCGGGGGACTTTTGGGGGTCGCAGGAAGGCTGTCAGGGACCGTTTCGCCCTTCAGGGCGGAACAGGGGACTTCCCTTGAGACGCCGTGGCGGGCAAGGGCCTCATCTTGCCAAGAGGTGGGAACCACGTGGTTTTTCTCGAGTGGCGGCGGGATTCTCGAGTTACGACGGGGATCTCAGCCTTCCCCTTGGGTTGGCCCTGGGAAGCCCAATCTTCCCCTCGGGTTGCGAGGGAAAGCTGGGGGTTGCGCTCGAGTCACCGCAGGGCCGAAGAGACCTCACCTAGGCGTGTGTCCGGGACCTAATATTCCTCTCCAGGGAAGGCAGGGATCTCGGGGTTGCATTCCAGGCTGCCCCGGGGAGTCAGGCCTCGTCTCGAGGGGAAGCCAAGGACTCCGCTCTCCTCTCGAGTCGCGACGCGGGTCTCTTGGAGCCTCCTGAGCGGCCTCAAGGGAGTCCAGCCTCCTCTTCCGTTTGGAGAGAGGACCCGGGATAGCTCTCCAGGCCATGCAGGAAGAGAAGGCCCTCAGCTCGCGAGGACGGGGGCGTCTCAGGGGTTTCCTCGAGCTGCGGCGCCCGTGGGGTTTTTCTCCCGAAGCACGACGAGGATCTCAGGGAGCCTCTCGTGCGGCGCCAGGGAAGTCAGGTCTCCATGCGCGTGGCGAGGGGGAGCGCGTCCTGGCTCTCGAGTCACGGGAGGGGACTAGGGCCTCGAGACGCGTTGAAGAAGGACTCTCGAGGTCTTTGTCGGGGGGCGGCGGGAAACCCTCGTGTCCCTCGCCTTCTGCCGGGGACCTTAGGGAACTTGCCAGGGTGCCTCTGAGAGGCGAGGGATCCTGTGGAGGTGGCGGGGCCCCTCGGGACTCCGCTGGGTCTGGCGCAACGGAAGAGGGCCTCACCTCGAGGGGAGGCAGGAACCTCCGGCTTCCTCTCCGTTTCGGACTCCGACCGCAGGGTCCCTGCAGAGTTGGGACAGGAGAGTCAGGCCTCGTCTTGTCTGAGGAAGGGAACCCCGCTGGCCTCTCGAGTTGCTCAGGGGGTCTCAGGCCCCTCGTCGAGCTGTGTGTGGAACCCGCGGGTCTTTGCGGACGATGCACGGGGGTGGCAGTGCCCCTTCGTGTTGTGCCTTCCCCCACAGGGTTGTCTTCGAAGAGGGGTCCGGGCCTCGGGTCCTTCTCAAGGGCGGACCGGGGAATCGGGGGCGTTCGGCATGTGGCCCCACCCACGTGGCTCGTCTCGAATTTCCTCGTGAGACCGGCCTCATCCTGAGGTGCGCCGGGAAGGCCGGGAACCCCTTCCAGACCACGCAGTGGAATCGCCTCTCCTGTCACGATCAGGAGGGCAGAAGGGGCTCAGAGGAAGCGGTGCCGGGACCCTCGGTGTTCCCCTCGAGGGAACCCGGCGTGTCGGGGGACTTTTGGGGGTCGCAGGAAGGCTGTCAGGGACCGTTTCGCCCATCAGGGCGGAACAGGGGACTTCCCTTGAGACGCCGTGGCGGGCAAGGGCCTCATCTTGCCAAGAGGTGGGAACCACGTGGTTTTTCTCGAGTGGCGGCGGGATTCTCGAGTTACGACGGGGATCTCAGCCTTCCCCTTGGGTTGGCCCTGGGAAGCCCAATCTTCCCCTCGGGTTGCGAGGGAAAGCTGGGGGTTGCGCTCGAGTCACCGCAGGGCCGAAGAGACCTCACCTAGGCGTGTGTCCGGGACCTAATATTCCTCTCCAGGGAAGGCAGGGATCTCGGGGTTGCATTCCAGGCTGCCCCGGGGAGTCAGGCCTCGTCTCGAGGGGAAGCCAAGGACTCCGCTCTCCTCTCGAGTCGCGACGCGGGTCTCTTGGAGCCTCCTGAGCGGCCTCAAGGGAGTCCAGCCTCCTCTTCCGTTTGGAGAGAGGACCCGGGATAGCTCTCCAGGCCATGCAGGAAGAGAAGGCCCTCAGCTCGCGAGGACGGGGGCGTCTCAGGGGTTTCCTCGAGCTGCGGCGCCCGTGGGGTTTTTCTCCCGAAGCACGACGAGGATCTCAGGGAGCCTCTCGTGCGGCGCCAGGGAAGTCAGGTCTCCATGCGCGTGGCGAGGGGGAGCGCGTCCTGGCTCTCGAGTCACGGGAGGGGACTAGGGCCTCGAGACGCGTTGAAGAAGGACTCTCGAGGTCTTTGTCGGGGGGCGGCGGGAAACCCTCGTGTCCCTCGCCTTCTGCCGGGGACCTTAGGGAACTTGCCAGGGTGCCTCTGAGAGGCGAGGGATCCTGTGGAGGTGGCGGGGCCCCTCGGGACTCCGCTGGGTCTGGCGCAACGGAAGAGGGCCTCACCTCGAGGGGAGGCAGGAACCTCCGGCTTCCTCTCCGTTTCGGACTCCGACCGCAGGGTCCCTGCAGAGTTGGGACAGGAGAGTCAGGCCTCGTCTTGTCTGAGGAAGGGAACCCCGCTGGCCTCTCGAGTTGCTCAGGGGGTCTCAGGCCCCTCGTCGAGCTGTGTGTGGAACCCGCGGGTCTTTGCGGACGATGCACGGGGGTGGCAGTGCCCCTTCGTGTTGTGCCTTCCCCCACAGGGTTGCCTTCGAAGAGGGGTCCGGGCCTCGGGTCCTTCTCAAGGGCGGACCGGGGAATCGGGGGCGTTCGGCATGTGGCCCCACCCACGTGGCTCGTCTCGAATTTCCTCGTGAGACCGGCCTCATCCTGAGGTGCGCCGGGAAGGCCGGGAACCCCTTCCAGACCACGCAGGGGAATCGCCTCTCCTGTCGCGATCAGGAGGGGAGAAAGGGCTCAGAGGAAGCGGTGCCAGGACCCTCGGTGTTCCCCTCGAGGGAACCCGGCGTGTCGGGGGACTTTTGGGGGTCGCAGGAAGGCTGTCAGGGACCGTTTCGCCCTTCAGGGCGGAACAGGGGACTTCCCTTGAGACGCCGTTGCGGGCAAGGGCCTCATCTTGCCAAGAGGTAGGAACCACGTGGTTTTTCTCGAGTTGCGGCGGGATTCTCGAGATACGACGGGGATCTCAGCCTTCCCCTTGGGTTGGCCCTGGGAAGCCCAATCTTCCCCTCGGGTTGCGAGGGAAAGCTGGGGGTTGCGCTCGAGTCACCGCAGGGCCGAAGAGACCTCACCTAGGCGTGTGTCCGGGACCTAATATTCCTCTCCAGGGAAGGCAGGGATCTCGGGGTTGCATTCCAGGCTCCCCCGGGGAGTCAGGCCTCGTCTCGAGGGGAAGCCAAGGACTCCGCTCTCCTCTCGAGTCGCGACGCGGGTCTCTTGGAGCCCCCTGAGCGGCCTCAAGGGAGTCCAGCCCCCTCTTCCGTTTGGAGAGAGGACCCGGGATTGCTCTCCAGGCCATGCAGGAAAAGAAGGCCCTCAGCTCGCGAGGACGGGGGCGTCTCAGGGGTTTCCTCGAGCTGCGGCGCCCGTGGGGGTTTTCTCCCGAGGCACGACGAGGATCTCAGGGAGCCTCTCGTGCGGCGCCAGGGAAGTCAGGTCTCCATGCGCGTGGCGAGGGGGAGCGCGTCCTGGCTCTCGAGTCACGGGAGGGGACTAGGGCCTCGAGACGCGTTGAAGAAGGACTCTCGAGGTCTTTCTCGGGGGGCGGCGGGAAACCCTCGTTTCCCTCGCCTTCTGCCGGGGACCTTAGGGAACTTCCCAGGGTGCCTCTGAGAGGCGAGGGATCCTGTGGAGGTGGCGGGGCCCCTCGGGACTCCGCTGGGTCTGGCGCAACGGAAGAGGGCCTCACCTCGAGGGGAGGCAGGAACCTCAGGCTTCCTCTCCGTTTCGGACTCCGACCGCAGGGTCCCTGCAGAGTTGGGACAGGAGAGTCAGGCCTCGTCTTGTCTGAGGAAGGGAACCCCGCTGGCCTCTCGAGTTGCTCAGGGGGTCTCAGGCCCCTCGTCGAGCTGTGTGTGGAACCCGCGGGTCTTTGCGGACGATGCACGGGGGTGGCAGTGCCCCTTCGTGTTGTGCCTTCCCCCACAGGGTTGCCTTCGAAGAGGGGTCCGGGCCTCGGGTCCTTCTCAAGGGCGGACCGGGGAATCGGGGGCGTTCGGCATGTGGCCCCACCCACGTGGCTCGTCTCGAATTTCCTCGTGAGACCGGCCTCATCCTGAGGTGCGCCGGGAAGGCCGGGAACCCCTTCCAGACCACGCAGGGGAATCGCCTCTCCTGTCGCGATCAGGAGGGGAGAAAGGGCTCAGAGGAAGCAGTGCCAGGACACTCGGTGTTCCCCTCGAGGGAACCCGGCGTGTCGGGGGACTTTTGGGGGTCGCAGGAAGGCTGTCAGGGACCGTTTCGCCCTTCAGGGCGGAACAGGGGACTTCCCTTGAGACGCCGTGGCGGGCAAGGGCCTCATCTTGCCAAGAGGTAGGAACCACGTGGTTTTTCTCGAGTTGCGGCGGGATTCTCGAGTTACGACGGGGATCTCAGCCTTCCCCTTGGGTTGGCCCTGGGAAGCCCAATCTTCCCCTCGGGTTGCGAGGGAAAGCTGGGGGTTGCGCTCGAGTCACCGCAGGGCCGAAGAGACCTCACCTAGGCGTGTGTCCGGGACCTAATATTCCTCTCCAGGGAAGGCAGGGATCTCGGGGTTGCATTCCAGGCTCCCCCGGGGAGTCAGGCCTCATCTCGAGGGGAAGCCAAGGACTCCGCTCTCCTCTCGAGTCGCGACGCGGGTCTCTTGGAGCCCCCTGAGCGGCCTCAAGGGAGTCCAGCCCTCTCTTCCGTTTGGAGAGAGGACCCGGGATTGCTCTCCAGGCCATGCAGGAAAAGAAGGCCCTCAGCTCGCGAGGACGGGGGCGTCTCAGGGGTTTCCTCGAGCTGCGGCGCCCGTGGGGGTTTTCTCCCGAGGCACGACGAGGATCTCAGGGAGCCTCTCGTGCGGCGCCAGGGAAGTCAGGTCTCCATGCGCGTGGCGAGGGGGAGCGCGTCCTGGCTCTCGAGTCACGGGAGGGGACTAGGGCCTCGAGACGCGTTGAAGAAGGACTCTCGAGGTCTTTCTCGGGGGGCGGCGGGAAACCCTCGTGTCCCTCGCCTTCTGCCGGGGACCTTAGGGAACTTGCCAGGGTGCCTCTGAGAGGCGAGGGATCCTGTGGAGGTGGCGGGGCCCCTCGGGACTCCGCTGGGTCTGGCGCAACGGAAGAGGGCCTCACCTCGAGGGGAGGCAGGAACCTCAGGCTTCCTCTCCGTTTCGGACTCCGACCACAGGGTCCCTGCAGAGTTGGGACGGGAGAGTCAGGCCTCGTCTTGTCTGAGGAAGGGAACCCCGCTGGCCTCTCGAGTTGCTCAGGGGGTCTCAGGCCCCTCGTCGAGCTGTGTGTGGAACCCGCGGGTCTTTGCGGACGATGCACGGGGGTGGCAGTGCCCCTTCGTGTTGTGCCTTCCCCCACAGGGTTGCCTTCGAAGAGGGGTCCGGGCCTCGGGTCCTTCCCAAGGGCAGACCGGGGAATCGGGGGCGTTCGGCATGTGGCCCCACCCACGTGGCTCGTCTCGAATTTCCTCGTGAGACCGGCCTCATCCTGAGGTGCGCCGGGAAGGCCGGGAACCCCTTCCAGACCACGCAGTGGAATCGCCTCTCCTGTCACGATCAGGAGGGCAGAAGGGGCTCAGAGGAAGCGGTGCCGGGACCCTCGGTGTTCCCCTCGAGGGAACCCGGCGTGTCGGGGGACTTTTGGGGGTCGCAGGAAGGCTGTCAGGGACCGTTTCGCCCTTCAGGGCGGAACAGGGGACTTCCCTTGAGACGCCGTGGCGGGCAAGGGCCTCATCTTGCCAAGAGGTGGGAACCACGTGGTTTTTCTCGAGTTGCGGCGGGATTCTCGAGTTACGACGGGGATCTCAGCCTTCCCCTTGGGTTGGCCCTGGGAAGCCCAGTCTTCCCCTCGGGTTGGGAGGGAAAGCTGGGGGTTGCGCTCGAGTCACCGCAGGGCCGAAGAGACCTCACCTAGGCGTGTGTCCGGGACCTAATATTCCTCTCCAGGGAAGGCAGGGATCTCGGGGTTGCATTCCAGGCTCCCCCGGGGAGTCAGGCCTCGTCTCGAGGGGAAGCCAAGGACTCCGCTCTCCTCTCGAGTCGCGACGCGGGTCTCTTGGAGCCTCCTGAGCGGCCTCAAGGGAGTCCAGCCTCCTCTTCCGTTTGGAGAGAGGACCCGGGATAGCTCTCCAGGCCATGCAGGAAGAGAAGGCCCTCAGCTCGCGAGGACGGGGGCGTCTCAGGGGTTTCCTCGAGCTGCGGCGCCCGTGGGGTTTTTCTCCCGAGGCACGACGAGGATCTCAGGGAGCCTCTCGTGCGGCGCCAGGGAAGTCAGGTCTCCATGCGCGTGGCGAGGGGGAGCGCGTCCTGGCTCTCGAGTCACGGGAGGGGACTAGGGCCTCGAGACGCGTTGAAGAAGGACTCTCGAGGTCTTTGTCGGGGGGCGGCGGGAAACCCTCGTGTCCCTCGCCTTCTGCCGGGGACCTTAGGGAACTTGCCAGGGTGCCTCTGAGAGGCGAGGGATCCTGTGGAGGTGGCGGGGCCCCTCGGGACTCCGCTGGGTCTGGCGCAACGGAAGAGGGCCTCACCTCGAGGGGAGGCAGGAACCTCAGGCTTCCTCTCCGTTTCGGACTCCGACCGCAGGGTCCCTGAAGAGTTGGGACGGGAGAGTCAGGCCTCGTCTTGTCTGAGGAAGGGAACCCCGCTGGCCTCTCGAGTTGCTCAGGGGGTCTCAGGCCCCTCGTCGAGCTGTGTGTGGAACCCGCGGGTCTTTGCGGACGATGCACGGGGGTGGCAGTGCCCCTTCGTGTTGTGCCTTCCCCCACAGGGTTGCCTTCGAAGAGGGGTCCGGGCCTCGGGTCCTTCTCAAGGGCGGACCGGGGAATCGGGGGCGTTCGGCATGTGGCCCCACCCACGTGGCTCGTCTCGAATTTCCTCGTGAGACCGGCCTCCTCCTGAGGTGCGCCGGGAAGGCCGGGAACCCCTTTCAGACCACGCAGGGGAATCGCCTCTCCTGTAGCGATCAGGAGGGGAGAAGGGGCTCAGAGGAAGCGGTGCCGGGACCCTCGGTGTTCCCCTCGAGGGAACCCGGCGTGTCGGAGGAATTTTGGGGGTCGCAGGAAGGCTGTCAGGGACCGTTTCGCCCTTCAGGGCGGAACAGGGGACTTCCCTTGAGACGCCGTGGCGGGCAAGGGCCTCATCTTGCCAAGAGGTGGGAACCACGTGGTTTTTCTCGAGTTGCGGCGGGATTCTCGAGTTACGACGGGGATCTCAGCCTTCCCCTTGGGTTGGCCCTGGGAAGCCCAATCTTCCCCTCGGGTTGCGAGGGAAAGCTGGGGGTTGCGCTCGAGTCACCGCAGGGCCGAAGAGACCTCACCTAGGCGTGTGTCCGGGACCTAATATTCCTCTGGAGGGAAGGCAGGGATCTCGGGGTTGCATTCCAGGCTCCCCCGGGGAGTCAGGCCTCGTCTCGAGGGGAAGCCAAGGACTCCGCTCTCCTCTCGAGTCGCGACGCGGGTCTCTTGGAGCCCCCTGAGCGGCCTCAAGGGAGTCCAGCCTCCTCTTCCGTTTGGAGAGAGGACCCGGGATTGCTCTCCAGGCCATGCAGGAAAAGAAGGCCCTCAGCTCGCGAGGACGGGGGCGTCTCAGGGGTTTCCTCGAGCTGCGGCGCCCGTGGGGGTTTTCTCCCGAGGCACGACGAGAATCTCAGGGAGCCTCTCCTGCGGCGCCAGGGAAGTCAGGTCTCCATGCGCGTGGCGAGGGGGAGCGCGTCCTGGCTCTCGAGTCACAGGAGGGGACTAGGGCCTCGAGACGCGTTGAAGAAGGACTCTCGAGGTCTTTGTCGGGGGGCGGCGGGAAACCCTCGTGTCCCTCGCCTTCTGCCGGGGACCTTAGGGAACTTGCCAGGGTGCCTCTGAGAGGCGAGGGATCCTGTGGAGGTGGCGGGGCCCCTCGGGACTCCGCTGGGTCTGGCGCAACGGAAGAGGGCCTCACCTCGAGGGGAGGCAGGAACCTCAGGCTTCCTCTCCATTTCGGACTCCGACCGCAGGGTCCCTGCAGAGTTGGGACAGGAGAGTCAGGCCTCGTCTTGTCTGAGGAAGGGAACCCCGCTGGCCTCTCGAGTTGCTCAGGGGGTCTCAGGCCCCTCGTCCAGCTGTGTGTGGAACCCGCGGGTCTTTGCGGACGATGCACGGGGGTGGCAGTGCCCCTTCGTGTTGTGCCTTCCCCCCCAGGGTTGCCTTCGAAGAGGGGTCCGGGCCTCGGGTCCTTCTCAAGGGCGGACCGGGGAATCGGGGGCGTTCGGCATGTGGCCCCACCCACGTGGCTCGTCTCGAATTTCCTCGTGAGACCGGCCTCATCCTGAGGTGCGCCGGGAAGGCCGGGAACCCCTTCCAGACCACGCAGGGGAATCGCCTCTCCTGTCGCCATCAGGAGGGGAGAAGGGGCTCAGAGGAAGCGGTGCCGGGACCCTCGGTGTTCCCCTCGAGGGAACCCGGCGTGTCGGGGGACTTTTGGGGGTCGCAGGAAGGCTGTCAGGGACCGTTTCGCCCTTCAGGGCGGAACAGGGGACTTCCCTTGAGACGCCGTGGCGGGCAAGGGCCTCATCTTGCCAAGAGGTGGGAACCACGTGGTTTTTCTCGAGTTGCGGCGGGATTCTCGAGTTACGACGGGGATCTCAGCCTTCCCCTTGGGTTGGCCCTGGGAAGCCCAATCTTCCCCTCGGGTTGCTAGGGAAAGCTGGGGGTTGCGCTCGAGTCACTGCAGGGCCGAAGAGACCTCACCTAGGCGTGTGTCCGGGACCTAATATTCCTCTCCAGGGAAGGCAGGGATCTCGGGGTTGCATTCCAGGCTCCCCCGGGGAGTCAGGCCTCGTCTCGAGGGGAAGCCAAGGACTCCGCTCTCCTCTCGAGTCGCGACGCGGGTCTCTTGGAGTCCCCTGAGCGCCCTCAAGGGAGTCCAGCCTCCTCTTCCGTTTGGAGAGAGGACCCGGGATTGCTCTCCAGGCCATGCAGAAAAAGAAGGCCCTCAGCTCGCGAGGACGGGGGCGTCTCAGGGGTTTCCTCGAGCTGCGGCGCCCGTGGGGGTTTTCTCCCGAGGCACGACGAGGATCTCAGGGAGCCTCTCGTGCGGCGCCAGGGAAATCAGGTCTCCATGCGCGTGGCGAGGGGGAGCGCGTCCTGGCTCTCGAGTCACGGGAGGGGACTAGGGCCTCGAGACGCGTTGAAGAAGGACTCTCGAGGTCTTTGTCGGGGGGCGGCGGGAAACCCTCGTTTCCCTCGCCTTCTGCCGGGGACCTTAGGGAACTTGCCAGGGTGCCTCTGAGAGGCGAGGGATCCTGTGGAGGTGGCGGGGCCCCTCGGGACTCCGCTGGGTCTGGCGCAACGGAAGAGGGCCTCACCTCGAGGGGAGGCAGGAACCTCAGGCTTCCTCTGCGTTTCGGACTCCGAGCGCAGGGTCCCTGCAGAGTTGGGACAGGAGAGTCAGGCCTCGTCTTGTCTGAGGAAGGGAACCCCGCTGGCCTCTCGAGTTGCTCGGGGGGTCTCAGGCCCCTCGTCGAGCTGTGTGTGGAACCCGCGGGTCTTTGCGGACGATGCACGGGGGTGGCAGTGCCCCTTCGTGTTGTGCCTTCCCCCACAGGGTTGCCTTCGAAGAGGGGTCCGGGCCTCGGGTCCTTCTCAAGAGCAGACCGGGTAATCGGGGGCGTTCGGCCTGTGGCCCCACCCACGTGGCTCGTCTCGAATTTCCTCGTGAGACCGGCCTCATCCTGAGGTGCGCCGGGAAGGCCGGGAACCCCTTCCAGACCACGCAGGGGAATCGCCTCTCCTGTCGTGATCAGGAGGGGAGAAGGGGCTCAGAGGAAGCGGTGCCGGAACCCTCGGTGTTCCCCTCGGGGGAACCCGGCGTGTCGGGGGACTTTTGGGGGTCGCAGGAAGGCTGTCAGGGACCGTCTCGCCCTTCAGGGCGGAACAGGGGACTTCCCTTGAGACGCCGTCGCGGGCAAGGGCCTCATCTTGCCAAGCGGTGGGAACCACGTGGTTTTTCTCGAGTTCCGGCGGCATTCTCGAGTTACGACGGGGATCTCAGCCTTCCCCTTGGGTTGGCCCTGGGAAGCCCAATCTTCCCCTCGGGTTGCGAGGGAAAGCTGGGGGTGGCGCTCGAGTCACTGCAGGGCCTAAGAGACCTCACCTAAGCGTGTGTCCGGGACCTAATTTTCCTCTCCAGGGAAGGCAGGGATCTCGGGGTTGCATTCCAGGCTCCCCCGGGGAGTCAGGCCTCGTCTCGAGGGGAAGCCAAGGACTCCGCTCTCCTCTCGAGTCGCGACGCGGGTCTCTTGGAGCCCCCTGAGCGGCCTCAAGGGAGTCCAGCCTCCTCTTCCGTTTGGAGAGAGGACCCGGGATTGCTCTCCAGGCCATGCAGGAAAAGAAGGCCCTCAGCTCGCGAGGACGGGGGCGTCTCAGGGGTTTCCTCGAGCTGCGGCGCCCGTGGGGGTTTTCTCCCGAGGCACGACGAGGATCTCAGGGAGCCTCTCGTGCGGCGCCAGGGAAGTCAGGTCTCCATGCGCGTGGCGAAGGGGAGCGCGTCCTGGCTCTCGAGTCACGGGAGGGGACTAGGGCCTCGAGACGCGTTGAAGAAGGACTCTCGAGGTCTTTCTCGGGGGGCGGCGGGAAACCCTCGTGTCCCTCGCCCTCTGCCGGGGACCTTAGGGAACTTGCCAGGGTGCCTCTGAGAGGCGAGGGATCCTGTGGAGGTGGCGGGGCCCCTCGGGACTCCGCTGGGTCTGGCGCAACGGAAGAGGGCCTCACCTCGAGGGGAGGCAGGAACCTCAGGCTTCCTCTCCGTTTCGGACACCGACCGCAGGGTCCCTGCAGAGTTGGGACAGGAGAGTCAGGCCTCGTCTTGTCTGAGGAAGGGAACCCCGCTGGCCTCTCGAGTTGCTCGGGGGGTCTCAGGCCCCTCGTCGAGCTGTGTGTGGAACCCGCGGGTCTTTGCGGACGATGCACGGGGGTGGCAGTGCCCCTTCGTGTTGTGCCTTCAGCCACAGGGTTGCCTTCGAAGAGGGGTCCGGGCCTCGGGTCCTTCTCAAGAGCGGACCGGGGAATCGGGGGCGTTCGGCCTGTGGCCCCACCCACGTGGCTCGTCTCGAATTTCCTCGTGAGACCGGCCTCATCCTGAGGTGCGCCGGGAAGGCCGGGAACCCCTTCCAGACCACGCAGGGGAATCGCCTCTCCTGTCGCGATCAGGAGGGGAGAAGGGGCTCAGAGGAAGCGGTGCCGGGACCCTCGGTGTTCCCCTCGGGGGAACCCGGCGTGTCGGGGGACTTTTGGGGTTCGCAGGAAGGCTGTCAGGGACCGTCTCGCCCTTCAGGGCGGAACAGGAGACTTCCCTTGAGACGCCGTCGCGGGCAAGGGCCTCATCTTGCCAAGCGGTGGGAACCACGTGGTTTTTCTCGAGTTGCGGCGGCATTCTCGAGTTACGACGGGGATCTCAGCCTTCCCCTTGGGTTGGCCCTGGGAAGCCCAATCTTCCCCTCGGGTTGCGAGGGAACGCTGGGGGTGGCGCTCGAGTCACTGCAGGGCCTAAGAGACCTCACCTAAGCGTGTGTCCGGGACCTAATTTTCCTCTCCAGGGAAGGCAGGGATCTCGGGGTTGCATTCCAGGCTCCCCCGGGGAGTCAGGCCTCGTCTCGAGGGGAAGCCAAGGACTCCGCTCTCCTCTCGAGTCGCGACGCGGGTCTCTTGGAGCCCCCTGAGCGGCCTCAAGGGAGTCCAGCCTCCTCTTCCGTTTGGAGAGAGGACCCGGGATTGCTCTCCAGGCCATGCAGGAAAAGAAGGCCCTCAGCTCGCGAGGACGGGGGCGTCTCAGGGGTTTCCTCGAGCTGCGGCGCCCGTGGGGGTTTTCTCCCGAGGCACGACGAGGATCTCAGGGAGCCTCTCGTGCGGCGCCAGGGAAGTCAGGTCTCCATGCGCGTGGCGAGGGGGAGCGCGTCCTGGCTCTCGAGTCACGGGAGGGGACTAGGGCCTCGAGACGCGTTGAAGAAGGACTCTCGAGGTCTTTGTCGGGGGGCGGCGGGAAACCCTCGTTTCCCTCGCCTTCTGCCGGGGACCTTAGGGAACTTCCCAGGGTGCCTCTGAGAGGCGAGGGATCCTGTGGAGGTGGCGGGGCCCCTCGGGACTCCGCTGGGTCTGGCGCAACGGAAGAGGGCCTCACCTCGAGGGGAGGCAGGCACCTCAGGCTTCCTCTGCGTTTCGGACTCCGACCGCAGGGTCCCTGCAGAGTTGGGACAGGAGAGTCAGGCCTCGTCTTGTCTGAGGAAGGGAACCCCGCTGGCCTCTCGAGTTGCTCAGGGGGTCTCAGGCCCCTCGTCGAGCTGTGTGTGGAACCCGCGGGTCTTTGCGGACGATGCACGGGGGTGGCAGTGCCCCTTCGTGTTGTGCCTTCAGCCACAGGGTTGCCTTCGAAGAGGGGTCCGGGCCTCGGGTCCTTCTCAAGAGCGGACCGGGGAATCGGGGGCGTTCGGCCTGTGGCCCCACCCACGTGGCTCGTCTCGAATTTCCTCGTGAGACCGGCCTCATCCTGAGGTGCGCCGGGAAGGCCGGGAACCCCTTCCAGACCACGCAGGGGAATCGCCTCTCCTATCGCGATCAGGAGGGGAGAAGGGGCTCAGAGGAAGCGGTGCCGGGACCCTCGGTGTTCCCCTCGGGGGAACCCGGCGTGTCGGGGGACTTTTGGGGTTCGCAGGAAGGCTGTCAGGGACCGTCTCGCCCTTCAGGGCGGAACAGGGGACTTCCCTTGAGACGCCGTGGCGGGCAAGGGCCTCATCTTGCCAAGCGGTGGGAACCACGTGGTTTTTCTCGAGTTGCGGCGGCATTCTCGAGTTACGACGGGGATCTCAGCCTTCCCCTTGGGTTGGCCCTGGGAAGCCCAATCTTCCCCTCGGGTTGCGAGGGAACGCTGGGGGTGGCGCTCGAGTCACTGCAGGGCCTAAGAGACCTCACCTAAGCGTGTGTCCGGGACCTAATTTTCCTCTCCAGGGAAGGCAGGGATCTCGGGGTTGCATTCCAGGCTCCCCCGGGGAGTCAGGCCTCGTCTCGAGGGGAAGCCAAGGACTCCGCTCTCCTCTCGAGTCGCGACGCGGGTCTCTTGGAGCCCCCTGAGCGGCCTCAAGGGAGTCCAGCCTCCTCTTCCGTTTGGAGAGAGGACCCGGGATTGCTCTCCAGGCCATGCAGGAAAAGAAGGCCCTCAGCTCGCGAGGACGGGGGCGTCTCAGGGGTTTCCTCGAGCTGCGGCGCCCGTGGGGGTTTTCTCCCGAGGCACGACGAGGATCTCAGGGAGCCTCTCGTGCGGCGCCAGGGAAGTCAGGTCTCCATGCGCGTGGCGAGGGGGAGCGCGTCCTGGCTCTCGAGTCACGGGAGGGGACTAGGGCCTTGAGACGCGTTGAAGAAGGACTCTCGAGGTCTTTGTCGGGGGGCGGCGGGAAACCCTCGTGTCCCTCGCCTTCTGCCGGGGACCTTAGGGAACTTCCCAGGGTGCCTCTGAGAGGCGAGGGATCCTGTGGAGGTGGCGGGGCCCCTCGGGACTCCGCTGGGTCTGGCGCAACGGAAGAGGGCCTCACCTCGAGGGGAGGCAGGAACCTCAGGCTTCCTCTCCGTTTCGGACTCCGACCGCAGGGTCCCTGCAGAGTTGGGACAGGAGAGTCAGGCCTCGTCTTGTCTGAGGAAGGGAACCCCGCTGGCCTCTCGAGCTGCTCAGGGGTTCTCAGGCCCCTCTTCGAGCTGTGTGTGGAACCCGCGGGTCCTTGCGGACGATGCACGGGGGTGGCAGTGCCCCTTCGTGTTGTGCCTTCCCCCCCAGGGTTGCCTTCGAAGAGGGGTCCGGGCCTCGGGTCCTTCTCAAGGGCGGACCGGGGAATCGGGGGCGTTCGGCATGTGGCCCCACCCACGTGGCTCGTCTCGAATTTCCTCGTGAGACCGGCCTCATCCTGAGGTGCGCCGGGAAGGCCGGGAACCCCTTCCAGACCACGCAGGGGAATCGCCTCTCCTGTCGCGATCAGGAGGGGAGAAGGGGCTCAGAGGAAGCGGTGCCGGGACCCTCGGTGTTCCCCTCGAGGTAACCCGGCGTGTCGGGGGACTTTTGGGGGTCGCAGGAAGGCTGTCAGGGACCGTTTCGCCCTTCAGGGCGGAACAGGGGACTTCCCTTGAGACGCCGTGGCGGGCAAGGGCCTCATCTTGCCAAGAGGTGGGAACCACGTGGTTTTTCTCGAGTTGCGGCGGGATTCTCGAGTTACGACGGGGATCTCAGCCTTCCCCTTGGGTTGGCCCTGGGAAGCCCAATCTTCCCCTCGGGTTGCGAGGGAAAGCTGGGGGTGGCGCTCGAGTCACTGCAGGGCCTAAGAGACCTCTCCTAAGCGTGTGTCCGGGACCTAATTTCCCTCTCCAGGGAAGGCAGGGATCTCGGGGTTGCATTCCAGGCTCCCCCGGGGAGTCAGGCCTCGTCTCGAGGGGAAGCCAAGGACTCCGCTCTCCTCTCGAGTCGCGACGCGGGTCTCTTGGAGCCCCCTGAGCGGCCTCAAGGGAGTCCAGCCTCCTCTTCCGTTTGGAGAGAGGACCCGGGATTGCTCTCCAGGCCATGCAGGAAAAGAAGGCCCTCAGCTCGCGAGGACGGGGGCGTCTCAGGGGTTTCCTCGAGCTGCGGTGCCCGTGGGGGTTTTCTCCCGAGGCACGACGAGGATCTCAGGGAGCCTCTCGTGCGGCGCCAGGGAAGTCAGGTCTCCATGCGCGTGGCGAGGGGGAGCGCGTCCTGGCTCTCGAGTCACGGGAGGGGACTAGGGCCTCGAGACGCGTTGAAGAAGGACTCTCGAGGTCTTTGTCGGGGGGCGGCGGGAAACCCTCGTGTCCCTCGCCTTCTGCCGGGGACCTTAGGGAACTTCCCAGGGTGCCTCTGAGAGGCGAGGGATCCTGTGGAGGTGGCGGGGCCCCTCGGGTCTCCGCTGGGTCTGGCGCAACGGAAGAGGGCCTCACCTCGAGGGGAGGCAGGCACCTCAGGCTTCCTCTGCGTTTCGGACTCCGACCGCAGGGTCCCTGCAGAGTTGGGACAGGAGAGTCAGGCCTCGTCTTGTCTGAGGAAGGGAACCCCGCTGGCCTCTCGAGTTGCTCGGGGGGTCTCAGGCCCCTCGTCGAGCTGTGTGTGGAACCCGCGGGTCTTTGCGGACGATGCACGGGGGTGGCAGTGCCCCTTCGTGTTGTGCCTTCACCCACAGGGTTGCCTTCGAAGAGGGGTCCGGGCCTCGGGTCCTTCTCAAGAGCGGACCGGGGAATCGGGGGCGTTCGGCCTGTGGCCCCACCCACGTGGCTCGTCTCGAATTTCCTCGTGAGACCGGCCTCATCCTGAGGTGCGCCGGGAAGGCCGGGAACCCCTTCCAGACCACGCAGGGGAATCGCCTCTCCTGTCGCGATCCGGAGGGGAGAAGGGGCTCAGAGGAAGCGGTGCCGGGACCCTCGGTGTTCCCCTCGGGGGAACCCGGCGTGTCGGGGGACTTTTGGGGGTCGCAGGAAGGCTGTCAGGGACCGTCTCGCCCTTCAGGGCGGAATAGGGAACTTCCCTTGAGACGCCGTCGCGGGCAAGGGCCTCATCTTGCCAAGCGGTGGGAACCACGTGGTTTTTCTCGAGTTGCGGCGGCATTCTCGAGTTACGACGGGGATCTCAGCCTTCCCCTTGGGTTGGCCCTGGGAAGCCCAATCTTCCCCTCGGGTTGCGAGGGAAAGCTGGGGGTGGCGCTCGAGTCACTGCAGGGCCTAAGAGACCTCACCTAAGCGTGTGTCCGGGACCTAATTTTCCTCTCCAGGGAAGGCAGGGATCTCGGGGTTGCATTCCAGGCTCCCCCGGGGAGTCAGGCCTCGTCTCGAGGGGAAGCCAAGGACTCCGCTTTCCTCTCGAGTCGCGACGCGGGGCTCTTGGAGCCCCCTGAGCGGCCTCAAGGGAGTCCAGCCTCCTCTTCCGTTTGGAGAGAGGACCCGGGATTGCTCTCCAGGCCATGCAGGAAAAGAAGGCCCTCAGCTCGCGAGGACGGGGGCGTCTCAGGGGTTTCCTCGAGCTGCGGCGCCCGTGGGGGTTTTCTCCCGAGGCACGACGAGGATCTCAGGGAGCCTCTCGTGCGGCGCCAGGGAAGTCAGGTCTCCATGCGCGTGGCGAGGGGGAGCGCGTCCTGGCTCTCGAGTCACGGGAGGGGACTAGGGCCTCGAGACGCGTTGAAGAAGGACTCTCGAGGTCTTTCTCGGGGGGCGGCGGGAAACCCTCGTGTCCCTCGCCTTCTGCCGGGGACCTTAGGGAACTTCCCAGGGTGCCTCTGAGAGGCGAGGGATCCTGTGGAGGTGGCGGGGCCCCTCGGGACTCCGCTGGGTCTGGCGCAACGGAAGAGGGCCTCACCTCGAGGGGAGGCAGGAACCTCAGGCTTCCTCTGCGTTTCGGACTCCGACCGCAGGGTCCCTGCAGAGTTGGGACAGGAGAGTCAGGCCTCGTCTTGTCTGAGGAAGGGAACCCCGCTGGCCTCTCGAGCTGCTCAGGGGTTCTCAGGCCCCTCGTCGAGCTGTGTGTGGAACCCGCGGGTCTTTGCGGACGATGCACGGGGGTGGCAGTGCCCCTTCGTGTTGTGCCTTCCCCCCCAGGGTTGCCTTCGAAGAGGGGTGCGGGCCTCGGGTCCTTCTCAAGGGCGGACCGGGGAATCGGGGGCGTTCGGCATGTGGCCCCACCCACGTGGCTCGTCTCGAATTTCCTCGTGAGACCGGCCTCATCCTGAGGTGCGCCGGGAAGGCCGGGAACCCCTTCCAGACCACGCAGGGGAATCGCCTCTCCTGTCGCGATCAGGAGGGGAGAAGGGGCTCAGAGGAAGCGGTGCCGGGACCCTCGGTGTTCCCCTCGGGGGAACCCGGCGTGTCGGGGGACTTTTGGGGGTCGCAGGAAGGCTGTCAGGGACCGTCTCGCCCTTCAGGGCGGAACAGGGGACTTCCCTTGAGACGCCGTCGCGGGCAAGGGCCTCATCTTGCCAAGCGGTGGGAACCACGTGGTTTTTCTCGAGTTGCGGCGGCATTCTCGAGTTACGACGGGGATCTCAGCCTTCCCCTTGGGTTGGCCCTGGGAAGCCCAATCTTCCCCTCGGGTTGCGAGGGAAAGCTGGGGGTGGCGCTCGAGTCAGTGCAGGGCCTAAGAGACCTCACCTAAGCGTGTGTCCGGGACCTAATTTTCCTCTCCAGGGAAGGCAGGGATCTCGGGGTTGCATTCCAGGCTCCCCCGGGGAGTCAGGCCTCGTCTCGAGGGGAAGCCAAGGACTCCGCTCTCCTCTCGAGTCGCGACGCGGGTCTCTTGGAGCCCCCTGAGCGGCCTCAAGGGAGTCCAGCCTCCTCTTCCGTTTGGAGAGAGGACCCGGGATTGCTCTCCAGGCCATGCAGGAAAAGAAGG
Source organism: Bubalus kerabau (assembly GCF_029407905.1). Lineage (NCBI taxonomy): Eukaryota > Metazoa > Chordata > Mammalia > Artiodactyla > Bovidae > Bubalus > Bubalus kerabau. The sequence goes on from NW_026577907.1 coordinate 2,110,085, forward strand.
CCCTCAGCTCGCGAGGATGGGGGCGTCTCAGGGGTTTCCTCGAGCTGCGGCGCCCGTGGGGGTTTTCTCCCGAGGCACGACGAGGATCTCAGGGAGCCTCTCGTGCGGCGCCAGGGAAGTCAGGTCTCCATGCGCGTGGCGAGGGGGAGCGCGTCCTGGCTCTCGAGTCACGGGAGGGGACTAGGGCCTCGAGACGCGTTGAAGAAGGACTCTCGAGGTCTTTCTCGGGGGGCGGCGGGAAACCCTCGTGTCCCTCGCCTTCTGCCGGGGACCTTAGGGAACTTGCCAGGGTGCCTCTGAGAGGCGAGGGATCCTGTGGAGGTGGCGGGGCCCCTCGGGACTCCGCTGGGTCTGGCGCAACGGAAGAGGGCCTCACCTCGAGGGGAGGCAGGAACCTCAGGCTTCCTCTGCGTTTCGGACTCCGACCGCAGGGTCCCTGCAGAGTTGGGACAGGAGAGTCAGGCCTCGTCTTGTCTGAGGAAGGGAACCCCGCTGGCCTCTCGAGTTGCTCGGGGGGTCTCAGGCCCCTCGTCGAGCTGTGTGTGGAACCCGCGGGTCTTTGCGGACGATGCACGGGGGTGGCAGTGCCCCTTCGTGTTGTGCCTTCACCCACAGGGTTGCCTTCGAAGAGGGGTCCGGGCCTCGGGTCCTTCTCAAGAGCGGACCGGGGAATCGGGGGCGTTCGGCCTGTGGCCCCACCCACGTGGCTCGTCTCGAATTTCCTCGTGAGACCGGCCTCATCCTGAGGTGCGCCGGGAAGGCCGGGAACCCCTTCCAGACCACGCAGGGGAATCGCCTCTCCTGTCGCGATCAGGAGGGGAGAAGGGGCTCAGAGGAATCGGTGCCGGGACCCTCGGTGTTCCCCTCGGGGGAACCCGGCGTGTCGGGGGACTTTTGGGGGTCGCAGGAAGGCTGTCAGGGACCGTCTCGCCCTTCAGGGCGGAACAGGGGACTTCCCTTGAGACGCCGTCGCGGGCAAGGGCCTCATCTTGCCAAGCGGTGGGAACCACGTGGTTTTTCTCGAGTTGCGGCGGCATTCTCGAGTTACGACGGGGATCTCAGCCTTCCCCTTGGGTTGGCCCTGGGAAGCCCAAACTTCCCCTCGGGTTGCGAGGGAAAGCTGGGGGTGGCGCTCGAGTCACTGCAGGGCCTAAGAGACCTCACCTAAGCGTGTGTCCGGGACCTAATTTTCCTCTCCAGGGAAGGCAGGGATCTCGGGGTTGCATTCCAGGCTCCCCCGGGGAGTCAGGCCTCGTCTCGAGGGGAAGCCAAGGACTCCGCTCTCCTCTCGAGTCGCGACGCGGGTCTCTTGGAGCCCCCTGAGCGGCCTCAAGGGAGTCCAGCCTCCTCTTCCGTTTGGAGAGAGGACCCGGGATTGCTCTCCAGGCCATGCAGGAAAAGAAGGCCCTCAGCTCGCGAGGACGGGGGCGTCTCAGGGGTTTCCTCGAGCTGCGGCGCCCGTGGGGGTTTTCTCCCGAGGCACGACGAGGATCTCAGGGAGCCTCTCGTGCGGCGCCAGGGCAGTCAGGTCTCCATGCGCGTGGCGAGGGGGAGCGCGTCCTGGCTCTCGAGTCACGGGAGGGGACTAGGGCCTCGAGACGCGTTGAAGAAGGACTCTCGAGGTCTTTGTCGGGGGGCGGCGGGAAACCCTCGTGTCCCTCGCCTTCTGCCGGGGACCTTAGGGAACTTCCCAGGGTGCCTCTGAGAGGCGAGGGATCCTGTGGAGGTGGCGGGGCCCCTCGGGACTCCGCTGGGTCTGGCGCAACGGAAGAGGGCCTCACCTCGAGGGGAGGCAGGCACCTCAGGCTTCCTCTGCGTTTCGGACTCCGACCGCAGGGTCCCTGCAGAGTTGGGACAGGAGAGTCAGGCCTCGTCTTGTCTGAGGAAGGGAACCCCGCTGGCCTCTCGAGTTGCTCAGGGGGTCTCAGGCCCCTCGTCGAGCTGTGTGTGGAACCCGCGGGTCTTTGCGGACGATGCACGGGGGTGGCAGTGCCCCTTCGTGTTGTGCCTTCACCCTCAGGGTTGCCTTCGAAGAGGGGTCCGGGCCTCGGGTCCTTCTCAAGAGCGGACCGGGGAATCGGGGGCGTTCGGCCTGTGGCCCCACCCACGTGGCTCGTCTCGAATTTCCTCGTGAGACCGGCCTCATCCTGAGGTGCGCCGGGAAGGCCGGGAACCCCTTCCAGACCACGCAGGGGAATCGCCTCTCCTGTCGCGATCAGGAGGGGAGAAGGGGCTCAGAGGAAGCGGTGCCGGGACCCTCGGTGTTCCCCTCGGGGGAACCCGGCGTGTCGGGGGACTTTTGGGGGTTGCAGGAAGGCTGTCGGGGACCGTCTCGCCCTTCAGGGCGGAACAGGGGACTTCCGTTGAGACGCCGTCGCGGGCAAGGGCCTCATCTTGCCAAGCGGTGGGAACCACTTGGTTTTTCTCGAGTTGCGGCGGCATTCTCGAGTTACGACGGGGATCTCAGCCTTCCCCTTGGGTTGGCCCTGGGAAGCCCAATCTTCCCCTCGGGTTGCGAGGGAAAGCTGGGGGTGGCGCTCGAGTCACTGCAGGGCCTAAGAGACCTCACCTAAGCGTGTGTCCGGGACCTAATTTTCCTCTCCAGGGAAGGCAGGGATCTCGGGGTTGCATTCCAGGCTCCCCCGGGGAGTCAGGCCTCGTCTCGAGGGGAAGCCAAGGACTCCGCTCTCCCCTCGAGTCGCGACGCGGGTCTCTTGGAGCCCCCTGAGCGGCCTCAAGGGAGTCCAGCCTCCTCTTCCGTTTGGAGAGAGGACCCAGGATTGCTCTCCAGGCCATGCAGGAAAAGAAGGCCCTCAGCTCGCGAGGACGGGGGCGTCTCAGGGGTTTCCTCGAGCTGCGGCGCCCGTGGGGGTTTTCTCCCGAGGCACGACGAGGATCTCAGGGAGCCTCTCGTGCGGCGCCAGGGGAGTCAGGTCTCCATGCGCGTGGCAAGGGGGAGCGCGTCCTGGCTCACGAGTCACGGGAGGGGAATAGGGCCTCGAGACGCGTTGAAGAAGGACTCTCGAGGTCTTTGTCGGGGGGCGGCGGGAAACCCTCGTGTCCCTCGCCTTCTGCCGGGGACCTTAGGGAACTTCCCAGGGTGCCTCTGAGAGGCGAGGGATCCTGTGGAGGTGGCGGGGCCCCTCGGGACTCCGCTGGGTCTGGCGCAACGGAAGAGGGCCTCACCTCGAGGGGAGGCAGGCACCTCAGGCTTCCTCTGCGTTTCGGACTCCGACCGCAGGGTCCCTGCAGAGTTGGGACAGGAGAGTCAGGCCTCGTCTTGTCTGAGGAAGGGAACCCCGCTGGCCTCTCGAGTTGCTCAGGGGGTCTCAGGCCCCTCGTCGAGCTGTGTGTGGAACCCGCGGGTCTTTGCGGACGATGCACGGGGGTGGCAGTGCCCCTTCGTGTTGTGCCTTCACCCTCAGGGTTGCCTTCGAAGAGGGGTCCGGGCCTCGGGTCCTTCTCAAGAGCGGACCGGGGAGTCGGGGGCGTTCGGCCTGTGGCCCCACCCACGTGGCTCGTCTCGAATTTCCTCGTGAGACCGGCCTCATCCTGAGGTGCGCCGGGAAGGCCGGGAACCCCTTCCAGACCACGCAGGGGAATCGCCTCTCCTGTCGCGATCAGGAGGGGAGAAGGGGCTCAGAGGAAGCGGTGCCGGGACCCTCGGTGTTCCCCTCGGGGGAACCCGGCGTGTCGGGGGACTTTTGGGGGTCGCAGGAAGGCTGTCAGGGACCGTCTCGCCCTTCAGGGCGGAACAGGGGACTTCCCTTGAGACGCCGTCGCGGGCAAGGGCCTCATCTTGCCAAGCGGTGGGAACCACGTGGTTTTTCTCGAGTTGCGGCGGCATTCTCGAGTTACGACGGGGATCTCAGCCTTCCCCTTGGGTTGGCCCTGGGAAGCCCAATCTTCCCCTCGGGTTGCGAGGGAACGCTGGGGGTGGCGCTCGAGTCACTGCAGGGCCTAAGAGACCTCACCTAAGCGTGTGTCCGGGACCTAATTTTCCTCTCCAGGGAAGGCAGGGATCTCGGGGTTGCATTCCAGGCTCCCCCGGGGAGTCAGGCCTCGTCTCGAGGGGAAGCCAAGGACTCCGCTCTCCTCTCGAGTCGCGACGCGGGTCTCTTGGAGCCCCCTGAGCGGCCTCAAGGGAGTCCAGCCTCCTCTTCCGTTTGGAGAGAGGACCCGGGATTGCTCTCCAGGCCATGCAGGAAAAGAAGGCCCTCAGCTCGCGAGGACGGGGGCGTCTCAGGGGTTTCCTCGAGCTGCGGCGCCCGTGGGGGTTTTCTCCCGAGGCACGACGAGGATCTCAGGGAGCCTCTTGTGCGGCGCCAGGGAAGTCAGGTCTCCATGCGCGTGGCGAGGGGGAGCGCGTCCTGGCTCTCGAGTCACGGGAGGGGACTAGGGCCTCGAGACGCGTTGAAGAAGGACTCTCGAGGTCTTTGTCGGGGGGCGGCGGGAAACCCTCGTGTCCCTCGCCTTCTGCCGGGGACCTTAGGGAACTTCCCAGGGTGCCTCTGAGAGGCGAGGGATCCTGTGGAGGTGGCGGGGCCCCTCGGGACTCCGCTGGGTCTGGCGCAACGGAAGAGGGCCTCACCTCGAGGGGAGGCAGGCACCTCAGGCTTCCTCTGCGTTTCGGACTCCGACCGCAGGGTCCCTGCAGAGTTGGGACAGGAGAGTCAGGCCTCGTCTTGTCTGAGGAAGGGAACCCCGCTGGCCTCTCGAGTTGCTCAGGGGGTCTCAGGCCCCTCGTCGAGCTGTGTGTGGAACCCGCGGGTCTTTGCGGACGATGCACGGGGGTGGCAGTGCCCCTTCGTGTTGTGCCTTCACCCACAGGGTTGCCTTCGAAGAGGGGTCCGGGCCTCGGGTCCTTCTCAAGAGCGGACCGGGGAATCGGGGGCGTTCGGCCTGTGGCCCCACCCACGTGGCTCGTCTCGAATTTCCTCGTGAGACCGGCCTCATCCTGAGGTGCGCCGGGAAGGCCGGGAACCCCTTCCAGACCACGCAGGGGAATCGCCTCTCCTGTCGCGATCAGGAGGGGAGAAGGGGCTCAGAGGAAGCGGTGCCGGGACCCTCGGTGTTCCCCTCGGGGGAACCCGGCGTGTCGGGGGACTTTTGGGGGTCGCAGGAAGGCTGTCAGGGACCGTCTCGCCCTTCAGGGCGGAACAGGGGACTTCCCTTGAGACGCCGTCGCGGGCAAGGGCCTCATCTTGCCAAGCGGTGGGAACCACGTGGTTTTTCTCGAGTTGCGGCGGCATTCTCGAGTTACGACGGGGATCTCAGCCTTCCCCTTGGGTTGGCCCTGGTAAGCCCAAACTTCCCCTCGGGTTGCGAGGGAACGCTGGGGGTGGCGCTCGAGTCACTGCAGGGCCTAAGAGACCTCACCTAAGCGTGTGTCCGGGACCTAATTTTCCTCTCCAGGGAAGGCAGGGATCTCGGGGTTGCATTCCAGGCTCCCCCGGGGAGTCAGGCCTCGTCTCGAGGGGAAGCCAAGGACTCCGCTCTCCTCTCGAGTCGCGACGCGGGTCTCTTGGAGCCCCCTGAGCGGCCTCAAGGGAGTCCAGCCTCCTCTTCCGTTTGGAGAGAGGACCCGGGATTGCTCTCCAGGCCATGCAGGAAAAGAAGGCCCTCAGCTCGCGAGGACGGGGGCGTCTCAGGGGTTTCCTCGAGCTGCGGCGCCCGTGGGGGTTTTCTCCCGAGGCACGACGAGGATCTCAGGGAGCCTCTCGTGCGGCGCCAGGGAAGTCAGGTCTCCATGCGCGTGGCGAGGGGGAGCGCGTCCTGGCTCTCGAGTCACGGGAGGGGACTAGGGCCTCGAGACGCGTTGAAGAAGGACTCTCGAGGTCTTTGTCGGGGGGCGGCGGGAAACCCTCGTTTCCCTCGCCTTCTGCCGGGGACCTTAGGGAACTTGCCAGGGTGCCTCTGAGAGGCGAGGGATCCTGTGGAGGTGGCGGGGCCCCTCGGGACTCCGCTGGGTCTGGCGCAACGGAAGAGGGCCTCACCTCGAGGGGAGGCAGGCACCTCAGGCTTCCTCTGCGTTTCGGACTCCGACCGCAGGGTCCCTGCAGAGTTGGGACAGGAGAGTCAGGCCTCGTCTTGTCTGAGGAAGGGAACCCCGCTGGCCTCTCGAGTTGCTCAGGGGGTCTCAGGCCCCTCGTCGAGCTGTGTGTGGAACCCGCGGGTCTTTGCGGACGATGCACGGGGGTGGCAGTGCCCCTTCGTGTTGTGCCTTCACCCACAGGGTTGCCTTCGAAGAGGGGTCCGGGCCTCGGGTCCTTCTCAAGAGCGGACCGGGGAATCGGGGGCGTTCGGCCTGTGGCCCCACCCACGTGGCTCGTCTCGAATTTCCTCGTGAGACCGGCCTCATCCTGAGGTGCGCCGGGAAGGCCGGGAACCCCTTCCAGACCACGCAGGGGAATCGCCTCTCCTGTCGCGATCAGGAGGGGAGAAGGGGCTCAGAGGAAGCGGTGCCGGGACACTCGGTGTTCCCCTCGGGGGAACCCGGCGTGTCGGGGGACTTTTGGGGGTCGCAGGAAGGCTGTCAGGGACCGTCTCGCCCTTCAGGGCGGAACAGGGGACTTCCCTTGAGACGCCGTCGCGGGCAAGGGCCTCATCTTGCCAAGCGGTGGGAACCACGTGGTTTTTCTCGAGTTGCGGCGGCATTCTCGAGTTACGACGGGGATCTCAGCCTTCCCCTTGGGTTGGCCCTGGGAAGCCCAATCTTCCCCTCGGGTTGCGAGGGAACGCTGGGGGTGGCGCTCGAGTCACTGCAGGGCCTAAGAGACCTCACCTAAGCGTGTGTCCGGGACCTAATTTTCCTCTCCAGGGAAGGCAGGGATCTCGGGGTTGCATTCCAGGCTCCCCCGGGGAGTCAGGCCTCGTCTCGAGGGGAAGCCAAGGACTCCGCTCTCCTCTCGAGTCGCGACGCGGGTCTCTTGGAGCCCCCTGAGCGGCCTCAAGGGAGTCCAGCCTCCTCTTCCGTTTGGAGAGAGGACCCGGGATTGCTCTCCAGGCCATGCAGGAAAAGAAGGCCCTCAGCTCGCGAGGACGGGGGCGGCTCAGGGGTTTCCTCGAGCTGCGGCGCCCGTGGGGGTTTTCTCCCCTGGCACGACGAGGATCTCAGGGAGCCTCTCGTGCGGCGCCAGGGAAGTCAGGTCTCCATGCGCGTGGCGAGGGGGAGCGCGTCCTGGCTCTCGAGTCACGGGAGGGGACTAGGGCCTCGAGACGCGTTGAAGAAGGACTCTCGAGGTCTTTGTCGGGGGGCGGCGGGAAACCCTCGTGTCCCTCGCCTTCTGCCGGGGACCTTAGGGAACTTCCCAGGGTGCCTCTGAGAGGCGAGGGATCCTGTGGAGGTGGCGGGGCCCCTCGGGACTCCGCTGGGTCTGGCCCAACGGAAGAGGGCCTCACCTCGAGGGGAGGCAGGCACCTCAGGCTTCCTCTGCGTTTCGGACTCCGACCACTGGGTCCATGCAGAGTTGGGACAGGAGAGTCAGGCCTCGTCTTGTCTGAGGAAGGGAACCCCGCTGGCCTCTCGAGTTGCTCAGGGGGTCTCAGGCCCCTCGTCGAGCTGTGTGTGGAACCCGCGGGTCTTTGCGGACGATGCACGGGGGTGGCAGTGCCCCTTCGTGTTGTGCCTTCACCCACAGGGTTGCCTTCGAAGAGGGGTCCGGGCCTCGGGTCCTTCTCAAGAGCGGACCGGGGAATCGGGGGCGTTCGGCCTGTGGCCCCACCCACGTGGCTCGTCTCGAATTTCCTCGTGAGACCGGCCTCATCCTGAGGTGCGCCGGGAAGGCCGGGAACCCCTTCCAGACCACGCAGGGGAATCGCCTCTCCTGTCGCGATCAGGAGGGGAGAAGGGGCTCAGAGGAAGCGGTGCCGGGACCCTCGGTGTTCCCCTCGGGGGAACCCGGCGTGTCGGGGGACTTTTGGGGGTCGCAGGAAGGCTGTCAGGGACCGTCTCGCCCTTCAGGGCGGAACAGGGGACTTCCCTTGAGACGCCGTCGCGGGCAAGGGCCTCATCTTGCCAAGCGGTGGGAACCACGTGGTTTTTCTCGAGTTGCGGCGGCATTCTCGAGTTACGACGGGGATCTCAGCCTTCCCCTTGGGTTGGCCCTGGGAAGCCCAATCTTCCCCTCGGGTTGCGAGGGAACGCTGGGGGTGGCGCTCGAGTCACTGCAGGGCCTAAGAGACCTCACCTAAGCGTGTGTCCGGGACCTAATTTTCCTCTCCAGGGAAGGCAGGGATCTCGGGGTTGCATTCCAGGCTCCCCCGGGGAGTCAGGCCTCGTCTCGAGGGGAAGCCAAGGACTCCGCTCTCCTCTCGAGTCGCGACGCGGGTCTCTTGGAGCCCCCTGAGCGGCCTCAAGGGAGTCCAGCCTCCTCTTCCGTTTGGAGAGAGGACCCGGGATTGCTCTCCAGGCCATGCAGGAAAAGAAGGCCCTCAGCTCGCGAGGACGGGGGCGTCTCAGGGGTTTCCTCGAGCTGCGGCGCCCGTGGGGGTTTTCTCCCGAGGCACGACGAGGATCTCAGGGAGCCTCTCGTGCGGCGCCAGGGAAGTCAGGTCTCCATGCGCGTGGCGAGGGGGAGCGCGTCCTGGCTCTCGAGTCACGGGAGGGGACTAGGGCCTCGAGACGCGTTGAAGAAGGACTCTCGAGGTCTTTGTCGGGGGGCGGCGGGAAACCCTCGTTTCCCTCGCCTTCTGCCGGGGACCTTAGGGAACTTGCCAGGGTGCCTCTGAGAGGCGAGGGATCCTGTGGAGGTGGCGGGGCCCCTCGGGACTCCGCTGGGTCTGGCGCAACGGAAGAGGGCCTCACCTCGAGGGGAGGCAGGCACCTCAGGCTTCCTCTGCGTTTCGGACTCCGACCGCAGGGTCCCTGCAGAGTTGGGACAGGAGAGTCAGGCCTCGTCTTGTCTGAGGAAGGGAACCCCGCTGGCCTCTCGAGTTGCTCAGGGGGTCTCAGGCCCCTCGTCGAGCTGTGTGTGGAACCCGCGGGTCTTTGCGGACGATGCACGGGGGTGGCAGTGCCCCTTCGTGTTGTGCCTTCACCCACAGGGTTGCCTTCGAAGAGGGGTCCGGGCCTCGGGTCCTTCTCAAGAGCGGACCGGGGAATCGGGGGCGTTCGGCCTGTGGCCCCACCCACGTGGCTCGTCTCGAATTTCCTCGTGAGACCGGCCTCATCCTGAGGTGCGCCGGGAAGGCCGGGAACCCCTTCCAGACCACGCAGGGGAATCGCCTCTCCTGTCGCGATCAGGAGGGGAGAAGGGGCTCAGAGGAAGCGGTGCCGGGACACTCGGTGTTCCCCTCGGGGGAACCCGGCGTGTCGGGGGACTTTTGGGGGTCGCAGGAAGGCTGTCAGGGACCGTCTCGCCCTTCAGGGCGGAACAGGGGACTTCCCTTGAGACGCCGTCGCGGGCAAGGGCCTCATCTTGCCAAGCGGTGGGAACCACGTGGTTTTTCTCGAGTTGCGGCGGCATTCTCGAGTTACGACGGGGATCTCAGCCTTCCCCTTGGGTTGGCCCTGGGAAGCCCAATCTTCCCCTCGGGTTGCGAGGGAACGCTGGGGGTGGCGCTCGAGTCACTGCAGGGCCTAAGAGACCTCACCTAAGCGTGTGTCCGGGACCTAATTTTCCTCTCCAGGGAAGGCAGGGATCTCGGGGTTGCATTCCAGGCTCCCCCGGGGAGTCAGGCCTCGTCTCGAGGGGAAGCCAAGGACTCCGCTCTCCTCTCGAGTCGCGACGCGGGTCTCTTGGAGCCCCCTGAGCGGCCTCAAGGGAGTCCAGCCTCCTCTTCCGTTTGGAGAGAGGACCCGGGATTGCTCTCCAGGCCATGCAGGAAAAGAAGGCCCTCAGCTCGCGAGGACGGGGGCGGCTCAGGGGTTTCCTCGAGCTGCGGCGCCCGTGGGGGTTTTCTCCCCTGGCACGACGAGGATCTCAGGGAGCCTCTCGTGCGGCGCCAGGGAAGTCAGGTCTCCATGCGCGTGGCGAGGGGGAGCGCGTCCTGGCTCTCGAGTCACGGGAGGGGACTAGGGCCTCGAGACGCGTTGAAGAAGGACTCTCGAGGTCTTTGTCGGGGGGCGGCGGGAAACCCTCGTGTCCCTCGCCTTCTGCCGGGGACCTTAGGGAACTTCCCAGGGTGCCTCTGAGAGGCGAGGGATCCTGTGGAGGTGGCGGGGCCCCTCGGGACTCCGCTGGGTCTGGCCCAACGGAAGAGGGCCTCACCTCGAGGGGAGGCAGGCACCTCAGGCTTCCTCTGCGTTTCGGACTCCGACCACTGGGTCCATGCAGAGTTGGGACAGGAGAGTCAGGCCTCGTCTTGTCTGAGGAAGGGAACCCCGCTGGCCTCTCGAGTTGCTCAGGGGGTCTCAGGCCCCTCGTCGAGCTGTGTGTGGAACCCGCGGGTCTTTGCGGACGATGCACGGGGGTGGCAGTGCCCCTTCGTGTTGTGCCTTCACCCACAGGGTTGCCTTCGAAGAGGGGTCCGGGCCTCGGGTCCTTCTCAAGAGCGGACCGGGGAATCGGGGGCGTTCGGCCTGTGGCCCCACCCACGTGGCTCGTCTCGAATTTCCTCGTGAGACCGGCCTCATCCTGAGGTGCGCCGGGAAGGCCGGGAACCCCTTCCAGACCACGCAGGGGAATCGCCTCTCCTGTCGCGATCAGGAGGGGAGAAGGGGCTCAGAGGAAGCGGTGCCGGGACCCTCGGTGTTCCCCTCGGGGGAACCCGGCGTGTCGGGGGACTTTTGGGGGTCGCAGGAAGGCTGTCAGGGACCGTCTCGCCCTTCAGGGCGGAACAGGGGACTTCCCTTGAGACGCCGTCGCGGGCAAGGGCCTCATCTTGCCAAGCGGTGGGAACCACGTGGTTTTTCTCGAGTTGCGGCGGCATTCTCGAGTTACGACGGGGATCTCAGCCTTCCCCTTGGGTTGGCCCTGGGAAGCCCAATCTTCCCCTCGGGTTGCGAGGGAACGCTGGGGGTGGCGCTCGAGTCACTGCAGGGCCTAAGAGACCTCACCTAAGCGTGTGTCCGGGACCTAATTTTCCTCTCCAGGGAAGGCAGGGATCTCGGGGTTGCATTCCAGGCTCCCCCGGGGAGTCAGGCCTCGTCTCGAGGGGAAGCCAAGGACTCCGCTCTCCTCTCGAGTCGCGACGCGGGTCTCTTGGAGCCCCCTGAGCGGCCTCAAGGGAGTCCAGCCTCCTCTTCCGTTTGGAGAGAGGACCCGGGATTGCTCTCCAGGCCATGCAGGAAAAGAAGGCCCTCAGCTCGCGAGGACGGGGGCGTCTCAGGGGTTTCCTCGAGCTGCGGCGTCCGTGGGGGTTTTCTCCCGAGGCACGACGAGGATCTCAGGGAGCCTCTCGTGCGGCGCCAGGGAAGTCAGGTCTCCATGCGCGTGGCGAGGGGGAGCGCGTCCTGGCTCTCGAGTCACGGGAGGGGACTAGGGCCTCGAGACGCGTTGAAGAAGGACTCTCGAGGTCTTTGTCGGGGGGCGGCGGGAAACCCTCGTTTCCCTCGCCTTCTGCCGGGGACCTTAGGGAACTTCCCAGGGTGCCTCTGAGAGGCGAGGGATCCTGTGGAGGTGGCGGGGCCCCTCGGGACTCCGCTGGGTCTGGCGCAACGGAAGAGGGCCTCACCTCGAGGGGAGGCAGGCACCTCAGGCTTCCTCTGCGTTTCGGACTCCGACCGCAGGGTCCCTGCAGTGTTGGGACAGGAGAGTCAGGCCTCGTATTGTCTGAGGAAGGGAACCCCGCTGGCCTCTCGAGTTGCTCAGGGGGTCTCAGGCCCCTCGTCGAGCTGTGTGTGGAACCCGCGGGTCTTTGCGGACGATGCACGGGGGTGGCAGTGCCCCTTCGTGTTGTGCCTTCACCCACAGGGTTGCCTTCGAAGAGGGGTCCGGGCCTCGGGTCCTTCTCAAGAGCGGACCGGGGAATCGGGGGCGTTCGGCCTGTGGCCCCACCCACGTGGCTCGTCTCGAATTTCCTCGTGAGACCGGCCTCATCCTGAGGTGCGCCGGGAAGGCCGGGAACCCCTTCCAGACCACGCAGGGGAATCGCCTCTCCTGTCGCGATCAGGAGGGGAGAAGGGGCTCAGAGGAAGCGGTGCCGGGACCCTCGGTGTTCCCCTCGGGGGAACCCGGCGTGTCGGGGGACTTTTGGGGGTCGCAGGAAGGCTGTCAGGGACCGTCTCGCCCTTCAGGGCGGAACAGGGGACTTCCCTTGAGACGCCGTCGCGGGCAAGGGCCTCATCTTGCCAAGCGGTGGGAACCACGTGGTTTTTCTCGAGTTGCGGCGGCATTCTCGAGTTACGACGGGGATCTCAGCCTTCCCCTTGGGTTGGCCCTGGGAAGCCCAATCTTCCCCTCGGGTTGCGAGGGAAAGCTGGGGGTGGCGCTCGAGTCACTGCAGGGCCTAAGAGACCTCACCTAAGCGTGTGTCCGGGACCTAATTTTCCTCTCCAGGGAAGGCAGGGATCTCGGGGTTGCATTCCAGGCTCCCCCGGGGAGTCAGGCCTCGTCTCGAGGGGAAGCCAAGGACTCCGCTCTCCTCTCGAGTCGCGACGCGGGTCTCTTGGAGCCCCCTGAGCGGCCTCAAGGGAGTCCAGCCTCCTCTTCCGTTTGGAGAGAGGACCCGGGATTGCTCTCCAGGCCATGCAGGAAAAGAAGGCCCTCAGCTCGCGAGGACGGGGGCGTCTCAGGGGTTTCCTCGAGCTGCGGCGCCCGTGGGGGTTTTCTCCCGAGGCACGACGAGGATCTCAGGGAGCCTCTCGTGCGGCGCCAGGGAAGTCAGGTCTCCATGCGCGTGGCGAGGGGGAGCGCGTCCTGGCTCTCGAGTCACGGGAGGGGACTAGGGCCTCGAGACGCGTTGAAGAAGGACTCTCGAGGTCTTTGTCGGGGGGCGGCGGGAAACCCTCGTTTCCCTCGCCTTCTGCCGGGGACCTTAGGGAACTTCCCAGGGTGCCTCTGAGAGGCGAGGGATCCTGTGGAGGTGGCGGGGCCCCTCGGGACTCCGCTGGGTCTGGCGCAACGGAAGAGGGCCTCACCTCGAGGGGAGGCAGGCACCTCAGGCTTCCTCTGCGTTTCGGACTCCGACCGCAGGGTCCCTGCAGAGTTGGGACAGGAGAGTCAGGCCTCGTCTTGTCTGAGGAAGGGAACCCCGCTGGCCTCTCGAGTTGCTCAGGGGGTCTCAGGCCCCTCGTCGAGCTGTGTGTGGAACCCGCGGGTCTTTGCGGACGATGCACGGGGGTGGCAGTGCCCCTTCGTGTTGTGCCTTCACCCACAGGGTTGCCTTCGAAGAGGGGTCCGGGCCTCGGGTCCTTCTCAAGAGCGGACCGGGGAATCGGGGGCGTTCGGCCTGTGGCCCCACCCACGTGGCTCGTCTCGAATTTCCTCGTGAGACCGGCCTCATCCTGAGGTGCGCCGGGAAGGCCGGGAACCCCTTCCAGACCACGCAGGGGAATCGCCTCTCCTGTCGCGATCAGGAGGGGAGAAGGGGCTCAGAGGAAGCGGTGCCGGGACCCTCGGTGTTCCCCTCGGGGGAACCCGGCGTGTCGGGGGACTTTTGGGGGTCTCAGGAAGGCTGTCAGGGACCGTCTCGCCCTTCAGGGCGGAACAGGGGACTTCCCTTGAGACGCCGTCGCGGGCAAGGGCCTCATCTTGCCAAGCGGTGGGAACCACGTGGTTTTTCTCGAGTTGCGGCGGCATTCTCGAGTTACGACGGGGATCTCAGCCTTCCCCTTGGGTTGGCCCTGGGAAGCCCAATCTTCCCCTCGGGTTGCGAGGGAACGCTGGGGGTGGCGCTCGAGTCACTGCAGGGCCTAAGAGACTTCACCTAAGCGTGTGTCCGGGACCTAATTTTCCTCTCCAGGGAAGGCAGGGATCTCGGGGTTGCATTCCAGGCTCCCCCGGGGAGTCAGGCCTCGTCTCGAGGGGAAGCCAAGGACTCCGCTCTCCCCTCGAGTCGCGACGCGGGTCTCTTGGAGCCCCCTGAGCGGCCTCAAGGGAGTCCAGCCTCCTCTTCCGTTTGGAGAGAGGACCCGGGATTGCTCTCCAGGCCATGCAGGAAAAGAAGGCCCTCAGCTCGCGAGGACGGGGGCGGCTCAGGGGTTTCCTCGAGCTGCGGCGCCCGTGGGGGTTTTCTCCCCTGGCACGACGAGGATCTCAGGGAGCCTCTCGTGCGGCGCCAGGGAAGTCAGGTCTCCATGCGCGTGGCGAGGGGGAGCGCGTCCTGGCTCTCGAGTCACGGGAGGGGACTAGGGCCTCGAGACGCGTTGAAGAAGGACTCTCGAGGTCTTTGTCGGGGGGCGGCGGGAAACCCTCGTTTCCCTCGCCTTCTGCCGGGGACCTTAGGGAACTTCCCAGGGTGCCTCTGAGAGGCGAGGGATCCTGTGGAGGTGGCGGGGCCCCTCGGGACTCCGCTGGGTCTGGCCCAACGGAAGAGGGCCTCACCTCGAGGGGAGGCAGGCACCTCAGGCTTCCTCTGCGTTTCGGACTCCGACCACTGGGTCCCTGCAGAGTTGGGACAGGAGAGTCAGGCCTCGTCTTGTCTGAGGAAGGGAACCCCGCTGGCCTCTCGAGTTGCTCAGGGGGTCTCAGGCCCCTCGTCGAGCTGTGTGTGGAACCCGCGGGTCTTTGCGGACGATGCACGGGGGTGGCAGTGCCCCTTCGTGTTGTGCCTTCACCCACAGGGTTGCCTTCGAAGAGGGGTCCGGGCCTCGGGTCCTTCTCAAGAGCGGACCGGGGAATCGGGGGCGTTCGGCCTGTGGCCCCACCCACGTGGCTCGTCTCGAATTTCCTCGTGAGACCGGCCTCATCCTGAGGTGCGCCGGGAAGGCCGGGAACCCCTTCCAGACCACGCAGGGGAATCGCCTCTCCTGTCGCGATCAGGAGGGGAGAAGGGGCTCAGAGGAAGCGGTGCCGGGACCCTCGGTGTTCCCCTCGGGGGAACCCGGCGTGTCGGGGGACTTTCGGGGGTCGCAGGAAGGCTGTCAGGGACCGTCTCGCCCTTCAGGGCGGAACAGGGGACTTCCCTTGAGACGCCGTCGCGGGCAAGGGCCTCATCTTGCCAAGCGGTGGGAACCACGTGGTTTTTCTCGAGTTGCGGCGGCATTCTCGAGTTACGACGGGGATCTCAGCCTTCCCCTTGGGTTGGCCCTGGGAAGCCCAATCTTCCCCTCGGGTTGCGAGGGAACGCTGGGGGTGGCGCTCGAGTCACTGCAGGGCCTAAGAGACCTCACCTAAGCGTGTGTCCGGGACCTAATTTTCCTCTCCAGGGAAGGCAGGGATCTCGGGGTTGCATTCCAGGCTCCCCCGGGGAGTCAGGCCTCGTCTCGAGGGGAAGCCAAGGACTCTGCTCTCCTCTCGAGTCGCGACGCGGGTCTCTTGGAGCCCCCTGAGCGGCCTCAAGGGAGTCCAGCCTCCTCTTCCGTTTGGAGAGAGGACCCGGGGTTGCTCTCCAGGCCATGCAGGAAAAGAAGGCCCTCAGCTCGCGAGGACGGGGGCGTCTCAGGGGTTTCCTCGAGCTGCGGCGCCCGTGGGGGTTTTCTCCCGAGGCACGACGAGGATCTCAGGGAGCCTCTCGTGCGGCGCCAGGGAAGTCAGGTCTCCATGCGCGTGGCGAGGGGGAGCGCGTCCTGGCTCTCGAGTCACGGGAGGGGACTAGGGCCTCGAGACGCGTTGAAGAAGGACTCTCGAGGTCTTTGTCGGGGGGCGGCGGGAAACCCTCGTGTCCCTCGCCTTCTGCCGGGGACCTTAGGGAACTTCCCAGGGTGCCTCTGAGAGGCGAGGGATCCTGTGGAGGTGGCGGGGCCCCTCGGGACTCCGCTGGGTCTGGCGCAACGGAAGAGGGCCTCACCTCGAGGGGAGGCAGGCACCTCAGGCTTCCTCTGCGTTTCGGACTCCGACCGCAGGGTCCCTGCAGAGTTGGGACAGGAGAGTCAGGCCTCGTCTTGTCTGAGGAAGGGAACCCCGCTGGCCTCTCGAGTTGCTCAGGGGGTCTCAGGCCCCTCGTCGAGCTGTGTGTGGAACCCGCGGGTCTTTGCGGACGATGCACGGGGGTGGCAGTGCCCCTTCGTGTTGTGCCTTCACCCACAGGGTTGCCTTCGAAGAGGGGTCCGGGCCTCGGGTCCTTCTCAAGAGCGGACCGGGGAATCGGGGGCGTTCGGCCTGTGGCCCCACCCACGTGGCTCGTCTCGAATTTCCTCGTGAGACCGGCCTCATCCTGAGGTGCGCCGGGAAGGCCGGGAACCCCTTCCAGACCACGCAGGGGAATCGCCTCTCCTGTCGCGATCAGGAGGGGAGAAGGGGCTCAGAGGAAGCGGTGCCGGGACCCTCGGTGTTCCCCTCGGGGGAACCCGGCGTGTCGGGGGACTTTTGGGGGTCGCAGGAAGGCTGTCAGGGACCGTCTCGCCCTTCAGGGCGGAACAGGGGACTTCCCTTGAGACGCCGTCGCGGGCAAGGGCCTCATCTTGCCAAGCGGTGGGAACCACGTGGTTTTTCTCGAGTTGCGGCGGCATTCTCGAGTTACGACGGGGATCTCAGCCTTCCCCTTGGGTTGGCCCTGGGAAGCCCAATCTTCCCCTCGGGTTGCGAGGGAAAGCTGGGGGTGGCGCTCGAGTCACTGCAGGGCCTAAGAGACCTCACCTAAGCGTGTGTCCGGGACCTAATTTTCCTCTCCAGGGAAGGCAGGGATCTCGGGGTTGCATTCCAGGCTCCCCCGGGGAGTCAGGCCTCGTCTCGAGGGGAAGCCAAGGACTCCGCTCTCCTCTCGAGTCGCGACGCGGGTCTCTTGGAGCCTCCTGAGCGGCCTCAAGGGAGTCCAGCCTCCTCTTCCGTTTGGAGAGAGGACCCGGGATTGCTCTCCAGGCCATGCAGGAAAAGAAGGCCCTCAGCTCGCAAGGACGGGGGCGTCTCAGGGGTTTCCTCGAGCTGCGGCGCCCGTGGGGGTTTTCTCCCGAGGCACGACGAGGATCTCAGGGAGCCTCTCGTGCGGCGCCAGGGAAGTCAGGTCTCCATGCGCGTGGCGAGGGGGAGCGCGTCCTGGCTCTCGAGTCACGGGAGGGGACTAGGGCCTCGAGACGCGTTGAAGAAGGACTATCGAGGTCTTTGTCGGGGGGCGGCGGGAAACCCTCGTTTCCCTCGCCTTCTGCCGGGGACCTTAGGGAACTTCCCAGGGTGCCTCTGAGAGGCGAGGGATCCTGTGGAGGTGGCGGGGCCCCTCGGGACTCCGCTGGGTCTGGCGCAACGGAAGAGGGCCTCACCTCGAGGGGAGGCAGGCACCTCAGGCTTCCTCTGCGTTTCGGACTCCGACCGCAGGGTCCCTGCAGAGTTGGGACAGGAGAGTCAGGCCTCGTCTTGTCTGAGGAAGGGAACCCCGCTGGCCTCTCGAGTTGCTCAGGGGGTCTCAGGCCCCTCGTCGAGCTGTGTGTGGAACCCGCGGGTCTTTGCGGACGATGCACGGGGGTGGCAGTGCCCCTTCGTGTTGTGCCTTCACCCACAGGGTTGCCTTCGAAGAGGGGTCCGGGCCTCGGGTCCTTCTCAAGAGCGGACCGGGGAATCGGGGGCGTTCGGCCTGTGGCCCCACCCACGTGGCTCCTTTCGAATTTCCTCGTGAGACCGGCCTCATCCTGAGGTGCGCCGGGAAGGCCGGGAACCCCTTCCAGACCACGCAGGGGAATCGCCTCTCCTGTCGCGATCAGGAGGGGAGAAGGGGCTCAGAGGAAGCGGTGCCGGGACCCTCGGTGTTCCCCTCGGGGGAACCCGGCGTGTCCGGGGACTTTTGGGGGTCGCAGGAAGGCTGTCAGGGACCGTCTCGCCCTTCAGGGCGGAACAGGGGACTTCCCTTGAGACGCCGTCGCGGGCAAGGGCCTCATCTTGCCAAGCGGTGGGAACCACGTGGTTTTTCTCGAGTTGCGGCGGCATTCTCGAGTTACGACGGGGATCTCAGCCTTCCCCTTGGGTTGGCCCTGGGAAGCCCAATCTTCCCCTCGGGTTGCGAGGGAACGCTGGGGGTGGCGCTCGAGTCACTGCAGGGCCTAAGAGACCTCACCTAAGCGTGTGTCCGGGACCTAATTTTCCTCTCCAGGGAAGGCAGGGATCTCGGGGTTGCATTCCAGGCTCCCCCGGGGAGTCAGGCCTCGTCTCGAGGGGAAGCCAAGGACTCTGCTCTCCTCTCGAGTCGCGACGCGGGTCTCTTGGAGCCCCCTGAGCGGCCTCAAGGGAGTCCAGCCTCCTCTTCCGTTTGGAGAGAGGACCCGGGATTGCTCTCCAGGCCATGCAGGAAAAGAAGGCCCTCAGCTCGCGAGGACGGGGGCGTCTCAGGGGTTTCCTCGAGCTGCGGCGCCCGTGGGGGTTTTCTCCCGAGGCACGACGAGGATCTCAGGGAGCCTCTCGTGCGGCGCCAGGGAAGTCAGGTCTCCATGCGCGTGGCGAGGGGGAGCGCGTCCTGGCTCTCGAGTCACGGGAGGGGACTAGGGCCTCGAGACGCGTTGAAGAAGGACTCTCGAGGTCTTTGTCGGGGGGCGGCGGGAAACCCTCGTTTCCCTCGCCTTCTGCCGGGGACCTTAGGGAACTTCCCAGGGTGCCTCTGAGAGGCGAGGGATCCTGTGGAGGTGGCGGGGCCCCTCGGGACTCTGCTGGGTCTGGCGCAACGGAAGAGGGCCTCACCTCGAGGGGAGGCAGGCACCTCAGGCTTCCTCTGCGTTTCGGACTCCGACCGCAGGGTCCCTGCAGAGTTGGGACAGGAGAGTCAGGCCTCGTCTTGTCTGAGGAAGGGAACCCCGCTGGCCTCTCGAGTTGCTCAGGGGGTCTCAGGCCCCTCGTCGAGCTGTGTGTGGAACCCGCGGGTCTTTGCGGACGATGCACGGGGGTGGCAGTGCCCCTTCGTGTTGTGCCTTCACCCACAGGGTTGCCTTCGAAGAGGGGTCCGGGCCTCGGGGCCTTCTCAAGAGCGGACCGGGGAATCGGGGGCGTTCGGCCTGTGGCCCCACCCACGTGGCTCGTCTCGAATTTCCTCGTGAGACCGGCCTCATCCTGAGGTGCGCCGGGAAGGCCGGGAACCCCTTCCAGACCACGCAGGGGAATCGCCTCTCCTGTCGCGATCAGGAGGGGAGAAGGGGCTCAGAGGAAGCGGTGCCGGGACCCTCGGTGTTCCCCTCGGGGGAACCCGGCGTGTCGGGGGGCTTTCGGGGGTCGCAGGAAGGCTGTCAGGGACCGTCTCGCCCTTCAGGGCGGAACAGGGGACTTCCCTTGAGACGCCGTCGCGGGCAAGGGCCTCATCTTGCCAAGCGGTGGGAACCACGTGGTTTTTCTCGAGTTGCGGCGGCATTCTCGAGTTACGACGGGGATCTCAGCCTTCCCCTTGGGTTGGCCCTGGGAAGCCCAATCTTCCCCTCGGGTTGCGAGGGAACGCTGGGGGTGGCGCTCGAGTCACTGCAGGGCCTAAGAGACCTCACCTAAGCGTGTGTCCGGGACCTAATTTTCCTCTCCAGGGAAGGCAGGGATCTCGGGGTTGCATTCCAGGCTCCCCCGGGGAGTCAGGCCTCGTCTCGAGGGGAAGCCAAGGACTCTGCTCTCCTCTCGAGTCGCGACGCGGGTCTCTTGGAGCCCCCTGAGCGGCCTCAAGGGAGTCCAGCCTCCTCTTCCGTTTGGAGAGAGGACCCGGGATTGCTCTCCAGGCCATGCAGGAAAAGAAGGCCCTCAGCTCGCGAGGACGGGGGCGTCTCAGGGGTTTCCTCGAGCTGCGGCGCCCGTGGGGGTTTTCTCCCGAGGCACGACGAGGATCTCAGGGAGCCTCTCGTGCGGCGCCAGGGAAGTCAGGTCTCCATGCGCGTGGCGAGGGGGAGCGCGTCCTGGCTCTCGAGTCACGGGAGGGGACTAGGGCCTCGAGACGCGTTGAAGAAGGACTCTCGAGGTCTTTGTCGGGGGGCGGCGGGAAACCCTCGTTTCCCTCGCCTTCTGCCGGGGACCTTAGGGAACTTCCCAGGGTGCCTCTGAGAGGCGAGGGATCCTGTGGAGGTGGCGGGGCCCCTCGGGACTCCGCTGGGTCTGGCGCAACGGAAGAGGGCCTCACCTCGAGGGGAGGCAGGCACCTCAGGCTTCCTCTGCGTTTCGGACTCCGACCGCAGGGTCCCTGCAGAGTTGGGACAGGAGAGTCAGGCCTCGTCTTGTCTGAGGAAGGGAACCCCGCTGGCCTCTCGAGTTGCTCAGGGGGTCTCAGGCCCCTCGTCGAGCTGTGTGTGGAACCCGCGGGTCTTTGCGGACGATGCACGGGGGTGGCAGTGCCCCTTCGTGTTGTGCCTTCACCCACAGGGTTGCCTTCGAAGAGGGGTCCGGGCCTCGGGTCCTTCTCAAGAGCGGACCGGGGAATCGGGGGCGTTCGGCCTGTGGCCCCACCCACGTGGCTCGTCTCGAATTTCCTCGTGAGACCGGCCTCATCCTGAGGTGCGCCGGGAAGGCCGGGAACCCCTTCCAGACCACGCAGGGGAATCGCCTCTCCTGTCGCGATCAGGAGGGGAGAAGGGGCTCAGAGGAAGCGGTGCCGGGACCCTCGGTGTTCCCCTCGGGGGAACCCGGCGTGTCGGGGGACTTTTGGGGGTCGCAGGAAGGCTGTCAGGGACCGTCTCGCCCTTCAGGGCGGAACAGGGGACTTCCCTTGAGACGCCGTCGCGGGCAAGGGCCTCATCTTGCCAAGCGGTGGGAACCACGTGGTTTTTCTCGAGTTGCGGCGGCATTCTCGAGTTACGACGGGGATCTCAGCCTTCCCCTTGGGTTGGCCCTGGGAAGCCCAATCTTCCCCTCGGGTTGCGAGGGAAAGCTGGGGGTGGCGCTCGAGTCACTGCAGGGCCTAAGAGACCTCACCTAAGCGTGTGTCCGGGACCTAATTTTCCTCTCCAGGGAAGGCAGGGATCTCGGGGTTGCATTCCAGGCTCCCCCGGGGAGTCAGGCGTCGTCTCGAGGGGAAGCCAAGGACTCCGCTCTCCTCTCGAGTCGCGACGCGGGTCTCTTGGAGCCCCCTGAGCGGCCTCAAGGGAGTCCAGCCTCCTCTTCCGTTTGGAGAGAGGACCCGGGATTGCTCTCCAGGCCATGCAGGAAAAGAAGGCCCTCAGCTCGCGAGGACGGGGGCGTCTCAGGGGTTTCCTCGAGCTGCGGCGCCCGTGGGGGTTTTCTCCCGAGGCACGACGAGGATCTCAGGGAGCCTCTCGTGCGGCGCCAGGGAAGTCAGGTCTCCATGCGCGTGGCGAGGGGGAGCGCGTCCTGGCTCTCGAGTCACGGGAGGGGACTAGGGCCTCGAGACGCGTTGAAGAAGGACTCTCGAGGTCTTTGTCGGGGGGCGGCGGGAAACCCTCGTTTCCCTCGCCTTCTGCCGGGGACCTTAGGGAACTTCCCAGGGTGCCTCTGAGAGGCGAGGGATCCTGTGGAGGTGGCGGGGCCCCTCGGGACTCCGCTGGGTCTGGCGCAACGGAAGAGGGCCTCACCTCGAGGGAAGGCAGGCACCTCAGGCTTCCTCTGCGTTTCGGACTCCGACCGCAGGGTCCCTGCAGAGTTGGGACAGGAGAGTCAGGCCTCGTCTTGTCTGAGGAAGGGAACCCCGCTGGCCTCTCGAGTTGCTCAGGGGGTCTCAGGCCCCTCGTCGAGCTGTGTGTGGAACCCGCGGGTCTTTGCGGACGATGCACGGGGGTGGCAGTGCCCCTTCGTGTTGTGCCTTCACCCACAGGGTTGCCTTCGAAGAGGGGTCCAGGCCTCGGGTCCTTCTCAAGAGCGGACCGGGGAATCGGGGGCGTTCGGCCTGTGGCCCCACCCACGTGGCTCGTCTCGAATTTCCTCGTGAGACCGGCCTCATCCTGAGGTGCGCCGGGAAGGCCGGGAACCCCTTCCAGACCACGCAGGGGAATCGCCTCTCCTGTCGCGATCAGGAGGGGAGAAGGGGCTCAGAGGAAGCGGTGCCGGGACCCTCGGTGTTCCCCTCGGGGGAACCCGGCGTGTCCGGGGACTTTTGGGGGTCGCAGGAAGGCTGTCAGGGACCGTCTCGCCCTTCAGGGCGGAACAGGGGACTTCCCTTGAGACGCCGTCGCGGGCAAGGGCCTCATCTTGCCAAGCGGTGGGAACCACGTGGTTTTTCTCGAGTTGCGGCGGCATTCTCGAGTTACGACGGGGATCTCAGCCTTCCCCTTGGGTTGGCCCTGGGAAGCCCAATCTTCCCCTCGGGTTGCGAGGGAAAGCTGGGGGTGGCGCTCGAGTCACTGCAGGGCCTAAGAGACCTCACCTAAGCGTGTGTCCGGGACCTAATTTTCCTCTCCAGGGAAGGCAGGGATCTCGGGGTTGCATTCCAGGCTCCCCCGGGGAGTCAGGCCTCGTCTCGAGGGGAAGCCAAGGACTCCGCTCTCCTCTCGAGTCGCGACGCGGGTCTCTTGGAGCCCCCTGAGCGGCCTCAAGGGAGTCCAGCCTCCTCTTCCGTTTGGAGAGAGGACCCGGGATTGCTCTCCAGGCCATGCAGGAAAAGAAGGCCCTCAGCTCGCGAGGACGGGGGCGTCTCAGGGGTTTCCTCGAGCTGCGGCGCCCGTGGGGGTTTTCTCCCGAGGCACGACGAGGATCTCAGGGAGCCTCTCGTGCGGCGCCAGGGAAGTCAGGTCTCCATGCGCGTGGCGAGGGGGAGCGCGTCCTGGCTCTCGAGTCACGGGAGGGGACTAGGGCCTCGAGACGCGTTGAAGAAGGACTCTCGAGGTCTTTGTCGGGGGGCGGCGGGAAACCCTCGTTTCCCTCGCCTTCTGCCGGGGACCTTAGGGAACTTCCCAGGGTGCCTCTGAGAGGCGAGGGATCCTGTGGAGGTGGCGGGGCCCCTCGGGACTCCGCTGGGTCTGGCGCAACGGAAGAGGGCCTCACCTCGAGGGGAGGCAGGCACCTCAGGCTTCCTCTGCGTTTCGGACTCCGACCGCAGGGTCCCTGCAGAGTTGGGACAGGAGAGTCAGGCCTCGTCTTGTCTGAGGAAGGGAACCCCGCTGGCCTCTCGAGTTGCTCAGGGGGTCTCAGGCCCCTCGTCGAGCTGTGTGTGGAACCCGCGGGTCTTTGCGGACGATGCACGGGGGTGGCAGTGCCCCTTCGTGTTGTGCCTTCACCCACAGGGTTGCCTTCGAAGAGGGGTCCGGGCCTCGGGTCCTTCTCAAGAGCGGACCGGGGAATCGGGGGCGTTCGGCCTGTGGCCCCACCCACGTGGCTCGTCTCGAATTTCCTCGTGAGACCGGCCTCATCCTGAGGTGCGCCGGGAAGGCCGGGAACCCCTTCCAGACCACGCAGGGGAATCGCCTCTCCTGTCGCGATCAGGAGGGGAGAAGGGGCTCAGAGGAAGCGGTGCCGGGACCCTCGGTGTTCCCCTCGGGGGAACCCGGCGTGTCGGGGGACTTTTGGGGGTCGCAGGAAGGCTGTCAGGGACCGTCTCGCCCTTCAGGGCGGAACAGGGGACTTCCCTTGAGACGCCGTCGCGGGCAAGGGCCTCATCTTGCCAAGCGGTGGGAACCACGTGGTTTTTCTCGAGTTGCGGCGGCATTCTCGAGTTACGACGGGGATCTCAGCCTTCCCCTTGGGTTGGCCCTGGGAAGCCCAATCTTCCCCTCGGGTTGCGAGGGAAAGCTGGGGGTGGCGCTCGAGTCACTGCAGGGCCTAAGAGACCTCACCTAAGCGTGTGTCCGGGACCTAATTTTCCTCTCCAGGGAAGGCAGGGATCTCGGGGTTGCATTCCAGGCTCCCCCGGGGAGTCAGGCGTCGTCTCGAGGGGAAGCCAAGGACTCCGCTCTCCTCTCGAGTCGCGACGCGGGTCTCTTGGAGCCCCCTGAGCGGCCTCAAGGGAGTCCAGCCTCCTCTTCCGTTTGGAGAGAGGACCCGGGATTGCTCTCCAGGCCATGCAGGAAAAGAAGGCCCTCAGCTCGCGAGGACGGGGGCGTCTCAGGGGTTTCCTCGAGCTGCGGCGCCCGTGGGGGTTTTCTCCCGAGGCACGACGAGGATCTCAGGGAGCCTCTCGTGCGGCGCCAGGGAAGTCAGGTCTCCATGCGCGTGGCGAGGGGGAGCGCGTCCTGGCTCTCGAGTCACGGGAGGGGACTAGGGCCTCGAGACGCGTTGAAGAAGGACTCTCGAGGTCTTTGTCGGGGGGCGGCGGGAAACCCTCGTTTCCCTCGCCTTCTGCCGGGGACCTTAGGGAACTTCCCAGGGTGCCTCTGAGAGGCGAGGGATCCTGTGGAGGTGGCGGGGCCCCTCGGGACTCCGCTGGGTCTGGCGCAACGGAAGAGGGCCTCACCTCGAGGGAAGGCAGGCACCTCAGGCTTCCTCTGCGTTTCGGACTCCGACCGCAGGGTCCCTGCAGAGTTGGGACAGGAGAGTCAGGCCTCGTCTTGTCTGAGGAAGGGAACCCCGCTGGCCTCTCGAGTTGCTCAGGGGGTCTCAGGCCCCTCGTCGAGCTGTGTGTGGAACCCGCGGGTCTTTGCGGACGATGCACGGGGGTGGCAGTGCCCCTTCGTGTTGTGCCTTCACCCACAGGGTTGCCTTCGAAGAGGGGTCCAGGCCTCGGGTCCTTCTCAAGAGCGGACCGGGGAATCGGGGGCGTTCGGCCTGTGGCCCCACCCACGTGGCTCGTCTCGAATTTCCTCGTGAGACCGGCCTCATCCTGAGGTGCGCCGGGAAGGCCGGGAACCCCTTCCAGACCACGCAGGGGAATCGCCTCTCCTGTCGCGATCAGGAGGGGAGAAGGGGCTCAGAGGAAGCGGTGCCGGGACCCTCGGTGTTCCCCTCGGGGGAACCCGGCGTGTCCGGGGACTTTTGGGGGTCGCAGGAAGGCTGTCAGGGACCGTCTCGCCCTTCAGGGCGGAACAGGGGACTTCCCTTGAGACGCCGTCGCGGGCAAGGGCCTCATCTTGCCAAGCGGTGGGAACCACGTGGTTTTTCTCAAGTTGCGGCGGCATTCTCGAGTTACGACGGGGATCTCAGCCTTCCCCTTGGGTTGGCCCTGGGAAGCCCAATCTTCCCCTCGGGTTGCGAGGGAAAGCTGGGGGTGGCGCTCGAGTCACTGCAGGGCCTAAGAGACCTCACCTAAGCGTGTGTCCGGGACCTAATTTTCCTCTCCAGGGAAGGCAGGGATCTCGGGGTTGCATTCCAGGCTCCCCCGGGGAGTCAGGCCTCGTCTCGAGGGGAAGCCAAGGACTCCGCTCTCCTCTCGAGTCGCGACGCGGGTCTCTTGGAGCCCCCTGAGCGGCCTCAAGGGAGTCCAGCCTCCTCTTCCGTTTGGAGAGAGGACCCGGGATTGCTCTCCAGGCCATGCAGGAAAAGAAGGCCCTCAGCTCGCGAGGACGGGGGCGTCTCAGGGGTTTCCTCGAGCTGCGGCGCCCGTGGGGGTTTTCTCCCGAGGCACGACGAGGATCTCAGGGAGCCTCTCGTGCGGCGCCAGGGAAGTCAGGTCTCCATGCGCGTGGCGAGGGGGAGCGCGTCCTGGCTCTCGAGTCACGGGAGGGGACTAGGGCCTCGAGACGCGTTGAAGAAGGACTCTCGAGGTCTTTGTCGGGGGGCGGCGGGAAACCCTCGTTTCCCTCGCCTTCTGCCGGGGACCTTAGGGAACTTCCCAGGGTGCCTCTGAGAGGCGAGGGATCCTGTGGAGGTGGCGGGGCCCCTCGGGACTCCGCTGGGTCTGGCGCAACGGAAGAGGGCCTCACCTCGAGGGGAGGCAGGCACCTCAGGCTTCCTCTGCGTTTCGGACTCCGACCGCAGGGTCCCTGCAGAGTTGGGACAGGAGAGTCAGGCCTCGTCTTGTCTGAGGAAGGGAACCCCGCTGGCCTCTCGAGTTGCTCAGGGGGTCTCAGGCCCCTCGTCGAGCTGTGTGTGGAACCCGCGGGTCTTTGCGGACGATGCACGGGGGTGGCAGTGCCCCTTCGTGTTGTGCCTTCACCCACAGGGTTGCCTTCGAAGAGGGGTCCGGGCCTCGTGTCCTTCTCAAGAGCGGACCGGGGAATCGGGGGCGTTCGGCCTGTGGCCCCA
This sequence comes from Bubalus kerabau, assembly GCF_029407905.1. Lineage (NCBI taxonomy): Eukaryota > Metazoa > Chordata > Mammalia > Artiodactyla > Bovidae > Bubalus > Bubalus kerabau. The sequence continues at coordinate 2,136,073 of NW_026577907.1, forward strand.
CCCACGTGGCTCGTCTCGAATTTCCTCGTGAGACCGGCCTCATCCTGAGGTGCGCCGGGAAGGCCGGGAACCCCTTCCAGACCACGCAGGGGAATCGCCTCTCCTGTCGCGATCAGGAGGGGAGAAGGGGCTCAGAGGAAGCGGTGCCGGGACCCTCGGTGTTCCCCTCGGGGGAACCCGGCGTGTCGGGGGACTTTTGGGGGTCGCAGGAAGGCTGTCAGGGACCGTCTCGCCCTTCAGGGCGGAACAGGGGACTTCCCTTGAGACGCCGTCGCGGGCAAGGGCCTCATCTTGCCAAGCGGTGGGAACCACGTGGTTTTTCTCGAGTTGCGGCGGCATTCTCGAGTTACGACGGGGATCTCAGCCTTCCCCTTGGGTTGGCCCTGGGAAGCCCAATCTTCCCCTCGGGTTGCGAGGGAAAGCTGGGGGTGGCGCTCGAGTCACTGCAGGGCCTAAGAGACCTCACCTAGGCGTGTGTCCGGGACCTAATTTTCCTCTCCAGGGAAGGCAGGGATCTCGGGGTTGCATTCCAGGCTCCCCCGGGGAGTCAGGCCTCGTCTCGAGGGGAAGCCAAGGACTCCGCTCTCCTCTCGAGTCGCGACGCGGGTCTCTTGGAGCCCCCTGAGCGGCCTCAAGGGAGTCCAGCCTCCTCTTCCGTTTGGAGAGAGGACCCGGGATTGCTCTCCAGGCCATGCAGGAAAAGAAGGCCCTCAGCTCGCGAGGACGGGGGCGTCTCAGGGGTTTCCTCGAGCTGCGGCGCCCGTGGGGGTTTTCTCCCGAGGCACGACGAGGATCTCAGGGAGCCTCTCGTGCGGCGCCAGGGAAGTCAGGTCTCCATGCGCGTGGCGAGGGGGAGCGCGTCCTGGCTCTCGAGTCACGGGAGGGGACTAGGGCCTCGAGACGCGTTGAAGAAGGACTCTCGAGGTCTTTGTCGGGGGGCGGCGGGAAACCCTCGTTTCCCTCGCCTTCTGCCGGGGACCTTAGGGAACTTCCCAGGGTGCCTCTGAGAGGCGAGGGATCCTGTGGAGGTGGCGGGGCCCCTCGGGACTCCGCTGGGTCTGGCGCAACGGAAGAGGGCCTCACCTCGAGGGGAGGCAGGCACCTCAGGCTTCCTCTGCGTTTCGGACTCCGACCGCAGGGTCCCTGCAGAGTTGGGACAGGAGAGTCAGGCCTGGTCTTGTCTGAGGAAGGGAACCCCGCTGGCCTCTCGAGTTGCTCAGGGGGTCTCAGGCCCCTCGTCGAGCTGTGTGTGGAACCCGCGGGTCTTTGCGGACGATGCACGGGGGTGGCAGTGCCCCTTCGTGTTGTGCCTTCACCCACAGGGTTGCCTTCGAAGAGGGGTCCGGGCCTCGGGTCCTTCTCAAGAGCGGACCGGGGAATCGGGGGCGTTCGGCCTGTGGCCCCACCCACGTGGCTCGTCTCGAATTTCCTCGTGAGACCGGCCTCATCCTGAGGTGCGCCGGGAAGGCCGGGAACCCCTTCCAGACCACGCAGGGGAATCGCCTCTCCTGTCGCGATCAGGAGGGGAGAAGGGGCTCAGAGGAAGCGGGGCCGGGACCCTCGGTGTTCCCCTCGGGGGAACCCGGCGTGTCGGGGGACTTTTGGGGGTCGCAGGAAGGCTGTCAGGGACCGTCTCGCCCTTCAGGGCGGAACAGGGGACTTCCCTTGAGACGCCGTCGCGGGCAAGGGCCTCATCTTGCCAAGCGGTGGGAACCACGTGGTTTTTCTCGAGTTGCGGCGGCATTCTCGAGTTACGACGGGGATCTCAGCCTTCCCCTTGGGTTGGCCCTGGGAAGCCCAATCTTCCCCTCGGGTTGCGAGGGAAAGCTGGGGGTGGCGCTCGAGTCACTGCAGGGCCTAAGAGACCTCACCTAAGCGTGTGTCCGGGACCTAATTTTCCTCTCCAGGGAAGGCAGGGATCTCGGGGTTGCATTCCAGGCTCCCCCGGGGAGTCAGGCCTCGTCTCGAGGGGAAGCCAAGGACTCCGCTCTCCTCTCGAGTCGCGACGCGGGTCTCTTGGAGCCCCCTGAGCGGCCTCAAGGGAGTCCAGCCTCCTCTTCCGTTTGGAGAGAGGACCCGGGATTGCTCTCCAGGCCATGCAGGAAAAGAAGGCCCTCAGCTCGCGAGGACGGGGGCGTCTCAGGGGTTTCCTCGAGCTGCGGCGCCCGTGGGGGTTTTCTCCCGAGGCACGACGAGGATCTCAGGGAGCCTCTCGTGCGGCGCCAGGGAAGTCAGGTCTCCATGCGCGTGGCGAGGGGGAGCGCGTCCTGGCTCTCGAGTCACGGGAGGGGACTAGGACCTCGAGACGCGTTGAAGAAGGACTCTCGAGGTCTTTGTCGGGGGGCGGCGGGAAACCCTCGTTTCCCTCGCCTTCTGCCGGGGACCTTAGGGAACTTCCCAGGGTGCCTCTGAGAGGCGAGGGATCCTGTGGAGGTGGCGGGGCCCCTCGGGACTCCGCTGGGTCTGGCGCAACGGAAGAGGGCCTCACCTCGAGGGGAGGCAGGCACCTCAGGCTTCCTCTGCGTTTCGGACTCCGACCGCAGGGTCCCTGCAGAGTTGGGACAGGAGAGTCAGGCCTCGTCTTGTCTGAGGAAGGGAACCCCGCTGGCCTCTCGAGTTGCTCAGGGGGTCTCAGGCCCCTCGTCGAGCTGTGTGTGGAACCCGCGGGTCTTTGCGGACGATGCACGGGGGTGGCAGTGCCCCTTCGTGTTGTGCCTTCACCCACAGGGTTGCCTTCAAAGAGGGGTCCGGGCCTCGGGTCCTTCTCAAGAGCGGACCGGGGAATCGGGGGCGTTCGGCCTGTGGCCCCACCCACGTGGCTCGTCTCGAATTTCCTCGTGAGACCGGCCTCATCCTGAGGTGCGCCGGGAAGGCCGGGAACCCCTTCCAGACCACGCAGGGGAATCGCCTCTCCTGTCGCGATCAGGAGGGGAGAAGGGGCTCAGAGGAAGCGGTGCCGGGACCCTCGGTGTTCCCCTCGGGGGAACCCGGCGTGTCGGGGGGCTTTCGGGGGTCGCAGGAAGGCTGTCAGGGACCGTCTCGCCCTTCAGGGCGGAACAGGGGACTTCCCTTGAGACGCCGTCGCGGGCAAGGGCCTCATCTTGCCAAGCGGTGGGAACCACGTGGTTTTTCTCGAGTTGCGGCGGCATTCTCGAGTTACGACGGGGATCTCAGCCTTCCCCTTGGGTTGGCCCTGGGAAGCCCAATCTTCCCCTCGGGTTGCGAGGGAAAGCTGGGGGTGGCGCTCGAGTCACTGCAGGGCCTAAGAGACCTCACCTAAGCGTGTGTCCGGGACCTAATTTTCCTCTCCAGGGAAGGCAGGGATCTCGGGGTTGCATTCCAGGCTCCCCCGGGGAGTCAGGCCTCGTCTCGAGGGGAAGCCAAGGACTCCGCTCTCCTCTCGAGTCGCGACGCGGGTCTCTTGGAGCCCCCTGAGCGGCCTCAAGGGAGTCCAGCCTCCTCTTCCGTTTGGAGAGAGGACCCGGGATTGCTCTCCAGGCCATGCAGGAAAAGAAGGCCCTCAGCTCGCGAGGACGGGGGCGTCTCAGGGGTTTCCTCGAGCTGCGGCGCCCGTGGGGGTTTTCTCCCGAGGCACGACGAGGATCTCAGGGAGCCTCTCGTGCGGCGCCAGGGAAGTCAGGTCTCCATGCGCGTGGCGAGGGGGAGCGCGTCCTGGCTCTCGAGTCACGGGAGGGGACTAGGGCCTCGAGACGCGTTGAAGAAGGACTCTCGAGGTCTTTGTCGGGGGGCGGCGGGAAACCCTCGTTTCCCTCGCCTTCTGCCGGGGACCTTAGGGAACTTCCCAGGGTGCCTCTGAGAGGCGAGGGATCCTGTGGAGGTGGCGGGGCCCCTCGGGACTCCGCTGGGTCTGGCGCAACGGAAGAGGGCCTCACCTCGAGGGGAGGCAGGCACCTCAGGCTTCCTCTGCGTTTCGGACTCCGACCGCAGGGTCCCTGCAGAGTTGGGACAGGAGAGTCAGGCCTCGTCTTGTCTGAGGAAGGGAACCCCGCTGGCCTCTCGAGTTGCTCAGGGGGTCTCAGGCCCCTCGTCGAGCTGTGTGTGGAACCCGCGGGTCTTTGCGGACGATGCACGGGGGTGGCAGTGCCCCTTCGTGTTGTGCCTTCACCCACAGGGTTGCCTTCGAAGAGGGGTCCGGGCCTCGGGTCCTTCTCAAGAGCGGACCGGGGAATCGGGGGCGTTCGGCCTGTGGCCCCACCCACGTGGCTCGTCTCGAATTTCCTCGTGAGACCGGCCTCATCCTGAGGTGCGCCGGGAAGGCCGGGAACCCCTTCCAGACCACGCAGGGGAATCGCCTCTCCTGTCGCGATCAGGAGGGGAGAAGGGGCTCAGAGGAAGCGGGGCCGGGACCCTCGGTGTTCCCCTCGGGGGAACCCGGCGTGTCGGGGGACTTTTGGGGGTCGCAGGAAGGCTGTCAGGGACCGTCTCGCCCTTCAGGGCGGAACAGGGGACTTCCCTTGAGACGCCGTCGCGGGCAAGGGCCTCATCTTGCCAAGCGGTGGGAACCACGTGGTTTTTCTCGAGTTGCGGCGGCATTCTCGAGTTACGACGGGGATCTCAGCCTTCCCCTTGGGTTGGCCCTGGGAAGCCCAATCTTCCCCTCGGGTTGCGAGGGAAAGCTGGGGGTGGCGCTCGAGTCACTGCAGGGCCTAAGAGACCTCACCTAAGCGTGTGTCCGGGACCTAATTTTCCTCTCCAGGGAAGGCAGGGATCTCGGGGTTGCATTCCAGGCTCCCCCGGGGAGTCAGGCCTCGTCTCGAGGGGAAGCCAAGGACTCCGCTCTCCTCTCGAGTCGCGACGCGGGTCTCTTGGAGCCCCCTGAGCGGCCTCAAGGGAGTCCAGCCTCCTCTTCCGTTTGGAGAGAGGACCCGGGATTGCTCTCCAGGCCATGCAGGAAAAGAAGGCCCTCAGCTCGCGAGGACGGGGGCGTCTCAGGGGTTTCCTCGAGCTGCGGCGCCCGTGGGGGTTTTCTCCCGAGGCACGACGAGGATCTCAGGGAGCCTCTCGTGCGGCGCCAGGGAAGTCAGGTCTCCATGCGCGTGGCGAGGGGGAGCGCGTCCTGGCTCTCGAGTCACGGGAGGGGACTAGGACCTCGAGACGCGTTGAAGAAGGACTCTCGAGGTCTTTGTCGGGGGGCGGCGGGAAACCCTCGTTTCCCTCGCCTTCTGCCGGGGACCTTAGGGAACTTCCCAGGGTGCCTCTGAGAGGCGAGGGATCCTGTGGAGGTGGCGGGGCCCCTCGGGACTCCGCTGGGTCTGGCGCAACGGAAGAGGGCCTCACCTCGAGGGGAGGCAGGCACCTCAGGCTTCCTCTGCGTTTCGGACTCCGACCGCAGGGTCCCTGCAGAGTTGGGACAGGAGAGTCAGGCCTCGTCTTGTCTGAGGAAGGGAACCCCGCTGGCCTCTCGAGTTGCTCAGGGGGTCTCAGGCCCCTCGTCGAGCTGTGTGTGGAACCCGCGGGTCTTTGCGGACGATGCACGGGGGTGGCAGTGCCCCTTCGTGTTGTGCCTTCACCCACAGGGTTGCCTTCAAAGAGGGGTCCGGGCCTCGGGTCCTTCTCAAGAGCGGACCGGGGAATCGGGGGCGTTCGGCCTGTGGCCCCACCCACGTGGCTCGTCTCGAATTTCCTCGTGAGACCGGCCTCATCCTGAGGTGCGCCGGGAAGGCCGGGAACCCCTTCCAGACCACGCAGGGGAATCGCCTCTCCTGTCGCGATCAGGAGGGGAGAAGGGGCTCAGAGGAAGCGGTGCCGGGACCCTCGGTGTTCCCCTCGGGGGAACCCGGCGTGTCGGGGGGCTTTCGGGGGTCGCAGGAAGGCTGTCAGGGACCGTCTCGCCCTTCAGGGCGGAACAGGGGACTTCCCTTGAGACGCCGTCGCGGGCAAGGGCCTCATCTTGCCAAGCGGTGGGAACCACGTGGTTTTTCTCGAGTTGCGGCGGCATTCTCGAGTTACGACGGGGATCTCAGCCTTCCCCTTGGGTTGGCCCTGGGAAGCCCAATCTTCCCCTCGGGTTGCGAGGGAAAGCTGGGGGTGGCGCTCGAGTCACTGCAGGGCCTAAGAGACCTCACCTAAGCGTGTGTCCGGGACCTAATTTTCCTCTCCAGGGAAGGCAGGGATCTCGGGGTTGCATTCCAGGCTCCCCCGGGGAGTCAGGCCTCGTCTCGAGGGGAAGCCAAGGACTCCGCTCTCCTCTCGAGTCGCGACGCGGGTCTCTTGGAGCCCCCTGAGCGGCCTCAAGGGAGTCCAGCCTCCTCTTCCGTTTGGAGAGAGGACCCGGGATTGCTCTCCAGGCCATGCAGGAAAAGAAGGCCCTCAGCTCGCGAGGACGGGGGCGTCTCAGGGGTTTCCTCGAGCTGCGGCGCCCGTGGGGGTTTTCTCCCGAGGCACGACGAGGATCTCAGGGAGCCTCTCGTGCGGCGCCAGGGAAGTCAGGTCTCCATGCGCGTGGCGAGGGGGAGCGCGTCCTGGCTCTCGAGTCACGGGAGGGGACTAGGGCCTCGAGACGCGTTGAAGAAGGACTCTCGAGGTCTTTGTCGGGGGGCGGCGGGAAACCCTCGTTTCCCTCGCCTTCTGCCGGGGACCTTAGGGAACTTCCCAGGGTGCCTCTGAGAGGCGAGGGATCCTGTGGAGGTGGCGGGGCCCCTCGGGACTCCGCTGGGTCTGGCGCAACGGAAGAGGGCCTCACCTCGAGGGGAGGCAGGCACCTCAGGCTTCCTCTGCGTTTCGGACTCCGACCGCAGGGTCCCTGCAGAGTTGGGACAGGAGAGTCAGGCCTCGTCTTGTCTGAGGAAGGGAACCCCGCTGGCCTCTCGAGTTGCTCAGGGGGTCTCAGGCCCCTCGTCGAGCTGTGTGTGGAACCCGCGGGTCTTTGCGGACGATGCACGGGGGTGGCAGTGCCCCTTCGTGTTGTGCCTTCACCCACAGGGTTGCCTTCGAAGAGGGGTCCGGGCCTCGGGGCCTTCTCAAGAGCGGACCGGGGAATCGGGGGCGTTCGGCCTGTGGCCCCACCCACGTGGCTCGTCTCGAATTTCCTCGTGAGACCGGCCTCATCCTGAGGTGCGCCGGGAAGGCCGGGAACCCCTTCCAGACCACGCAGGGGAATCGCCTCTCCTGTCGCGATCAGGAGGGGAGCAGGGGCTCAGAGGAAGCGGTGCCGGGACCCTCAGTGTTCCCCTCGGGGGAACCCGGCGTGTCGGGGGGCTTTCGGGGGTCGCAGGAAGGCTGTCAGGGACCGTCTCGCCCTTCAGGGCGGAACAGGGGACTTCCCTTGAGACGCCGTCGCGGGCAAGGGCCTCATCTTGCCAAGCGGTGGGAACCACGTGGTTTTTCTCGAGTTGCGGCGGCATTCTCGAGTTACGACGGGGATCTCAGCCTTCCCCTTGGGTTGGCCCTGGGAAGCCCAATCTTCCCCTCGGGTTGCGAGGGAACGCTGGGGGTGGCGCTCGAGTCACTGCAGGGCCTAAGAGACCTCACCTAAGCGTGTGTCCGGGACCTAATTTTCCTCTCCAGGGAAGGCAGGGATCTCGGGGTTGCATTCCAGGCTCCCCCGGGGAGTCAGGCCTCGTCTCGAGGGGAAGCCAAGGACTCTGCTCTCCTCTCGAGTCGCGACGCGGGTCTCTTGGAGCCCCCTGAGCGGCCTCAAGGGAGTCCAGCCTCCTCTTCCGTTTGGAGAGAGGACCCGGGATTGCTCTCCAGGCCATGCAGGAAAAGAAGGCCCTCAGCTCGCGAGGACGGGGGCGTCTCAGGGGTTTCCTCGAGCTGCGGCGCCCGTGGGGGTTTTCTCCCGAGGCACGACGAGGATCTCAGGGAGCCTCTCGTGCGGCGCCAGGGAAGTCAGGTCTCCATGCGCGTGGCGAGGGGGAGCGCGTCCTGGCTCTCGAGTCACGGGAGGGGACTAGGGCCTCGAGACGCGTTGAAGAAGGACTCTCGAGGTCTTTGTCGGGGGGCGGCGGGAAACCCTCGTTTCCCTCGCCTTCTGCCGGGGACCTTAGGGAACTTCCCAGGGTGCCTCTGAGAGGCGAGGGATCCTGTGGAGGTGGCGGGGCCCCTCGGGACTCCGCTGGGTCTGGCGCAACGGAAGAGGGCCTCACCTCGAGGGGAGGCAGGCACCTCAGGCTTCCTCTGCGTTTCGGACTCCGACCGCAGGGTTCCTGCAGAGTTGGGACAGGAGAGTCAGGCCTCGTCTTGTCTGAGGAAGGGAACCCCGATGGCCTCTCGAGTTGCTCAGGGGGTCTCAGGCCCCTCGTCGAGCTGTGTGTGGAACCCGCGGGTCTTTGCGGACGATGCACGGGGGTGGCAGTGCCCCTTCGTGTTGTGCCTTCACCCACAGGGTTGCCTTCGAAGAGGGGTCCGGGCCTCGGGTCCTTCTCAAGAGCGGACCGGGGAATCGGGGGCGTTCGGCCTGTGGCCCCACCCACGTGGCTCGTCTCGAATTTCCTCGTGAGACCGGCCTCATCCTGAGGTGCGCCGGGAAGGCCGGGAACCCCTTCCAGACCACGCAGGGGAATCGCCTCTCCTGTCGCGATCAGGAGGGGAGAAGGGGCTCAGAGGAAGCGGTGCCGGGACCCTCGGTGTTCCCCTCGGGGGAACCCGGCGTGTCAGGGGACTTTTGGGGGTCGCAGGAAGGCTGTCAGGGACCGTCTCGCCCTTCAGGGCGGAACAGGGGACTTCCCTTGAGACGCCGTCGCGGGCAAGGGCCTCATCTTGCCAAGCGGTGGGAACCACGTGGTTTTTCTCGAGTTGCGGCGGCATTCTCGAGTTACGACGGGGATCTCAGCCTTCCCCTTGGGTTGGCCCTGGGAAGCCCAATCTTCCCCTCGGGTTGCGAGGGAAAGCTGGGGGTGGCGCTCGAGTCACTGCAGGGCCTAAGAGACCTCACCTAAGCGTGTGTCCGGGACCTAATTTTCCTCTCCAGGGAAGGCAGGGATCTCGGGGTTGCATTCCAGGCTCCCCCGGGGAGTCAGGCCTCGTCTCGAGGGGAAGCCAAGGACTCCGCTCTCCTCTCGAGTCGCGACGCGGGTCTCTTGGAGCCCCCTGAGCGGCCTCAAGGGAGTCCAGCCTCCTCTTCCGTTTGGAGAGAGGACCCGGGATTGCTCTCCAGGCCATGCAGGAAAAGAAGGCCCTCAGCTCGCGAGGACGGGGGCGTCTCAGGGGTTTCCTCGAGCTGCGGCGCCCGTGGGGGTTTTCTCCCGAGGCACGACGAGGATCTCAGGGAGCCTCTCGTGCGGCGCCAGGGAAGTCAGGTCTCCATGCGCGTGGCGAGGGGGAGCGCGTCCTGGCTCTCGAGTCACGGGAGGGGACTAGGGCCTCGAGACGCGTTGAAGAAGGACTCTCGAGGTCTTTGTCGGGGGGCGGCGGGAAACCCTCGTGTCCCTCGCCTTCTGCCGGGGACCTTAGGGAACTTCCCAGGGTGCCTCTGAGAGGCGAGGGATCCTGTGGAGGTGGCGGGGCCCCTCGGGACTCCGCTGGGTCTGGCGCAACGGAAGAGGGCCTCACCTCGAGGGGAGGCAGGCACCTCAGGCTTCCTCTGCGTTTCGGACTCCGACCGCAGGGTCCCTGCAGAGTTGGGACAGGAGAGTCAGGCCTCGTCTTGTCTGAGGAAGGGAACCCCGCTGGCCTCTCGAGTTGCTCAGGGGGTCTCAGGCCCCTCGTCGAGCTGTGTGTGGAACCCGCGGGTCTTTGCGGACGATGCACGGGGGTGGCAGTGCCCCTTCGTGTTGTGCCTTCACCCACAGGGTTGCCTTCGAAGAGGGGTCCGGGCCTCGGGTCCTTCTCAAGAGCGGACCGGGGAATCGGGGGCGTTCGGCCTGTGGCCCCACCCACGTGGCTCGTCTCGAATTTCCTCGTGAGACCGGCCTCATCCTGAGGTGCGCCGGGAAGGCCGGGAACCCCTTCCAGACCACGCAGGGGAATCGCCTCTCCTGTCGCGATCAGGAGGGGAGAAGGGGCTCAGAGGAAGCGGTGCCGGGACCCTCGGTGTTCCCCTCGGGGGAACCCGGCGTGTCGGGGGACTTTTGGGGGTCGCAGGAAGGCTGTCAGGGACCGTCTCGCCCTTCAGGGCGGAACAGGGGACTTCCCTTGAGACGCCGTCGCGGGCAAGGGCCTCATCTTGCCAAGCGGTGGGAACCACGTGGTTTTTCTCGAGTTGCGGCGGCATTCTCGAGTTACGACGGGGATCTCAGCCTTCCCCTTGGGTTGGCCCTGGGAAGCCCAATCTTCCCCTCGGGTTGCGAGGGAACGCTGGGGGTGGCGCTCGAGTCACTGCAGGGCCTAAGAGACCTCACCTAAGCGTGTGTCCGGGACCTAATTTTCCTCTCCAGGGAAGGCAGGGATCTCGGGGTTGCATTCCAGGCTCCCCCGGGGAGTCAGGCCTCGTCTCGAGGGGAAGCCAAGGACTCCGCTCTCCTCTCGAGTCGCGACGCGGGTCTCTTGGAGCCCCCTGAGCGGCCTCAAGGGAGTCCAGCCTCCTCTTCCGTTTGGAGAGAGGACCCGGGATTGCTCTCCAGGCCATGCAGGAAAAGAAGGCCCTCAGCTCGCGAGGACGGGGGCGTCTCAGGGGTTTCCTCGAGCTGCGGCGCCCGTGGGGGTTTTCTCCCGAGGCACGACGAGGATCTCAGGGAGCCTCTCGTGCGGCGCCAGGGAAGTCAGGTCTCCATGCGCGTGGCGAGGGGGAGCGCGTCCTGGCTCTCGAGTCACGGGAGGGGACTAGGGCCTCGAGACGCGTTGAAGAAGGACTCTCGAGGTCTTTGTCGGGGGGCGGCGGGAAACCCTCGTTTCCCTCGCCTTCTGCCGGGGACCTTAGGGAACTTCCCAGGGTGCCTCTGAGAGGCGAGGGATCCTGTGGAGGTGGCGGGGCCCCTCGGGACTCCGCTGGGTCTGGCGCAACGGAAGAGGGCCTCACCTCGAGGGGAGGCAGGCACCTCAGGCTTCCTCTGCGTTTCGGACTCCGACCGCAGGGTCCCTGCAGAGTTGGGACAGGAGAGTCAGGCCTCGTCTTGTCTGAGGAAGGGAACCCCGCTGGCCTCTCGAGTTGCTCAGGGGGTCTCAGGCCCCTCGTCGAGCTGTGTGTGGAACCCGCGGGTCTTTGCGGACGATGCACGGGCGTGGCAGTGCCCCTTCGTGTTGTGCCTTCACCCACAGGGTTGCCTTCGAAGAGGGGTCCGGGCCTCGGGTCCTTCTCAAGAGCGGACCGGGGAATCGGGGGCGTTCGGCCTGTGGCCCCACCCACGTGGCTCGTCTCGAATTTCCTCGTGAGACCGGCCTCATCCTGAGGTGCGCCGGGAAGGCCGGGAACCCCTTCCAGACCACGCAGGGGAATCGCCTCTCCTGTCGCGATCAGGAGGGGAGAAGGGGCTCAGAGGAAGCGGTGCCGGGACCCTCGGTGTTCCCCTCGGGGGAACCCGGCGTGTCGGGGGACTTTTGGGGGTCGCAGGAAGGCTGTCAGGGACCGTCTCGCCCTTCAGGGCGGAACAGGGGACTTCCCTTGAGACGCCGTCGCGGGCAAGGGCCTCATCTTGCCAAGCGGTGGGAACCACGTGGTTTTTCTCGAGTTGCGGCGGCATTCTCGAGTTACGACGGGGATCTCAGCCTTCCCCTTGGGTTGGCCCTGGGAAGCCCAATCTTCCCCTCGGGTTGCGAGGGAACGCTGGGGGTGGCGCTCGAGTCACTGCAGGGCCTAAGAGACCTCACCTAAGCGTGTGTCCGGGACCTAATTTTCCTCTCCAGGGAAGGCAGGGATCTCGGGGTTGCATTCCAGGCTCCCCCGGGGAGTCAGGCCTCGTCTCGAGGGGAAGCCAAGGACTCCGCTCTCCTCTCGAGTCGCGACGCGGGTCTCTTGGAGCCCCCTGAGCGGCCTCAAGGGAGTCCAGCCTCCTCTTCCGTTTGGAGAGAGGACCCGGGATTGCTCTCCAGGCCATGCAGGAAAAGAAGGCCCTCAGCTCGCGAGGACGGGGGCGTCTCAGGGGTTTCCTCGAGCTGCGGCGCCCGTGGGGGTTTTCTCCCGAGGCACGACGAGGATCTCAGGGAGCCTCTCGTGCGGCGCCAGGGAAGTCAGGTCTCCATGCGCGTGGCGAGGGGGAGCGCGTCCTGGCTCTCGAGTCACGGGAGGGGACTAGGGCCTCGAGACGCGTTGAAGAAGGACTCTCGAGGTCTTTGTCGGGGGGCGGCGGGAAACCCTCGTTTCCCTCGCCTTCTGCCGGGGACCTTAGGGAACTTCCCAGGGTGCCTCTGAGAGGCGAGGGATCCTGTGGAGGTGGCGGGGCCCCTCGGGACTCCGCTGGGTCTGGCGCAACGGAAGAGGGCCTCACCTCGAGGGGAGGCAGGCACCTCAGGCTTCCTCTGCGTTTCGGACTCCGACCGCAGGGTCCCTGCAGAGTTGGGACAGGAGAGTCAGGCCTCGTCTTGTCTGAGGAAGGGAACCCCGCTGGCCTCTCGAGTTGCTCAGGGGGTCTCAGGCCCCTCGTCGAGCTGTGTGTGGAACCCGCGGGTCTTTGCGGACGATGCACGGGGGTGGCAGTGCCCCTTCGTGTTGTGCCTTCACCCACAGGGTTGCCTTCGAAGAGGGGTCCGGGCCTCGGGTCCTTCTCAAGAGCGGACCGGGGAATCGGGGGCGTTCGGCCTGTGGCCCCACCCACGTGGCTCGTCTCGAATTTCCTCGTGAGACCGGCCTCATCCTGAGGTGCGCCGGGAAGGCCGGGAACCCCTTCCAGACCACGCAGGGGAATCGCCTCTCCTGTCGCGATCAGGAGGGGAGAAGGGGCTCAGAGGAAGCGGTGCCGGGACCCTCGGTGTTCCCCTCGGGGGAACCCGGCGTGTCGGGGGACTTTTGGGGGTCGCAGGAAGGCTGTCAGGGACCGTCTCGCCCTTCAGGGCGGAACAGGGGACTTCCCTTGAGACGCCGTCGCGGGCAAGGGCCTCATCTTGCCAAGCGGTGGGAACCACGTGGTTTTTCTCGAGTTGCGGCGGCATTCTCGAGTTACGACGGGGATCTCAGCCTTCCCCTTGGGTTGGCCCTGGGAAGCCCAATCTTCCCCTCGGGTTGCGAGGGAACGCTGGGGGTGGCGCTCGAGTCACTGCAGGGCCTAAGAGACCTCACCTAAGCGTGTGTCCGGGACCTAATTTTCCTCTCCAGGGAAGGCAGGGATCTCGGGGTTGCATTCCAGGCTCCCCCGGGGAGTCAGGCCTCGTCTCGAGGGGAAGCCAAGGACTCCGCTCTCCTCTCGAGTCGCGACGCGGGTCTCTTGGAGCCCCCTGAGCGGCCTCAAGGGAGTCCAGCCTCCTCTTCCGTTTGGAGAGAGGACCCGGGATTGCTCTCCAGGCCATGCAGGAAAAGAAGGCCCTCAGCTCGCGAGGACGGGGGCGTCTCAGGGGTTTCCTCGAGCTGCGGCGCCCGTGGGGGTTTTCTCCCGAGGCACGACGAGGATCTCAGGGAGCCTCTCGTGCGGCGCCAGGGAAGTCAGGTCTCCATGCGCGTGGCGAGGGGGAGCGCGTCCTGGCTCTCGAGTCACGGGAGGGGACTAGGGCCTCGAGACGCGTTGAAGAAGGACTCTCGAGGTCTTTGTCGGGGAGCGGCGGGAAACCCTCGTTTCCCTCGCCTTCTGCCGGGGACCTTAGGGAACTTCCCAGGGTGCCTCTGAGAGGCGAGGGATCCTGTGGAGGTGGCGGGGCCCCTCGGGACTCCGCTGGGTCTGGCGCAACGGAAGAGGGCCTCACCTCGAGGGGAGGCAGGCACCTCAGGCTTCCTCTGCGTTTCGGACTCCGACCGCAGGGTCCCTGCAGAGTTGGGACAGGAGAGTCAGGCCTCGTCTTGTCTGAGGAAGGGAACCCCGCTGGCCTCTCGAGTTGCTCAGGGGGTCTCAGGCCCCTCGTCGAGCTGTGTGTGGAACCCGCGGGTCTTTGCGGACGATGCACGGGGGTGGCAGTGCCCCTTCGTGTTGTGCCTTCACCCACAGGGTTGCCTTCGAAGAGGGGTCCGGGCCTCGGGTCCTTCTCAAGAGCGGACCGGGGAATCGGGGGCGTTCGGCCTGTGGCCCCACCCACGTGGCTCGTCTCGAATTTCCTCGTGAGACCGGCCTCATCCTGAGGTGCGCCGGGAAGGCCGGGAACCCCTTCCAGACCACGCAGGGGAATCGCCTCTCCTGTCGCGATCAGGAGGGGAGAAGGGGCTCAGAGGAAGCGGTGCCGGGACCCTCGGTGTTCCCCTCGGGGGAACCCGGCGTGTCGGGGGACTTTTGGGGGTCGCAGGAAGGCTGTCAGGGACCGTCTCGCCCTTCAGGGCGGAACAGGGGACTTCCCTTGAGACGCCGTCGCGGGCAAGGGCCTCATCTTGCCAAGCGGTGGGAACCACGTGGTTTTTCTCGAGTTGCGGCGGCATTCTCGAGTTACGACGGGGATCTCAGCCTTCCCCTTGGGTTGGCCCTGGGAAGCCCAATCTTCCCCTCGGGTTGCGAGGGAACGCTGGGGGTGGCGCTCGAGTCACTGCAGGGCCTAAGAGACCTCACCTAAGCGTGTGTCCGGGACCTAATTTTCCTCTCCAGGGAAGGCAGGGATCTCGGGGTTGCATTCCAGGCTCCCCCGGGGAGTCAGGCGTCGTCTCGAGGGGAAGCCAAGGACTCCGCTCTCCTCTCGAGTCGCGACGCGGGTCTCTTGGAGCCCCCTGAGCGGCCTCAAGGGAGTCCAGCCTCCTCTTCCGTTTGGAGAGAGGACCCGGGATTGCTCTCCAGGCCATGCAGGAAAAGAAGGCCCTCAGCTCGCGAGGACGGGGGCGTCTCAGGGGTTTCCTCGAGCTGCGGCGCCCGTGGGGGTTTTCTCCCGAGGCACGACGAGGATCTCAGGGAGCCTCTCGTGCGGCGCCAGGGAAGTCAGGTCTCCATGCGCGTGGCGAGGGGGAGCGCGTCCTGGCTCTCGAGTCACGGGAGGGGACTAGGGCCTCGAGACGCGTTGAAGAAGGACTCTCGAGGTCTTTGTCGGGGGGCGGCGGGAAACCCTCGTGTCCCTCGCCTTCTGCCGGGGACCTTAGGGAACTTCCCAGGGTGCCTCTGAGAGGCGAGGGATCCTGTGGAGGTGGCGGGGCCCCTCGGGACTCCGCTGGGTCTGGCGCAACGGAAGAGGGCCTCACCTCGAGGGGAGGCAGGCACCTCAGGCTTCCTCTGCGTTTCGGACTCCGACCGCAGGGTTCCTGCAGAGATGGGATAGGAGAGTCAGGCCTCGTCTTGTCTGAGGAAGGGAACCCCGCTGGCCTCTCGAGTTGCTCAGGGGGTCTCAGGCCCCTCGTCGAGCTGTGTGTGGAACCCGCGGGTCTTTGCGGACGATGCACGGGGGTGGCAGTGCCCCTTCGTGTTGTGCCTTCACCCACAGGGTTGCCTTCGAAGAGGGGTCCGGGCCTCGGGTCCTTCTCAAGAGCGGACCGGGGAATCGGGGGCGTTCGGCCTGTGGCCCCACCCACGTGGCTCGTCTCGAATTTCCTCGTGAGACCGGCCTCATCCTGAGGTGCGCCGGGAAGGCCGGGAACCCCTTCCAGACCACGCAGGGGAATCGCCTCTCCTGTCGCGATCAGGAGGGGAGAAGGGGCTCAGAGGAAGCGGTGCCGGGACCCTCGGTGTTCCCCTCGGGGGAACCCGGCGTGTCGGGGGACTTTTGGGGGTCGCAGGAAGGCTGTCAGGGACCGTCTCGCCCTTCAGGGCGGAACAGGGGACTTCCCTTGAGACGCCGTCGCGGGCAAGGGCCTCATCTTGCCAAGCGGTGGGAACCACGTGGTTTTTCTCGAGTTGCGGCGGCATTCTCGAGTTACGACGGGGATCTCAGCCTTCCCCTTGGGTTGGCCCTGGGAAGCCCAATCTTCCCCTCGGGTTGCGAGGGAACGCTGGGGGTGGCGCTCGAGTCACTGCAGGGCCTAAGAGACCTCACCTAAGCGTGTGTCCGGGACCTAATTTTCCTCTCCAGGGAAGGCAGGGATCTCGGGGTTGCATTCCAGGCTCCCCCGGGGAGTCAGGCCTCGTCTCGAGGGGAAGCCAAGGACTCCGCTCTCCTCTCGAGTCGCGACGCGGGTCTCTTGGAGCCCCCTGAGCGGCCTCAAGGGAGTCCAGCCTCCTCTTCCGTTTGGAGAGAGGACCCGGGATTGCTCTCCAGGCCATGCAGGAAAAGAAGGCCCTCAGCTCGCGAGGACGGGGGCGTCTCAGGGGTTTCCTCGAGCTGCGGCGCCCGTGGGGGTTTTCTCCCGAGGCACGACGAGGATCTCAGGGAGCCTCTCGTGCGGCGCCAGGGAAGTCAGGTCTCCATGCGCGTGGCGAGGGGGAGCGCGTCCTGGCTCTCGAGTCACGGGAGGGGACTAGGGCCTCGAGACGCGTTGAAGAAGGACTCTCGAGGTCTTTGTCGGGGGGCGGCGGGAAACCCTCGTGTCCCTCGCCTTCTGCCGGGGACCTTAGGGAACTTCCCAGGGTGCCTCTGAGAGGCGAGGGATCCTGTGGAGGTGGCGGGGCCCCTCGGGACTCCGCTGGGTCTGGCGCAACGGAAGAGGGGCCTCACCTCGAGGGGAGGCAGGCACCTCAGGCTTCCTCTGCGTTTCGGACTCCGACCGCAGGGTCCCTGCAGAGTTGGGACAGGAGAGTCAGGCCTCGTCTTGTCTGAGGAAGGGAACCCCGCTGGCCTCTCGAGTTGCTCAGGGGGTCTCAGGCCCTCGTCGAGCTGTGTGTGGAACCCGCGGGTCTTTGCGGACGATGCACGGGGGTGGCAGTGCCCCTTCGTGTTGTGCCTTCACCCACAGGGTTGCCTTCGAAGAGGGGTCCGGGCCTCGGGTCCTTCTCAAGAGCGGACCGGGGAATCGGGGGCGTTCGGCCTGTGGCCCCACCCACGTGGCTCGTCTCGAATTTCCTCGTGAGACCGGCCTCATCCTGAGGTGCGCCGGGAAGGCCGGGAACCCCTTCCAGACCACGCAGGGGAATCGCCTCTCCTGTCGCGATCAGGAGGGGAGAAGGGGCTCAGAGGAAGCGGTGCCGGGACCTTCGGTGTTCCCCTCGGGGGAACCCGGCGTGTCGGGGGACTTTTGGGGGTCGCAGGAAGGCTGTCAGGGACCGTCTCGCCCTTCAGGGCGGAACAGGGGACTTCCCTTGAGACGCCGTCGCGGGCAAGGGCCTCATCTTGCCAAGCGGTGGGAACCACGTGGTTTTTCTCGAGTTGCGGCGGCATTCTCGAGTTACGACGGGGATCTCAGCCTTCCCCTTGGGTTGGCCCTGGGAAGCCCAATCTTCCCCTCGGGTTGCGAGGGAAAGCTGGGGGTGGCGCTCGAGTCACTGCAGGGCCTAAGAGACCTCACCTAAGCGTGTGTCCGGGACCTAATTTTCCTCTCCAGGGAAGGCAGGGATCTCGGGGTTGCATTCCAGGCTCCCCCGGGGAGTCAGGCCTCGTCTCGAGGGGAAGCCAAGGACTCCGCTCTCCTCTCGAGTCGCGACGCGGGTCTCTTGGAGCCCCCTGAGCGGCCTCAAGGGAGTCCAGCCTCCTCTTCCGTTTGGAGAGAGGACCCGGGATTGCTCTCCAGGCCATGCAGGAAAAGAAGGCCCTCAGCTCGCGAGGACGGGGGCGTCTCAGGGGTTTCCTCGAGCTGCGGCGCCCGTGGGGGTTTTCTCCCGAGGCACGACGAGGATCTCAGGGAGCCTCTCGTGCGGCGCCAGGGAAGTCAGGTCTCCATGCGCGTGGCGAGGGGGAGCGCGTCCTGGCTCTCGAGTCACGGGAGGGGACTAGGGCCTCGAGACGCCTTGAAGAAGGACTCTCGAGGTCTTTGTCGGGGGGCGGCGGGAAACCCTCGTGTCCCTCGCCTTCTGCCGGGGACCTTAGGGAACTTCCCAGGGTGCCTCTGAGAGGCCGAGGGATCCTGTGGAGGTGGCGGGGCCCCTCGGGACTCCGCTGGGTCTGGCGCAACGGAAGAGGGCCTCACCTCGAGGGGAGGCAGGCACCTCAGGCTTCCTCTGCGTTTCGGACTCCGACCGCAGGGGTCCCTGCAGAGTTGGGACAGGAGAGTCAGGCCTCGTCTTGTCTGAGGAAGGGAACCCCGCTGGCCTCTCGAGTTGCTCAGGGGGTCTCAGGCCCCTCGTCGAGCTGTGTGTGGAACCCGCGGGTCTTTGCGGACGATGCACGGGGGTGGCAGTGCCCCTTCATGTTGTGCCTTCACCCACAGGGTTGCCTTCGAAGAGGGGTCCGGGCCTCGGGTCCTTCTCAAGAGCGGACCGGGGAATCGGGGGCGTTCGGCCTGTGGCCCCACCCACGTGGCTCGTCTCGAATTTCCTCGTGAGACCGGCCTCATCCTGAGGTGCGCCGGGAAGGCCGGGAACCCCTTCCAGACCACGCAGGGGAATCGCCTCTCCTGTCGCGATCAGGAGGGGAGAAGGGGCTCAGAGGAAGCGGTGCCGGGACCCTCGGTGTTCCCCTCGGGGGAACCCGGCGTGTCGGGGGACTTTTGGGGGTCGCAGGAAGGCTGTCAGGGACCGTCTCGCCCTTCAGGGCGGAACAGGGGACTTCCCTTGAGACGCCGTCGCGGGCAAGGGCCTCATCTTGCCAAGCGGTGGGAACCACGTGGTTTTTCTCGAGTTGCGGCGGCATTCTCGAGTTACGACGGGGATCTCAGCCTTCCCCTTGGGTTGGCCCTGGGAAGCCCAATCTTCCCCTCGGGTTGCGAGGGAACGCTGGGGGTGGCGCTCGAGTCACTGCAGGGCCTAAGAGACCTCACCTAAGCGTGTGTCCGGGACCTAATTTTCCTCTCCAGGGAAGGCAGGGATCTCGGGGTTGCATTCCAGGCTCCCCCGGGGAGTCAGGCCTCGTCTCGAGGGGAAGCCAAGGACTCCGCTCTCTCTCGAGTCGCGACGCGGGTCTCTTGGAGCCCCCTGAGCGGCCTCAAGGGAGTCCAGCCTCCTCTTCCGTTTGGAGAGAGGACCCGGGATTGCTCTCCAGGCCATGCAGGAAAAGAAGGCCCTCAGCTCGCGAGGACGGGGGCGTCTCAGGGGTTTCCTCGAGCTGCGGCGGCCCGTGGGGGTTTTCTCCCGAGGCACGACGAGGATCTCAGGGAGCCTCTCGTGCGGCGCCAGGAAGTCAGGTCTCCATGCGCGTGGCGAGGGGGAGCGCGTCCTGGCTCTCGAGTCACGGGAGGGGACTAGGGCCTCGAGACGCGTTGAAGAAGGACTCTCGAGGTCTTTGTCGGGGAGCGGCGGGAAACCCTCGTTTCCCTCGCCTTCTGCCGGGGACCTTAGGGAACTTCCCAGGGTGCCTCTGAGAGGCGAGGGATCCTGTGGAGGTGGCGGGGCCCCTCGGGACTCCGCTGGGTCTGGCGCAACGGAAGAGGGCCTCACCTCGAGGGGAGGCAGGCACCTCAGGCTTCCTCTGCGTTTCGGACTCCGACCGCAGGGTCCCTGCAGAGTTGGGACAGGAGAGTCAGGCCTCGTCTTGTCTGAGGAAGGGAACCCCGCTGGCCTCTCGAGTTGCTCAGGGGGTCTCAGGCCCCTCGTCGAGCTGTGTGTGGAACCCGCGGGTCTTTGCGGACGATGCACGGGGGTGGCAGTGCCCCTTCGTGTTGTGCCTTCACCCACAGGGTTGCCTTCGAAGAGGGGTCCGGGCCTCGGGTCCTTCTCAAGAGCGGACCGGGGAATCGGGGGCGTTCGGCCTGTGGCCCCACCCACGTGGCTCGTCTCGAATTTCCTCGTGAGACCGGCCTCATCCTGAGGTGCGCCGGGAAGGCCGGGAACCCCTTCCAGACCACGCAGGGGAATCGCCTCTCCTGTCGCGATCAGGAGGGGAGAAGGGGCTCAGAGGAAGCGGTGCCGGGACCCTCGGTGTTCCCCTCGGGGGAACCCGGCGTGTCGGGGGACTTTTGGGGGTCGCAGGAAGGCTGTCAGGGACCGTCTCGCCCTTCAGGGCGGAACAGGGGACTTCCCTTGAGACGCCGTCGCGGGCAAGGGCCTCATCTTGCCAAGCGGTGGGAACCACGTGGTTTTTCTCGAGTTGCGGCGGCATTCTCGAGTTACGACGGGGATCTCAGCCTTCCCCTTGGGTTGGCCCTGGGAAGCCCAATCTTCCCCTCGGGTTGCGAGGGAACGCTGGGGGTGGCGCTCGAGTCACTGCAGGGCCTAAGAGACCTCACCTAAGCGTGTGTCCGGGACCTAATTTTCCTCTCCAGGGAAGGCAGGGATCTCGGGGTTGCATTCCAGGCTCCCCCGGGGAGTCAGGCGTCGTCTCGAGGGGAAGCCAAGGACTCCGCTCTCCTCTCGAGTCGCGACGCGGGTCTCTTGGAGCCCCCTGAGCGGCCTCAGGGAGTCCAGCCTCCTCTTCCGTTTGGAGAGAGGACCCGGGATTGCTCTCCAGGCCATGCAGGAAAAGAAGGCCCTCAGCTCGCGAGGACGGGGGGCGTCTCAGGGGTTTCCTCGAGCTGCGGCGCCCGTGGGGTTTTCTCCCGAGGCACGACGAGGATCTCAGGGAGCCTCTCGTGCGGCGCCAGGGAAGTCAGGTCTCCATGCGCGTGGCGAGGGGGAGCGCGTCCTGGCTCTCGAGTCACGGGAGGGGACTAGGGCCTCGAGACGCGTTGAAGAAGGACTCTCGAGGTCTTTGTCGGGGGGCGGCGGGAAACCCTCGTGTCCCTCGCCTTCTGCCGGGGACCTTAGGGAACTTCCCAGGGTGCCTCTGAGAGGCGAGGGATCCTGTGGAGGTGGCGGGGCCCCTCGGGACTCCGCTGGGTCTGGCGCAACGGAAGAGGGCCTCACCTCGAGGGGAGGCAGGCACCTCAGGCTTCCTCTGCGTTTCGGACTCCGACCGCAGGGTTCCTGCAGAGATGGGATAGGAGAGTCAGGCCTCGTCTTGTCTGAGGAAGGGAACCCCGCTGGCCTCTCGAGTTGCTCAGGGGGTCTCAGGCCCCTCGTCGAGCTGTGTGTGGAACCCGCGGGTCTTTGCGGACGATGCACGGGGGTGGCAGTGCCCCTTCGTGTTGTGCCTTCACCCACAGGGTTGCCTTCGAAGAGGGGTCCGGGCCTCGGGTCCTTCTCAAGAGCGGACCGGGGAATCGGGGGCGTTCGGCCTGTGGCCCCACCCACGTGGCTCGTCTCGAATTTCCTCGTGAGACCGGCCTCATCCTGAGGTGCGCCGGGAAGGCCGGGAACCCCTTCCAGACACGCAGGGGAATCGCCTCTCCTGTCGCGATCAGGAGGGGAGAAGGGGCTCAGAGGAAGCGGTGCCGGGACCCTCGGTGTTCCCCTCGGGGGAACCCGGCGTGTCGGGGGACTTTTGGGGGTCGCAGGAAGGCTGTCAGGGACCGTCTCGCCCTTCAGGGCGGAACAGGGGACTTCCCTTGAGACGCCGTCGCGGGCAAGGGCCTCATCTTGCCAAGCGGTGGGAACCACGTGGTTTTTCTCGAGTTGCGGCGGCATTCTCGAGTTACGACGGGGATCTCAGCCTTCCCCTTGGGTTGGCCCTGGGAAGCCCAATCTTCCCCTCGGGTTGCGAGGGAACGCTGGGGGTGGCGCTCGAGTCACTGCAGGGCCTAAGAGACCTCACCTAAGCGTGTGTCCGGGACCTAATTTTCCTCTCCAGGGAAGGCAGGGATCTCGGGGTTGCATTCCAGGCTCCCCCGGGGAGTCAGGCCTCGTCTCGAGGGGAAGCCAAGGACTCCGCTCTCCTCTCGAGTCGCGACGCGGGTCTCTTGGAGCCCCCTGAGCGGCCTCAAGGGAGTCCAGCCTCCTCTTCCGTTTGGAGAGAGGACCCGGGATTGCTCTCCAGGCCATGCAGGAAAAGAAGGCCCTCAGCTCGCGAGGACGGGGGCGTCTCAGGGGTTTCCTCGAGCTGCGGCGCCCGTGGGGGTTTTCTCCCGAGGCACGACGAGGATCTCAGGGAGCCTCTCGTGCGGCGCCAGGGAAGTCAGGTCTCCATGCGCGTGGCGAGGGGGAGCGCGTCCTGGCTCTCGAGTCACGGGAGGGGACTAGGGCCTCGAGACGCGTTGAAGAAGGACTCTCGAGGTCTTTGTCGGGGGGCGGCGGGAAACCCTCGTTTCCCTCGCCTTCTGCCGGGGACCTTAGGGAACTTCCCAGGGTGCCTCTGAGAGGCGAGGGATCCTGTGGAGGTGGCGGGGCCCCTCGGGACTCCGCTGGGTCTGGCGCAACGGAAGAGGGCCTCACCTCGAGGGGAGGCAGGCACCTCAGGCTTCCTCTGCGTTTCGGACTCCGACCGCAGGGTCCCTGCAGAGTTGGGACAGGAGAGTCAGGCCTCGTCTTGTCTGAGGAAGGGAACCCCGCTGGCCTCTCGAGTTGCTCAGGGGGTCTCAGGCCCCTCGTCGAGCTGTGTGTGGAACCCGCGGGTCTTTGCGGACGATGCACGGGGGTGGCAGTGCCCCTTCGTGTTGTGCCTTCACCCACAGGGTTGCCTTCGAAGAGGGGTCCGGGCCTCGGGTCCTTCTCAAGAGCGGACCGGGGAATCGGGGGCGTTCGGCCTGTGGCCCCACCCACGTGGCTCGTCTCGAATTTCCTCGTGAGACCGGCCTCATCCTGAGGTGCGCCGGGAAGGCCGGGAACCCCTTCCAGACCACGCAGGGGAATCGCCTCTCTGTCGCGATCAGGAGGGGAGAAGGGGCTCAGAGGAAGCGGTGCCGGGACCTTCGGTGTTCCCCTCGGGGGAACCCGGCGTGTCGGGGGACTTTTGGGGGTCGCAGGAAGGCTGTCAGGGACCGTCTCGCCCTTCAGGGCGGAACAGGGGACTTCCCTTGAGACGCCGTCGCGGGCAAGGGCCTCATCTTGCCAAGCGGTGGGAACCACGTGGTTTTTCTCGAGTTGCGGCGGCATTCTCGAGTTACGACGGGGGATCTCAGCCTTCCCCTTGGGTTGGCCCTGGGAAGCCCAATCTTCCCCTCGGGTTGCGAGGGAAAGCTGGGGGTGGCGCTCGAGTCACTGCAGGGCCTAAGAGACCTCACCTAAGCGTGTGTCCGGGACCTAATTTTCCTCTCCAGGGAAGGCAGGGATCTCGGGGTTGCATTCCAGGCTCCCCCGGGGAGTCAGGCCTCGTCTCGAGGGGAAGCCAAGGACTCCGCTCTCCTCTCGAGTCGCGACGCGGGTCTCTTGGAGCCCCCTGAGCGGCCTCAAGGGAGTCCAGCCTCCTCTTCCGTTTGGAGAGAGGACCCGGGATTGCTCTCTAGGCCATGCAGGAAAAGAAGGCCCTCAGCTCGCGAGGACGGGGCGTCTCAGGGGTTTCCTCGAGCTGCGGCGCCCGTGGGGGTTTTCTCCCGAGGCACGACGAGGATCTCAGGGAGCCTCTCGTGCGGCGCAGGGAAGTCAGGTCTCCATGCGCGTGGCGAGGGGGAGCGCGTCCTGGCTCTCGAGTCACGGGAGGGGACTAGGGCCTCGAGACGCCTTGAAGAAGGACTCTCGAGGTCTTTCTCGGGGGGCGGCGGGAAACCCTCGTGTCCCTCGCCTTCTGCCGGGGACCTTAGGGAACTTCCCAGGGTGCCTCTGAGAGGCGAGGGATCCTGTGGAGGTGGCGGGGCCCCTCGGGACTCCGCTGGGTCTGGCGCAACGGAAGAGGGCCTCACCTCGAGGGGAGGCAGGCACCTCAGGCTTCCTCTGCGTTTCGGACTCCGACCGCAGGGTCCCTGCAGAGTTGGGACAGGAGAGTCAGGCCTCGTCTTGTCTGAGGAAGGGAACCCCGCTGGCCTCTCGAGTTGCTCAGGGGGTCTCAGGCCCCTCGTCGAGCTGTGTGTGGAACCCGCGGGTCTTTGCGGACGATGCACGGGGGTGGCAGTGCCCCTTCGTGTTGTGCCTTCACCCACAGGGTTGCCTTCGAAGAGGGGTCCGGGCCTCGGGTCCTTCTCAAGAGCGGACCGGGGAATCGGGGGCGTTCGGCCTGTGGCCCCACCCACGTGGCTCGTCTCGAATTTCCTCGTGAGACCGGCCTCATCCTGAGGTGCGCCGGGAAGGCCGGGAACCCCTTCCAGACCACGCAGGGGAATCGCCTCTCCTGTCGCGATCAGGAGGGGAGAAGGGGCTCAGAGGAAGCGGTGCCGGGACCCTCGGTGTTCCCCTCGGGGGAACCCGGCGTGTCGGGGGACTTTTGGGGGTCGCAGGAAGGCTGTCAGGACCGTCTCGCCCTTCAGGGCGGAACAGGGGACTTCCCTTGAGACGCCGTCGCGGGCAAGGGCCTCATCTTGCCAAGCGGTGGGAACCACGTGGTTTTTCTCGAGTTGCGGCGGCATTCTCGAGTTACGACGGGGATCTCAGCCTTCCCCTTGGGTTGGCCCTGGGAAGCCCAATCTTCCCTCGGGTTGCGAGGGAACGCTGGGGGTGGCGCTCGAGTCACTGCAGGGCCTAAGAGACCTCACCTAAGCGTGTGTCCGGGACCTAATTTTCCTCTCCAGGGAAGGCAGGGATCTCGGGGTTGCATTCCAGGCTCCCCCGGGGAGTCAGGCGTCGTCTCGAGGGGAAGCCAAGGACTCCGCTCTCCTCTCGAGTCGCGACGCGGGTCTCTTGGAGCCCCCTGAGCGGCCTCAAGGGAGTCCAGCCTCCTCTTCCGTTTGGAGAGAGGACCCGGGATTGCTCTCCAGGCCATGCAGGAAAAGAAGGCCCTCAGCTCGCGAGGACGGGGGCGTCTCAGGGTTTCCTCGAGCTGCGGCGCCCGTGGGGGTTTTCTCCCGAGGCACGACGAGGATCTCAGGGGAGCCTCTCGTGCGGCGCCAGGGAAGTCAGGTCTCCATGCGCGTGGCGAGGGGGAGCGCGTCCTGGCTCTCGAGTCACGGGAGGGGACTAGGGCCTCGAGACGCGTTGAAGAAGGACTCTCGAGGTCTTTGTCGGGGGGCGGCGGGAAACCCTCGTGTCCCTCGCCTTCTGCCGGGGACCTTAGGGAGCTTCCCAGGGTGCCTCTGAGAGGCGAGGGATCCTGTGGAGGTGGCGGGGCCCCTCGGGACTCCGCTGGGTCTGGCGCAACGGAAGAGGGCCTCACCTCGAGGGGAGGCAGGCACCTCAGGCTTCCTCTGCGTTTCGGACTCCGACCGCAGGGTCCCTGCAGAGTTGGGACAGGAGAGTCAGGCCTCGTCTTGTCTGAGGAAGGGAACCCCGCTGGCCTCTCGAGTTGCTCAGGGGGTCTCAGGCCCCTCGTCGAGCTGTGTGTGGAACCCGCGGGTCTTTGCGGACGATGCACGGGGGTGGCAGTGCCCCTTCGTGTTGTGCCTTCACCCACAGGGTTGCCTTCGAAGAGGGGTCCGGGCCTCGGGTCCTTCTCAAGAGCGGACCGGGGAATCGGGGGCGTTCGGCCTGTGGCCCCACCCACGTGGCTCGTCTCGAATTTCTCGTGAGACCGGCCTCATCCTGAGGTGCGCCGGGAAGGCCGGGAACCCCTTCCAGACCACGCAGGGGAATCGCCTCTCCTGTCGCGATCAGGAGGGGAGAAGGGGCTCAGAGGAAGCGGTGCCGGGACCCTCGGTGTTCCCCTCGGGGGAACCCGGCGTGTCGGGGGACTTTTGGGGGTCGCAGGAAGGCTGTCAGGGACCGTCTCGCCCTTCAGGGCGGAACAGGGGACTTCCCTTGAGACGCCGTCGCGGGCAAGGGCCTCATCTTGCCAAGCGGTGGGAACCACGTGGTTTTTCTCGAGTTGCGGCGGCATTCTCGAGTTACGACGGGGATCTCAGCCTTCCCCTTGGGTTGGCCCTGGGAAGCCCAATCTTCCCCTCGGGTTGCGAGGGAAAGCTGGGGGTGGCGCTCGAGTCACTGCAGGGCCTAAGAGACCTCACCTAAGCGTGTGTCCGGGACCTAATTTTCCTCTCCAGGGAAGGCAGGGATCTCGGGGTTGCATTCCAGGCTCCCCCGGGGGAGTCAGGCCTCGTCTCGAGGGGAAGCCAAGGACTCCGCTCTCCTCTCGAGTCGCGACGCGGGTCTCTTGGAGCCCCCTGAGCGGCCTCAAGGGAGTCCAGCCTCCTCTTCCGTTTGGAGAGAGGACCCGGGATTGCTCTCCAGGCCATGCAGGAAAAGAAGGCCCTCAGCTCGCGAGGACGGGGGCGTCTCAGGGGTTTCCTCGAGCTGCGGCGCCCGTGGGGGTTTTCTCCCGAGGCACGACGAGGATCTCAGGGAGCCTCTCGTGCGGCGCCAGGGAAGTCAGGTCTCCATGCGCGTGGCGAGGGGGAGCGCGTCCTGGCTCTCGAGTCACGGGAGGGGACTAGGGCCTCGAGACGCGTTGAAGAAGGACTCTCGAGGTCTTTGTCGGGGGGCGGCGGGAAACCCTCGTGTCCCTCGCCTTCTGCCGGGGACCTTAGGGAGCTTCCCAGGGTGCCTCTGAGAGGCGAGGGATCCTGTGGAGGTGGCGGGGCCCCTCGGGACTCCGCTGGGTCTGGCGCAACGGAAGAGGGCCTCACCTCGAGGGGAGGCAGGCACCTCAGGCTTCCTCTGCGTTTCGGACTCCGACCGCAGGGTCCCTGCAGAGTTGGGACAGGAGAGTCAGGCCTCGTCTTGTCTGAGGAAGGG